>NC_139697.1:93273974-93413974 GCF_964188405.1 Protomyctophum parallelum
CTTACAAGCTGTACCCCTTTGTAAAGGTGACTGATTGACGAATAAAATGTTATACAATTCAATACCAATTGGTATTATTAACGTGGAGAAATAATGGACCAAAGTTAAGTTTCCGAACTTTGTGTGCTGAGTTTATATTGAGTATAGACCTATTGATTGGTAATTATTTGATTAACTGTTGAACTGTTCGCAAGTTATCTTATCTACCACTAACTGTTTGGCAGAATTGTATGGCACTTGGTGGGAATGATAAGTAGGTTGCTCCAACAACGAGATTAAAGATCTCTACCAAATCATGTGTTTTAGTGTTTGGTTAATCTGTTTTTGCAGCTTGAACTAGTGAGAATTCTAGCGGTTTATCTCGCTCTGCACGTCTTCAAAGCATTGTGTCCTTACAACTAAATCTGGTGTTTTGCACAGCACTCCCCGCCTCCAGCTTTGACACCTGTAACCTCATTAGTGATAATGGTTTTCTTATAGAAGTTCTGCACGCACGCACGCACGTACCCACGCACGTACCCACGCACACACTCACGCACGCACGCGCGCACGCACGCACACACACACACACACACACACACACTATAATGTGTGTGCTTATCCCACCCAGTATGTTTTGTCTTCTTTAGGGACGTATGTCTATTCCACATCCATACTGATCATCTGTCTCTTTGAACTCCAAAGTAATTTCCTAATGTTTTTTTCCTCTCTCAGGAGAAAGTTATCTAGCGGCATCATCGTGTGTTCTCAAGCTGCCTCCAAGGAATGCAGAATGTCTAGCGGTGAGACATGACCTTTCTCCTCCATTCATGTCTTTATCCCATTAAAACCGGGAAAGCACCAAGTCTCTTTTCTTTTGAGTGGTGCAGCCACTCCAATGCACAGCAATGTGTCCCCTGGCTGTCTGGCTGGGTCTGTCTCTGGGTCTGTCCTTCCCAGCATGGAAATAGCATTATAGCGTTTGTTCACCACCAAGTGTGAATCATCGCTGTTGCGCAGCCTAAGGGCCGATTCATACTCCTATTTTAGAGCCGAATAAAAGTCGGTTCGGCGCTGTAAAGCCTACAATTTGACGTCATTTGAGGTTCGGGGGGGCGGGTACCGTCCTAAAGTCGGCTCTTCGGTGCTACTGAAAAATTCTGACGAGCCGAAATCATTTCGGCACTACAGCGCCGAAACAGCGGTAAAATAGGAGTATGAATCGGCCCTAACACGCATGCACGCACGCACGCACGCACGCACGCACGCATGTTTTTTATTTAGGTCTACCACACCAATGCAACTCAATGAGCATTGGTGTGTGGTTGACCTTAAAACGGTTTTGTCCCAACAAGTCCCTACCGGTGTGGTTTATGCTGGCTTTAGAACGAAGGCATTCGTATAATCCTCGCCTCGGGTCTCAGTGGGTTATCTGGGGAGGGTAAGGTGACACTGTTCGTGCCCACTCCGCGTGCCAGAAGAACAATGAAGGCCCCCAAACCTCCCTCCGCTGTAGCTCTGGGTGGAGAAATATGAGTGCCTCTGAAGGTAAACGCTCCTTTGTGCGCGTCCCATTCATCCCCAAGGTCAGACACACTTTTATGCTCCTTTTTTGGGTGGGAGGGGAGGGGAGGGGGAGAGAGAGTGGAGGAGATATCGGACATGTTTGACTGTTTTATGGTTGGTTGCATTGATTTTCTGCGTTCATGCGGTGGTTTTTGAGTGGGGGATTGAGGGTCACACGCTGTTGGATAGTCATATAGAAGTAAACGTGCAGTCTTCTTGTGGTTTTTGGCTCTGGGGAATTTGAATCAATGGGAAGTCAATGGAGGGTATTGCAACTTGGCTATAGTTTTAACCCCAGGCTCAAATTATTAGTATTAATAATGACAGTAAGAGCAGCTATCTGCACATACAATGTTCACTGGAGCAGTGGAATGTTTGTTGTGCATGGCATAAACATAATAGTGTCATTGCTGTACATTGGTATCTGGAATATGATGCAGGTTGAACTACCGTAGTAGTAGCATACAGAGGTGGACAGAGTACTCGACCCCAGCAGTACTTGAGTAAGAGTACAAATACGACCTGTTCAGATTTACTTCACTACAAGTAAAAGTACAGTAGCTCAGTCAAAATGTTACTTGAGTAAGAGTAAAAAAGTATATGCTTTTAAATGTACTTAAGTATTCAAGAGTAGAAGTAAATTCAGGCCTGGACTGGCCCACTGACGTACAGGGCATATGCCCGGTGTGCCACCCATTTTCTGCGGTGGTGTTAGGGCTTGTTTGTTTGTGTGAGCCTCGACAGAGCGAAGCGGTAGAGTATCTATCTGCGTGCCAGTTGTGGTGCGCCGGTCTGTGCCAAATGTCAGGGCTGTCCGACAATGCTGCTGTCGCCTCGTCGCCGTAATTCAGCGTCAGTGCCAGTCAATGCATGGACACTAAGTTATTAGGCAAATTATAGTTGTTTAAAATGAAATACTTGTAAATTCATCTCACAGACACACACATAAAGTAATGTAGATGTTTATTTAAAAGAAAATCCATATTTACATGACGGTAAAATTACGATATTGGGTTATTATCGGTATTCGATATTATTTATATACTCCACGATATTACAGATATTGATTTCAAATATCGCGATAAACGGTAATATCGATATATTGCCCAAGCCTATCCGGCAGCCGACAGGCTTCTTTTGTTTAAAGTGGGACATTTGGTATAGTTTTTTTTTAAATTGGCCTAAAATATTGTCTATGTATACATTCATGAATCCACTTGCTGACTGGCTGTCACTATTGGGCATTTTTTTATTGGGGTTTCATGTGACCCTCTCATTGACATGCTCTGGCAGGCCAAAATGTCAAACTTTCTTATTACAGTCAACCTATAGACTCAGTACTCTACTGTATTTTTTAATACTCAAGTAAAGTACAAATCCTCAGAATCAGTACTTAAGTACATTTACTCAGTTACTGTCCACCTCTGGTAGCATATAATATAATGGATGTCTTATAGCCACCCCACCCAAAATCACCCCCACTGAGTAGGCTATTAAACATTTTAGGTCTAAAAGACAGACAGAAGGATACAGAATCTAGCTAAGGACGATTCAAACTGAATTGGGAACCAAACCCTTCACTGCACTTTTAGAAAGTCCTAATCTAATCTGAAGCAGCTCATAGCCGAAGTTGTGTCTGCAAGTGTGCGTGGGGGAAGAAGTACTCCAATCTTTTCTTACATAAAAGTAGCAGTATACCACTATAGTATACTCCCAATGTAGTAATACTCAAAATCTGTAAAATACCTTAAATAAAAGGCATCTAGATGGTGAGTGCTATTTTCTGAATAGTCAAATTATAGAAAAGGCTTATGTGGTCAATGTTTTGTATTAATAATCGAACTCTGCAAAGTAAAACTAGTCCAGATATGGTGTGGGCATGGGACAAGGATCAGACAGGTAAACTGCTGTCAACACTAGTGTCGTCACTCTCATACTATTCCACTCTGAGCTGCCAACGTGCACACAGAGAGTAGAGTATAGGCCAATGGAATGAACGAGCAGAAAAATCGATCAAATTAAATAAAACTGACTCCTTGACATTGACTACATAAAATGCAATTCTAGTGCTGTCTACGTAACGAGCTATAAGTCTGTCTAAAATACTATCTAAGTCGACATAAAATGCTATCTAAGGGGCTAGGCTAGGGCAAGTGCTACGGGCCATGGTGGTGTCTGAAGAGGTGGGGTTTCAGACTACGGCTTTGTAAGCTTCATATTTAATATATGAATCTATCTATACCCAATATAGAGTATCTGACTATCTGGATATGTACAGTCTAACAATATTGAATAAGTGGATATTAATGAAGTTTTACTGCAGCAGAGCCATTAAGAGGATTGCTCCATATTCTTTCAGTAACATAGAACCAGCTCTGGTGAAGAAACAAGAAAAACAGTTATCCAAAACAAAAACTGCCATCCCCTAAAGTTATTGCAAACAGTCTTCATAAATAGTACACAAGCCTTCACATCTTGTCTTTTACAAGTATACTACAGCACACCCTGTACTTTTATTTTGTATTCTATTAAGTTGCAATGCAAGTTCAATTTGTTTCGACTTTAGAAGACAGTGGTGGGGTTTCTGCAGGACTGGTCAAGGCCTAACAACAAATTAGTATATTGTCAAATCCTCAAAGTCTCATATCCTATTGTGCAATAATGTTCTCATTTTCTGTCGTGTCTATATTTACAGTGAAATCCCATTGTGTAATATGTAGGCCGAAACATGTGTCCATAGTGTAAGCCATTATTAATTAATTATCAGGATGAATCAGAATAATTCATTGAGATTATAATAATCATATCCTATATCCATTAATATAGCTGTATTTGTGTAAACCTGGGAAACCTGGACAACTTTAAGTCATTGTTCAGGTTGTGTTGCTCTGAGGGAATGAGGAGCACTCAGGTGTGTGGAATTAGTTTCAATAGGGTTGTGATGACTGCACCTTTATTCATTTATGTTTTTTTCAAATGCTAAATAATGAACAAACCCCACATTCTTCCCCCAGGTTAAAATGTAAATAGGCTAAAATGCTGATGACTGACAATTCATTCTCTCCACCAATCACAACCTAACAAACTGCTGCATGCCCTCCACCCCTCTCCGACTCCTCCCCCAGGCCATGCTCTGTCACATTCTAGAAATAAACTAAATGTGAGATTGCTTTGTAAGCTTCATATTTAATGTATGAATATATATCCAAGACTGAGTATCTGGGTAATGTATGTACAGTCAACAATATTTAATAAGTGGATATTAATTAATTGTTACTGCAGCAGATCGAGCCATTAAGAGGATTTATCCACATTCCACAAAAAAACAGTTAGGCCAACTGCCCTAAAATGATTGCAAACAGTCTTCATAAATAGTACACACTAAGGCCTCACATCTAAGTAACAAGTATACTACCGCATCCCCTGTACTATTATGTTTTATTTTATTAAATTGCAATGTAAGTTCAATTTGTTTCCACTTTAGTATAGAAGACAGTGGGCTGGGTTCTGTACAGGACTGGTCAATGCCTGACAACAAATTAGTATATTGTCAAATCCTCAAAGTCTACTGTGCTCTATTGTTCTCATTTTATGTCTTATCTATATTTACAGTGAAATCCCATTGTGTAATGTGTAGGCCTGTGTGCAGAAACATGTGTCCATAGTGTAAGGCATTCATTCATAATAATAATAATAATAAAACTTTATTTGTATAGCACCTTTCATGACATGAAATGCAGCTCAAAGTGCTTTACAGAACAATGGAGAATAAAAGAAAGGCAACGACATTAAAAAACAAGCAGTAATGCAGTACAGTGAGGACATGAAAAATAAAAAATAAAAGATCAATTAAAGGCAATGTTGTAGAAGTGGGTCTTGAGCTGAGCTTTAAAAATGTCTACAGAGGCTGCCTGACGAAGGTACAGTGGGAGCTTGTTCCATGCCGACGGCCCGTAGAAGCAAAAAGCTGCTTCCCCGTATTTTTTTGTTGCCATTTTTTTGGGCAAAGCGAGCAGTCCGGCGGTGGAAGACCTTAGGGGGCGGTTTGGGACATATTTAGGCAGGCAGTCATGTAGGCAGGATGGTGCGAGACCATTGAGAGCTTTATAGACAAGTAAAATAATTTTAAAATCAATCTGTCAGTTGTTTTCTTAGGCAGTCCTGAAAAAAGTGCATTGCAGTAATCAAGCCGAGAAAAAACAAAGGCGTGGATTAGCGTTTTTGCATCGTCCAAGGACAAATAGGCTCTGATTTGTGCATTATTTCTAAGGTGAAAAAAGGCAATCTTGACATGAGTGACATGATTAATGTGTGAATTAAAGTTCAATTCAGAATAAATAATAACCCCCAGGTTCTTTACTGTACTGTTAGTTTCTATGTTAGTTAGTTTCTATGTACTGTACTGTTATGTTTCTCACCCGCTCTAATGACATGATGTTCACACTAAACAGATCCATCGTTCATAAGTTCATGACATTTTCGGTGGCTTGAATTAGTAAAATTATTCCTACACTGACCACAAGGGAAGAGTTTAAATCCAGTTTGTACAACCCTGTGAACTTCTAAATTAATATAGTTACTAAAAGATTTTCCACACACTTTCGACCCATTCGGGTCTTCGTCAGGATATGTTCAATTAATCTAACATGGTTAAAATGCTTGTATACGGACTTCTGTTAAAATGTCCCCAAAATGTGAAATACCCCTTTAATATATTTGACCAATGGCTGTAGCCATAAGAACGTACACAATGTGTATTTTGTAACATGTTTTATTTCATCCATACTTACAACACATGTATGTACAAAATGTGATTGTGTGCTAATTTCCTCCCTGTCACAGACAATATGTCTAATTTATGTCTTGAAAATGTCCAATAAGAAAATCAAGTTAAACACAATCAATATATACAAAAAAATATATATACCAAAGGCTTTTCCACACACATCACAATCATTTGGGTTTCTCTCCAGTGTGAATTATCTGGTGGCGTTTAAGGCTGTGCATTTGAGAGAAGTGTTGTCCACACTGATCACATCCATAGGGTTTCTCTCCAGTGTGAATTCTATGGTGTGTTTTAAGGTTTTCCATTTGAGAGAAGTGTTGCCCACACTGATCACATCCATATGGTTTCTCTCCTGTGTGAATTCTCTGGTGGCTTTTAAGGCTGGACATTTCAGAGAAATGTTGTCCACACTGATCACATCCATATGGTTTCTCACCAGTATGAATTCTCTGGTGTGTTTTAAGATTTCCCTTTGTAGAGAAGTGTTGTCCACACTGATCACATCCATAGGGTTTCTCTCCAGTGTGAATTCTATGGTGTGTTTTAAGGTTTTCCATTTTAGAGAAGTGTTGCCCACACTGATCACATCCATATGGTTTCTCTCCTGTGTGAATTCTCTGGTGGCTTTTAAGGCTGTGCATTTGAGAGAAGTGTTGTCCACACTGATCACATCCATAGGGTTTCTCTCCAGTGTGAATTCTATGGTGTGTTTTAAGGTTTTCCATTTGAGAGAAGTGTTGCCCACACTGATCACATCCATATGGTTTCTCTCCTGTGTGAATTCTCTTGTGGCTTTTAAGGCTGGACATTTCAGAGAAATGTTGTCCACACTGATCACATCCATAGGGTTTCTCACCAGTATGAATTCTCTGGTGTGTTTTAAGATTTCCCATTGTAGAGAAGTGTTGTCCACAATGATCACATCCATATGGTTTCTCTCCAGTGTGAATTCTCTGGTGTATTTTAAGGTTTACCAAGTGAGAGAAGTGTTTCCCACACTGATCACATCCATAGGGTTTCTCTCCAGTGTGAATTATCTGGTGTGATTTAAGATTTCCCATTGTAGAGAAGTGTTGTCCACACTGATCACATCCATAGGCTTTCTCTCCTGTGTGAATTCTCTGGTGTGTTGTAAGGCTTACCAATTGAGAGAAGTGTTTCCCACACTGATCACATCCATAGGGTTTCTCTCCAGTGTGAATTCTCTGGTGTGTTTTAAGAGTTCCCATTGTAGAGAAGTGTTGTCCACAATCATCACATCCATAGGGTTTCTCTCCAGTGTGAATTCTCTGGTGTATTTTAAGGCTGTCCATTCGAGAGAAGCGTTTTCCACACTGATCACAGGAGTGGCATTTTTGCTTAGTCACGCTTCTTTGGTCATTCACCTCTGGTAGAACAGGGAAACCAGACTGATGCAAAACTGAATTGGAAAAACAAAGGAAATGTTGTTTAGAGGCATTCCTGGACTTAAAATAGCAAAAACTAGTATGAAGTTAATGTACCCAATTATCAATTTAACATCCATTTATAATTTGATTCTACAATTGTGTTATATTTTAGAAAATACATAAAAACAGGTAGTCAATACTAAAATAAATCAAAACAAACAAATGACTAGATAAAAAACATCCTTATGCCATGCTGTATATCCATATAGACACAGTAAGTAACTTACAGAGGTCTTGGTGATCATTGGGGCCTCCCTGTTGAGCAGAATCGTTTGAGGTGGTGTTGAGAGAGTCCATATTCGCTTCAAGTCTGGAGTCCACAGTCAGATGTTCAGAAATGATTGATATCCTGGAGGAGTTGTGGAGAACTGACAACTACAAACTCTTCTTATACTAGATAGCCTGAGGTGGAGCCACTAACTGCTTGGTGTTGATTGGCCAAAGAGTGGAACAATAGAATCATCAGCCACCAATCACAACCTAAGAAACGGCTGCATGTCATCCACCCCTCTCTGACTCCTCCCCCGGTCATACTCTCTATGCAACAGTCTAGAAATAAACTGCTAACTGTGAGATTTACAATTTACAATTTAGGCATTTAGCAGACGCTCTTGATCCAGAGCGACTTACATTTAAGCAAAAACAAAAGCATAGCCTACATCACATATATACAAAGTAGTTATCATGAATCATGTATAAACAGTAGTTATCATGAATCATGTATAAACTAAGAACGTAACAGTGGAGTATCTATGTCAACTATACATACTATACTATATTATATATTATACAATATACATGTGTAGGCTACTATAAAATGCTATGACTACATAAAATGCAATTCAAGTGCCGTCTACGCAACGAGCTATAAGTCTGTCTAAAATACTATCTAAGGTCACATTCTCACCTAATACTTCGGTAGACTCAGATCCGTATGGGCGGGGAAAGGGGCTTCTTGCATATTTAATTGGCTGCGGTTTGCCTTCACACTGTCATTCGCAGCAATTGGAAACGCAGCAGGGGGGACCTTTATCAATGTGTTCCGTTCATAAACTATAGCCTACACAGTGAAATCTATGGTGATAAAATTACACTCATAACGTGCATGTGTCGTGCCGTCTGGGACCCCACCCCCCTCTCTCTCTCTCTCTACGCACGCAGCCGCCACACACTGTTCTTTTGGGCATGGAGGCACAGCGCTGCATGAGCGCACTGATATAACTCCCCAGTCCCACACAGTGACAGCACTCCATGTTTACGGCACGCACAGACAGACAGACAGAATATTATGTAGGCTATAATACACTGCAGTGTTTTTATGTGTTTTCTTAAGCAATTGATTAATGTAGCCTACACGTCCTCATTTCGATCAGGGCTTCAGGCTCCTTATTCGACCACGTCTATCCACAGTAACGGGACATCTTTGCGCTGCGTAAAATATGCCTTAACCGTCTCCAACTGTGTTCAGCTCCTCACCCGCCACATTATGTTTGCTTCATTTCCTTTATTTACTGCGGATTGCATTCACACCTGCACCGAATCGTAGTCAAGTGCGATTCGAAGCGAAGCGAAACCCACGTTTTTGGGCGGAGTAAAATGCGGTTATTTGCTGCGCATTAGGATTCGAATGAGCCTTCACACCTGCCAAACGAAGCGCACTTTCTGACAATGCGCAGCAGGATTCGTTTTAATCGCAGCAAAGCTCTCTGGTATGAATGCGACCTATGTCGACATAAAATGCTAGGGCAAGTGCTACGGGCCATGGTGGAGTCTGAAGAGGTGGGTTTTCAGACTACGGATTTGTAAGCTTCATATTTAATATATGAATCTATTTATACCCAATATAGAGTATCTGACTATCTGGATAATATATGTACAGTCTAACGATATTGAATAAGTGGATATTAATGAAGTGTTACTGCAGCAGAGCCATTAAGAGGATTGCTCCATATTCTTTCAGTAACATAGAACCAGCTCTGGTGAAGAAACAAGAAAAACAGTTTTCCAAAACAAAAACTGCCACCCCCTAAAGTTATTGCAAACAGTCTTCATAAATAGTACACAAGCCTTCACATCTTGTCTTTTACAAGTATATTACAGCACACCCTGTACTTTAATTTTGTATTGTATTAAGTTACAATGCAAGTTCAATTTGTTTCGACTTTAGAAGACAGTGGTGGGGTTTCTGTACAGGACTGGTCAAGGCCTAACAACAAATTAGTATATTGTCAAATCCTCAAAGTCTCATATCCTATTGTGCAATAATGTTCTCATTTTCTGTCGTGTCTATATTTAAAGTGAAATCCCATTGTGTAATATGTAGGCCGAAACATGTGTCCATAGTGTAAGCCATTATTAATTAATTATCAGGATGAATCAGAATAATTCAGATTCAGATTATGATAATCATATCCTATACCCATTAATATAGCTGTATTTGTGTAAACCTGGGAAACCTGGACAACTTTAAGTCATTGTTCAGGTTGCTTTGAGGGAATGAGGAGCACTCAGGAGTGTGGAATTAGTTTCAATAGGGTTGTGATGACTGCACCTTTATTCATTTATGTTTTCTTTCAAATGCTAAATAATGAACAAACCCCACATTCTTCCTCCAGGTTAAAATGTAAATAGGCCAAAATGCTGATGACTGACGATTCATTCTCTCCACCAATCACAACCTAAGAAACTGCTGCATGTCATCCACCCCTCTCTGACTCCTCCCCCAGGCCATGCTCTATGTAACATTCTAGAAATAAACTGCTAACTGTGAGATTTACAATTTTACAATTTAGGCATTTAGCAAACGCTCTTGATCCAGAGCGACTTACATTTAAGAAAAAACAAAAGCATGGCATACATCACATATATAAAAAGTAGTTATCATGAATCATGTATAAACTAAGAACGTAACAGTGGAGTATCTATGTCAACTATACATACTATACTATAATATCATACAATATACAAGTGTACTATAAAATGCTATGACTACATAAAATGCAATTCTAGTGCCGTCTACGTAACGAGCTATAAGTCTGTCTAAAATACTATCTAAGTCGACATAAAATGCTAGGGCAAGTGCTACGGGCCATGGTGGAGTCTGAAGAGGTGGGGTTTCAGACTACGGCTTTGTAAGCTTCATATTTAATATATTAATCTATCTATACCCAATATAGAGTATCTGACTATCTGGATATGTACAGTCTAACAATATTGAATAAGTGGATATTAATGAAGTTTTACTGCAGCAGAGCCATTAAGAGGATTGCTCCATATTCTTTCAGTAACATAGAACCAGCTCTGGTGAAGAAACAAGAAAAACAGTTATCCAAAACAAAAACTGCCATCCCCTAAAGTTATTGCAAACAGTCTTCATAAATAGTACACAAGCCTTCACATCTTGTCTTTTACAAGTATACTACAGCACACCCTGTACTTTTATTTTGTATTCTATTAAGTTGCAATGCAAGTTCAATTTGTTTCGACTTTAGAAGACAGTGGTGGGGTTTCTGTACAGGACTGGTCAAGGCCTAACAACAAATTAGTATATTGTCAAATCCTCAAAGTCTCATATCCTATTGTGCAATAATGTTCTCATTTTCTGTCGTGTCTATATTTACAGTGAAATCCCATTGTGTAATATGTAGGCCGAAACATGTGTCCATAGTGTAAGCCATTATTAATTAATTATCAGGATGAATCAGAATAATTCATTGAGATTATAATAATCATATCCTATATCCATTAATATAGCTGTATTTGTGTAAACCTGGGAAACATGGACAACTTTAAGTCATTGTTCAGGTTGTGTTGCTCTGAGGGAATGAGGAGCACTCAGGTGTGTGGAATTAGTTTCAATAGGGTTGTGATGACTGCACCTTTATTCATTTATGTTTTTTTCAAATGCTAAATAATGAACAAACCCCACATTCTTCCCCCAGGTTAAAATGTAAATAGGCTAAAATGCTGATGACTGACAATTCATTCTCTCCACCAATCACAACCTAACAAACTGCTGCATGCCCTCCACCCCTCTCCGACTCCTCCCCCAGGCCATGCTCTGTCACATTCTAGAAATAAACTAAATGTGAGATTGCTTTGTAAGCTTCATATTTAATGTATGAATATATATCCAAGACTGAGTATCTGGGTAATGTATGTACAGTCAACAATATTTAATAAGTGGATATTAATTAATTGTTACTGCAGCAGATCGAGCCATTAAGAGGATTTATCCACATTCCACAAAAAAACAGTTAGGCCAACTGCCCTAAAATTGATTGCAAACAGTCTTCATAAATAGTACACACTAAGGCCTCACATCTAAGTAACAAGTATACTACCGCATCCCCTGTACTATTATGTTTTATTTTATTAAATTGCAATGTAAGTTCAATTTGTTTCCGCTTTAGTATAGAAGACAGTGGGCTGGGTTCTGTACAGGACTGGTCAATGCCTGACAACAAATTAGTATATTGTCAAATCCTCAAAGTCTACTGTGCTCTATTGTTCTCATTTTATGTCTTATCTATATTTACAGTGAAATCCCATTGTGTAATGTGTAGGCCTGTGTGCAGAAACATGTGTCCATAGTGTAAGGCATTCATTCATAATAATAATAATAATAAAACTTTATTTGTATAGCACCTTTCATGACATGAAATGCAGCTCAAAGTGCTTTACAGAACAATGGAGAATAAAAGAAAGGCAACGACATTAAAAAACAAGCAGTAATGCAGTACAGTGAGGACATGAAAAATAAAAAATAAAAGATCAATTAAAGGCAATGTTGTAGAAGTGGGTCTTGAGCTGAGCTTTAAAAATGTCTACAGAGGCTGCCTGACGAAGGTACAGTGGGAGCTTGTTCCATGCCGACGGCCCGTAGAAGCAAAAAGCTGCTTCCCCGTATTTTTTTGTTGCCATTTTTTTGGGCAAAGCGAGCAGTCCGGCGGTGGAAGACCTTAGGGGGCGGTTTGGGACATATTTAGGCAGGCAGTCATGTAGGCAGGATGGTGCGAGACCATTGAGAGCTTTATAGACAAGTAAAATAATTTTAAAATCAATCTGTCAGTTGTTTTCTTAGGCAGTCCTGAAAAAAGTGCATTGCAGTAATCAAGCCGAGAAAAAACAAAGGCGTGGATTAGCATTTTTGCATCGTCCAAGGACAAATAGGCTCTGATTTGTGCATTATTTCTAAGGTGAAAAAAGGCAATCTTGACATGAGTGACATGATTAATGTGTGAATTAAAGTTCAATTCAGAATAAATAATAACCCCCAGGTTCTTTACTGTACTGTTAGTTTCTATGTTAGTTAGTTTCTATGTACTGTACTGTTATGTTTCTCACCCGCTCTAATGACATGATGTTCACACTAAACAGATCCATCGTTCATAAGTTCATGACATTTTCGGTGGCTTGAATTAGTAAAATTATTCCTACACTGACCACAAGGGAAGAGTTTAAATCCAGTTTGTACAACCCTGTGAACTTCTAAATTAATATAGTTACTAAAAGATTTTCCACACACTTTCGACCCATTCGGGTCTTCGTCAGGATATGTTCAATTAATCTAACATGGTTAAAATGCTTGTATACGGACTTCTGTTAAAATGTCCCCAAAATGTGAAATACCCCTTTAATATATTTGACCAATGGCTGTAGCCATAAGAACGTACACAATGTGTATTTTGTAACATGTTTTATTTCATCCATACTTACAACACATGTATGTACAAAATGTGATTGTGTGCTAATTTCCTCCCTGTCACAGACAATATGTCTAATTTATGTCTTGAAAATGTCCAATAAGAAAATCAAGTTAAACACAATCAATATATACAAAAAAATATATATACCAAAGGCTTTTCCACACACATCACAATCATTTGGGTTTCTCTCCAGTGTGAATTATCTGGTGGCGTTTAAGGCTGTGCATTTGAGAGAAGTGTTGTCCACACTGATCACATCCATAGGGTTTCTCTCCAGTGTGAATTCTATGGTGTGTTTTAAGGTTTTCCATTTGAGAGAAGTGTTGCCCACACTGATCACATCCATATGGTTTCTCTCCTGTGTGAATTCTCTGGTGGCTTTTAAGGCTGGACATTTCAGAGAAATGTTGTCCACACTGATCACATCCATAGGGTTTCTCTCCAGTGTGAATTCTATGGTGTGTTTTAAGGTTCTAAGTATCTATGTCAACTATACATACTATACTATATTATATATTATACAATATACATGTGTAGGCTACTATAAAATGCTATGACTACATAAAATGCAATTCAAGTGCCGTCTACGCAACGAGCTATAAGTCTGTCTAAAATACTATCTAAGGTCACATTCTCACCTAATACTTCGGTAGACTCAGATCCGTATGGGCGGGGAAAGGGGCTTCTTGCATATTTAATTGGCTGCGGTTTGCCTTCACACTGTCATTCGCAGCAATTGGAAACGCAGCAGGGGGGACCTTTATCAATGTGTTCCGTTCATAAACTATAGCCTACACAGTGAAATCTATGGTGATAAAATTACACTCATAACGTGCATGTGTCGTGCCGTCTGGGACCCCCCCCCTCTCTCTCTCTCTCTACGCACGCAGCCGCCACACACTGTTCTTTTGGGCATGGAGGCACAGCGCTGCATGAGCGCACTGATATAACTCCCCAGTCCCACACAGTGACAGCACTCCATGTTTACGGCACGCACAGACAGACAGACAGAATATTATGTAGGCTATAATACACTGCAGTGTTTTTATGTGTTTTCTTAAGCAATTGATTAATGTAGCCTACACGTCCTCATTTCGATCAGGGCTTCAGGCTCCTTATTCGACCACGTCTATCCACAGTAACGGGACATCTTTGCGCTGCGTAAAATATGCCTTAACCGTCTCCAACTGTGTTCAGCTCCTCACCCGCCACATTATGTTTGCTTCATTTCCTTTATTTACTGCGGATTGCATTCACACCTGCACCGAATCGTAGTCAAGTGCGATTCGAAACCCACGTTTTTGGGCGGAGTAAAATGCGGTTATTTGCTGCGCATTAGGATTCGAATGAGCCTTCACACCTGCCAAACGAAGCGCACTTTCTGACAATGCGCAGCAGGATTCGTTTTAATCTCAGCAAAGCTCTCTGGTATGAATGCGACCTATGTCGACATAAAATGCTAGGGCAAGTGCTACGGGCCATGGTGGAGTCTGAAGAGGTGGGTTTTCACACTACGGATTTGTAAGCTTCATATTTAATATATGAATCTATTTATACCCAATATAGAGTATCTGACTATCTGGATAATATATGTACAGTCTAACGATATTGAATAAGTGGATATTAATGAAGTGTTACTGCAGCAGAGCCATTAAGAGGATTGCTCCATATTCTTTCAGTAACATAGAACCAGCTCTGGTGAAGAAACAAGAAAAACAGTTTTCCAAAACAAAAACTGCCACCCCCTAAAGTTATTGCAAACAGTCTTCATAAATAGTACACAAGCCTTCACATCTTGTCTTTTACAAGTATATTACAGCACACCCTGTACTTTAATTTTGTATTGTATTAAGTTACAATGCAAGTTCAATTTGTTTCGACTTTAGAAGACAGTGGTGGGGTTTCTGTACAGGACTGGTCAAGGCCTAACAACAAATTAGTATATTGTCAAATCCTCAAAGTCTCATATCCTATTGTGCAATAATGTTCTCATTTTCTGTCGTGTCTATATTTACAGTGAAATCCCATTGTGTAATATGTAGGCCGAAACATGTGTCCATAGTGTAAGCCATTATTAATTAATTATCAGGATGAATCAGAATAATTCAGATTCAGATTATGATAATCATATCCTATACCCATTAATATAGCTGTATTTGTGTAAACCTGGGAAACCTGGACAACTTTAAGTCATTGTTCAGGTTGCTTTGAGGGAATGAGGAGCACTCAGGAGTGTGGAATTAGTTTCAATAGGGTTGTGATGACTGCACCTTTATTCATTTATGTTTTCTTTCAAATGCTAAATAATGAACAAACCCCACATTCTTCCTCCAGGTTAAAATGTAAATAGGCCAAAATGCTGATGACTGACGATTCATTCTCTCCACCAATCACAACCTAAGAAACTGCTGCATGTCATCCACCCCTCTCTGACTCCTCCCCCAGGCCATGCTCTATGTAACATTCTAGAAATAAACTGCTAACTGTGAGATTTACAATTTTACAATTTAGGCATTTAGCAAACGCTCTTGATCCAGAGCGACTTACATTTAAGAAAAAACAAAAGCATGGCATACATCACATATATAAAAAGTAGTTATCATGAATCATGTATAAACTAAGAACGTAACAGTGGAGTATCTATGTCAACTATACATACTATACTATAATATCATACAATATACAAGTGTACTATAAAATGCTATGACTACATAAAATGCAATTCTAGTGCCGTCTACGTAACGAGCTATAAGTCTGTCTAAAATACTATCTAAGTCGACATAAAATGCTAGGGCAAGTGCTACGGGCCATGGTGGAGTCTGAAGAGGTGGGGTTTCAGACTACGGCTTTGTAAGCTTCATATTTAATATATTAATCTATCTATACCCAATATAGAGTATCTGACTATCTGGATATGTACAGTCTAACAATATTGAATAAGTGGATATTAATGAAGTTTTACTGCAGCAGAGCCATTAAGAGGATTGCTCCATATTCTTTCAGTAACATAGAACCAGCTCTGGTGAAGAAACAAGAAAAACAGTTATCCAAAACAAAAACTGCCATCCCCTAAAGTTATTGCAAACAGTCTTCATAAATAGTACACAAGCCTTCACATCTTGTCTTTTACAAGTATACTACAGCACACCCTGTACTTTTATTTTGTATTCTATTAAGTTGCAATGCAAGTTCAATTTGTTTCGACTTTAGAAGACAGTGGTGGGGTTTCTGTACAGGACTGGTCAAGGCCTAACAACAAATTAGTATATTGTCAAATCCTCAAAGTCTCATATCCTATTGTGCAATAATGTTCTCATTTTCTGTCGTGTCTATATTTACAGTGAAATCCCATTGTGTAATATGTAGGCCGAAACATGTGTCCATAGTGTAAGCCATTATTAATTAATTATCAGGATGAATCAGAATAATTCATTGAGATTATAATAATCATATCCTATATCCATTAATATAGCTGTATTTGTGTAAACCTGGGAAACATGGACAACTTTAAGTCATTGTTCAGGTTGTGTTGCTCTGAGGGAATGAGGAGCACTCAGGTGTGTGGAATTAGTTTCAATAGGGTTGTGATGACTGCACCTTTATTCATTTATGTTTTTTTCAAATGCTAAATAATGAACAAACCCCACATTCTTCCCCCAGGTTAAAATGTAAATAGGCTAAAATGCTGATGACTGACAATTCATTCTCTCCACCAATCACAACCTAACAAACTGCTGCATGCCCTCCACCCCTCTCCGACTCCTCCCCCAGGCCATGCTCTGTCACATTCTAGAAATAAACTAAATGTGAGATTGCTTTGTAAGCTTCATATTTAATGTATGAATATATATCCAAGACTGAGTATCTGGGTAATGTATGTACAGTCAACAATATTTAATAAGTGGATATTAATTAACTGTTACTGCAGCAGATCGAGCCATTAAGAGGATTTATCCACATTCCACAAAAAAACAGTTAGGCCAACTGCCCTAAAATTGATTGCAAACAGTCTTCATAAATAGTACACACTAAGGCAGAGGTGTCGAACTGAACTTGGGGCGAGGGCCGCATTGGTCAAAAGGTCACTTGATGGGGGCCACAACCAGTTGCGGTCGATATCTCAGTCAGTCACTGCTAGAATATAATATATTATAATATATAATATATATAATATATCACTCATTCTTGAGATGAGGGACAAAAGTGGAAAAAACATGTCCCACACATAAGAGCCTTATTATTGTTAAAAATTAATTAATTTAATAAAAATAAAAGCACTTGCAAAGTTAAATGTAATACAGTTGTGCATTATTATGCCATTCATTTCATTATAATTGTTTTCATATGCCATCTGAATTAGTTAAAAGCAGGCACTGTACCCAAAAACGCCTGTATTTAGCCTGTCCCCAGCAAGTGGTCATAATTTCAAACTGCTAAAAAAGTGTCTAATACTGTCACAATCACATAAATATACATACTAAATTAAAGTAGATTGTCAACAACATAGCAAACAATATACACAATAATTTTAATTTATATTTTCCATTAGATATCTCATATCAAATGTGTGTCCCACGTCTCCCGTCAACTCCGTCAGGTTTTTTAAAAGTCTTAAATTAATCAGAAAATATTGTCGACAGATTTAGCCTGAAGACTCCTTTTCCAAGTCCCGTTTGTATTTGTTGCAACAGTGGAGCACCTGGTCTGACAAGCATTCAATTGTTTGATATTTTAAACAAACAATGTTGATATCAGGGTGGTCACAGCTTTTACATGTCAACTCCGTCAGGACATTATTATGATCTTTGTTAAGAATTCCAAAATAATGTTTATTATAAAAGTTTAGGGTTAGGTTTAGCTAACAAATGAAGCAAAAACAAAATGGCTACATTGTACTACAGAGGGTTAAGATGAAAACAAATGACATTTTGTCAACTCCGTCAGACGTCAACTCCGTCAGGTTTTGTGTCTGACGGAGTTGACATGTATCTGACGGAGTTGACAAAAGTGTTCCTAAAACAATAAAATTATAGTTTTTGAATAATGGGACGTATTCTAATTTGGCACACAGTTAGAGCATGCCTTAAGGAACATTTTTGGCTATAGGGCCATCACAGATTTGTCTCGTGGTGACCATGGCAGCCATTTTCCAAAATTGCCGCCACCTGATGTTATTTTACAATAACTCAAGTTCTACACCACCTAGGATCTTGATTCTGGTGACTAAGACTACATTTTCAAGGATGAGGGATACATTGGTACTATTTAGATTTGTCCTGTGACCATGGCAGCCATTGTTTTTCAAAATGGCCGCCACATGCTGTTATTTTACAATAACTCAAGTTTTAGACCACATAGGATCTTGATTCTGCCGACTAATAATACATTTTAAAAGATGAGGAATACAGTGGTACTATTTAGATTTGTCCTGTGACCATGGCAGCCATTGTTTTTCAAAGTGACCACCAACCTGCTGTTATTTTACCAATAACTCAAGTTTTAGACCACCAAGGATCTTGATTCTGGCGACTAATCATTACATTTTCAAGGATGAACTTTCTCTGGGAGGGGTCAGGGCTTATTTCAGGTGCAGGTTGAGTTGCTACTGACAGGACATTAAAAGGAGGTGGGCTTTCTGGCCTTTGACTTGTCTCTTTCAGGTACAGACGCACAGTTTGACTTCACTGGCCACTGCAGTGTGGCGTTGTATCTTGGTGGCCTCCTGCCAGTGTTTCTCCATCCTTCTCATGAGCTCTGTGTTCTGGGGCTCTGTTATAGTCAACTTACATTGTCTTGGCTGGAGATTGCTTTCCTGCAGGGTCCAGCCCAGTCTTGTGCAGATGGCTGCTGGCCCACCTGGAGGCCCCAACCTCACTTGTTTGGTTGGTGTGATTAGGTGGGGTGGTCTTCCCCAATCAGGATGAAGTGTTTGACCCTTTCAAACGGCAGTCTGGCCAAGTGTCTGTATTTAGTTGTGAGGCTAGATACAGGATACGATTGCTCACCCAGCCCCAGGTGACTTGAGGTGAAGGCTCCTTTGATGTGGTAACATTGCTTTGGTTGACATGCTGGGGACACAGAACGACACTGATGCCTTCAGTGTCTGCACATCCTGCCTGATAGTCCTGAAGGCAGATCTTCTGTCTTCAGTCTTTCGCTCACTGTTCACTGCTCACTGTTCACCTCAAGCAGGTCTTCAAGGTGTTTGCCTTTGCACAGGCTATATGGCTAGGACTCATGCTTCAACCACTCAGAGAACTCCAACAGGGTGTTGGTTGCTCCTGGGCAGCAGAGCATTGTGCGGCAGAATTCAGCTCTCATCTCTGGTGGCAGCTTGTTGAGGAGTCGTGCAACATGTGAGCCGCATCTAAGTTCTGTGTCTCCCTCTGGGCCTAGGGTAGACACTTGCTATTTTCCGTAACACTAATTGGTGGGGCTGTCCAAACTTGTTGTTTAGGTGTCAATCGGGTCTCTGTTTGTGATGTCGGGTCTAGGTGGTCTAGAAGATGAGTTATTTAGTCAGGGGATATTAATACAATCTGGTAATAAATTGCCTCTAGGGTGGTTCAATAGAAACCAATGTGGGATATGTTAGTAGACACCTTTACAAACACATTGGTGAAAAAATTCTTGGTAAGAAATGTATTCACAGATTTGACATTATTCTGATAATATTCCCTGACTAAATTGGTAAAATAATAGCAGGTCCACCATTTTTTTAAATGGCTGCCATTGTCACGGGATAAATCTAAATAGATAAAACTGTATTCCTCCTCATTGAAAATGTAGGATTAGTCATCAGAATCAAGATCCTAGGTGGTGTAGAACTTGAGTTATTGTAAGATAACAGCAGGTGGCTGCCATTTTGAAAATGGCTGCCATGGTCACAGGGCCAATATAAATAGTACCACTGTATTCCTCATCCTTGAAAATGTGGGATTAGTCACCAGAATCAAGATCCTAGGTGATCTAGAACCTAAATCAGTTAAACTTGTCAACTCCGTCAGATGTTCGTCAACTCCGTCAGATGTTCGTCCCGTGATGTTTTTGTTAATTTCCAAAGAAATAGAAAATGTGATGTTAAATATTTTGTGCATATGTATTGAAACACCAACTGAAATGATACGTAATGATGATTTTTTTTTTTTTACATGGTTTTCATGTTATAATATTGAAAATAGAGGTTGAAATGACGGATTTGAGAAATTGGATATTTCATAATAGTGTGATATTGGAAAAAAAACAATATTAAAATAATTGTATTACTTAACTTGATTACTGAAAGCCATTATAAGAGAACTGAGGACTTTATATTATTGTTGAAATTATCAAATTCAATTAAAAGGTATTTTAGTGTGTCTGACGGAGTTGACATGAATCGGGTATTAAGTGCATAAATGTCCCATTTTAGAAAGAAATGTTATGCGAAAAACCTGTTCCTTCTCAATATTGGTAGTTGAGACCTGTGTCTACAAATACATCCATTTGATTTGAATGTATCTTAAAAAAAAAAAAAATCCAGTTTGAAAAAAGTTTTGTCCCTTATCTCAAGAATGGGTGATATATAATATATATATTATATATTATATATTATATATTATATATTATATATTATATATTATATATTATATATTATATATTATATATTATATATTCTACTGTAATTAATAAACAATGCAATAAGGATCACCAACAAAACATTTGAAAGTAAAACATTTCAATTTGAAGTAAAGACATTACTTGTCTACCTTGTTTACCTACATCTGCTAATATGCAAAATATCTGCAGTTTCTGTTCAGTCATGTGTGGCTTTTGTTCTTATGTTTCAGGTGTTGATCACCTGAGAGCTATTACCATGTCAGCACAATATCTGCAGTTTCTGTTCAGTAATGTGTGGCTTTTGTTATGTGTCAGCTGTTGATCACTTGTCAGCAAACATTTACTTCATGCATGCATATTGCATAATCAATTAAAAAGTAAGGGAAAAAACCCAAACAGAAAAAGTTCAGCTCAAAAAATACAAATAATTGTTTTACTTCTTGCCTGACACCTGGGTTCTTTTTGCTTTAACCAACTTGTCAACATCAGGGACCAGCTTCTGAGTAG
The DNA here is from genome assembly GCF_964188405.1 of Protomyctophum parallelum. Lineage (NCBI taxonomy): Eukaryota > Metazoa > Chordata > Actinopteri > Myctophiformes > Myctophidae > Protomyctophum > Protomyctophum parallelum. The sequence continues at coordinate 93,295,568 of NC_139697.1, forward strand.
TTGAAACTTTCATAATGTCATTTAGATGTCTGTTTGTCAACTGTGAGCGCAGTTTGGATTTATTGATATTCATCACAGAGAAAGCCTGCTCACAGAGATATGTTGTGCCAAACATACTGAGGATCTTTGAGGCAAACATTTGAAATGCAGGATATTGCGGTCCCAGTTTTGTATAGAACTCCTCCACAGTGCTATTCCTAAATAATATATTATATTATTATAATTTGAGAGATGCTAGTTTTTTTTAAGAATCAGAAATCTGTATTTATAGCACGTTTAAAACAGAAGCTGACCAAAGTGTTGTAGCCTCAGGCATATAGCATATATAAAACCCATGACACAATCAGAAGCACCAATAAACATTTGAATATAGAATAATTCAATCATCAGAATCATCTTTATTGTCACATCACAGTTTTACAAGTAAAACAGTAGATTAAATTTGTTTTTGTGCATTGTTACCATCATATTTTTTTCAAGAAACAAAGAGTGTTCCACACACCACAATGCCAAATACTGACTTCACTTTAATTTGTAAATGGCTACTACAACCTTTTATTTTTATGCAGTAATACAGGCCGTTTTTAGACCTGCATTACTTTCTTTTCTTTGGCGCCCCCTAAAGTTTTTTTTGTCTTATGAAGCAGGAGGATGATTGTTGTGGTTATGCAACATGAGGAAAAGAGTGAATTCAGACGCTAGTTTGACACGTGGAACACACGTGGTGTTTTTTGATGTCCCGTCTTGTTTTTTGGAATCTAAATCACTAAACTCCATTATCGCTGCCTGAGTCTGTCTGTGAGTACTGTTTATCATGAGTACAACGCATATCATGGAACTCTTGTGTGTGAGAGAGAGAGAGAGAGAGAGGGAGGGGGGGTGTCTTAACTTCACAGCTCGGCTGTAGCAATGAGAGAGAGAGATAGAGAGAGAGAGAGAGAGAGAGAGGGGTGTGTCTTCCGGTACTTCACAGCTCAAGTAGCAGAGACCAGCATTCCACAAATTCTTGATACTTAACACCCAACAGCTGGAGCAATTAAGGCACACGGGAAGGGAGGGGAGGCGCGCTCCCTCCTCCCTCTCCCCCTCCCTTCTGTAGCTGCTGCTCGCCTCAGAGCACTGGCTCAGAGGTAGTGTTAAATCAGGTTTTAGACACCAACCCCCGGGCCGCAGAAGACGACGTCGCGGGCCGCATGCGGCCCGCGGATCACCAGTTTGACATCCCTGCACTAAGGCCTCACATCTAAGTAACAAGTATACTACCGCATCCCCTGTACTATTATGTTTTATTTTATTAAATTGCAATGTAAGTTCAATTTGTTTCCGCTTTAGTATAGAAGACAGTGGGCTGGGTTCTGTACAGGACTGGTCAATGCCTGACAACAAATTAGTATATTGTCAAATCCTCAAAGTCTACTGTGCTCTATTGTTCTCATTTTATGTCTTATCTATATTTACAGTGAAATCCCATTGTGTAATGTGTAGGCCTGTGTGCAGAAACATGTGTCCATAGTGTAAGGCATTCATTCATAATAATAATAATAATAAAACTTTATTTGTATAGCACCTTTCATGACATGAAATGCAGCTCAAAGTGCTTTATAGAACAATGGAGAATAAAAGAAAGGCAACGACATTAAAAAACAAGCAGTAATGCAGTACAGTGAGGACATGGGGAAAAAAAATCAATTAAAGGCAATGTTGTAGAAGTGGGTCTTGAGCTGAGCTTTAAAAATGTCTACAGAGGCTGCCTGACGAAGGTACAGTGGGAGCTTGTTCCATGCCGACGGCCCGTAGAAGCAAAAAGCTGCTTCCCCGTATTTTTTAGTTGCCATTTTTTTGGGCAAAGCGAGCAGGCGGAAGACCTTAGGGGGCGGTTTGGGACATATTTAGGCAGGCAGTCATGTAGGTAGGATGGTGCGAGACCATTGAGAGCTTTATAGACAAGTAAAATAATTTTAAAATCAATCTGTCAGTTGTTTTCTTAGGCAGTCCTGAAAAAAGTGCATTGCAGTAATCAAGCCGAGAAAAAACAAAGGCGTGGATTAGCGTTTTTGCATCGTCCAAGGACAAATAGGCTCTGATTTGTGCATTATTTCTAAGGTGAAAAAAGGCAATCTTGGTGACATGATTAATGTGTGAATTAAAGTTCAATTCAGAATAAATAATAACCCCCAGGTTCTTTACTGTACTGTTAGTTTCTATGTTAGTTAGTTTCTATGTACTGTACTGTTATGTTTCTCACCCGCTCTAATGACATGATGTTCACACTAAACAGATCCATCGTTCATAAGTTCATGACATTTTCGGTGGCTTGAATTAGTAAAATTATTCCTACACTGACCACAAGGGAAGAGTTTAAATCCAGTTTGTACAACCCTGTGAACTTCTAAATTAATATAGTTACTAAAAGATTTTCCACACATTTTCGACCCATTCGGGTCTTCGTCAGGATATGTTCAATTAATCTAACATGGTTAAAATGCTTGTATATGGACTTCTGTTAAAATGGCCCCAAAATGTGAAATACCCCTTTAATATATTTGACCAATGGCTGTAGCCATAATATATAAGAACGTACACAATGTGTATTTTGTAACATGTTTTATTTCATCCATACTTACAACACATGTATGTACAAAATGTGATTGTGTGCTAATTTCCTCCCTGTCACAAACAATATGTCTAATTTATGTCTTGAAAATGTCCAATAAGAAAATCAAGTTAAACACAATCAATATATACAAAAAAATATATATACCAAAGGCTTTTCCACACACATCACAATCATTTGGGTTTCTCTCCAGTGTGAATTCTCTGGTGTATTTTAAGGCTGTCCATTCGAGAGAAGCGTTTACCACACTGATCACATCCATAGGCTTTCTCTCCTGTGTGAATTCTCTGGTGTGTTTTAAGGCTTACCAAGTGAGAGAAGTGTTTCCCACACTGATCACATCCATAGGGTTTCTCTCCAGTGTGAATTATCTGGTGTGATTTAAGATTTCCCATTGTAGAGAAGTGTTGTCCACACTGATCACATCCATAGGGTTTCTCTCCTGTGTGAATTCTCTGGTGGCTTTTAAGGCTGGACATTTCAGAGAATTGTTTCCCACACTGATCACATCCATAGGGTTTCTCTCCAGTGTGAATTCTCTGGTGTGTTTTAAGATTTCCCATTGTAGAGAAGTGTTGCCCACACTGATCACATCCATATGGTTTCTCTCCTGCGTGAATTCTCTGGTGGCTTTTAAGGCTGGACATTTCAGAGAAATGTTGTCCACACTGATCACATCCATATGGTTTCTCACCAGTATGAATTATCTGGTGTGTTTTAAGATTTCCCTTTGTAGAGAAGTGTTGCCCACACTGATCACATCCATGGTTTCTCTCCTGTGTGAATTCTCTGGTGGCTTTTAAGGCCGGACATTTTAGAGAAATGTTGTCCACACTGATCACATCCATAGGGTTTCTCACCAGTATGAATTCTCTGGTATGTTTTAAGATTTCCCATTGTAGAGAAGTGTTGTCCACAATGATCACATCCATATGGTTTCTCTCCAGTGTGAATTCTCTGGTGTATTTTAAGGCTGTCCATTTGAGAGACGCATTTAACACACTGATCACACCCATAGGGTTTCTCTCCAGTGTGAATTATCTGGTGTATTTTAAGGCTGTCCATTCGAGAGAAGCGTTTACCACACTGATCACATCCATAGGCTTTCTCTCCTGTGTGAATTCTCTGGTGTGTTTTAAGGCTTACCAAGTGAGAGAAGTGTTTCCCTCACTGATCACATCCATAGGGTTTCTGTCCAGTGTGAATTATCTGGTGTGTTTTAAGGCTGTCCATTTGAGAGAAGTGTTGCCCACACTGATCACATCCATAGGGTTTCTCTCCTGTGTGAATTCTCTGGTGGCTTTTAAGGCTGGACATTTCAGAGAATTGTTTCCCACACTGATCACATCCATAGGGTTTCTCTCCAGTGTGAATTCTCTGGTGTGTTTTAAGATTTCCCATTGTAGAGAAGTGTTGTCCACAATCATCACATCCATATGGTTTCTCTCCTGTGTGAATTCTCTGGTGGCTTTTAAGGCCGGACATTTTAGAGAAATGTTGTCCACACTGATCACATCCATAGGGTTTCTCACCAGTATGAATTCTCTGGTGTGTTTTAAGATTTCCCATTGTAGAGAAGTGTTGTCCACAATGATCACATCCATATGGTTTCTCTCCAGTGTGAATTCTCTGGTGTATTTTAAGGTTTACCAAGTGAGAGAAGTGTTTCCCACACTGATCACATCCATAGGGTTTCTCTCCAGTGTGAATTATCTGGTGTGATTTAAGATTTCCCATTGTAGAGAAGTGTTGTCCACACTGATCACATCCATAGGCTTTTTCTCCTGTGTGAATTCTCTGGTGTGTTGTAAGGCTTACCAATTGAGAGAAGTGTTTCCCACACTGATCACATCCATATGGTTTCTCTCCTGCGTGAATTCTCTGGTGGCTTTTAAGGCTGGACATTTCAGAGAAATGTTGTCCACACTGATCACATCCATATGGTTTCTCACCAGTATGAATTATCTGGTGTGTTTTAAGATTTCCCTTTGTAGAGAAGTGTTGCCCACACTGATCACATCCATGGTTTCTCTCCTGTGTGAATTCTCTGGTGGCTTTTAAGGCCGGACATTTTAGAGAAATGTTGTCCACACTGATCACATCCATAGGGTTTCTCACCAGTATGAATTCTCTGGTATGTTTTAAGATTTCCCATTGTAGAGAAGTGTTGTCCACAATGATCACATCCATATGGTTTCTCTCCAGTGTGAATTCTCTGGTGTATTTTAAGGCTGTCCATTTGAGAGACGCATTTAACACACTGATCACACCCATAGGGTTTCTCTCCAGTGTGAATTATCTGGTGTATTTTAAGGCTGTCCATTCGAGAGAAGCGTTTACCACACTGATCACATCCATAGGCTTTCTCTCCTGTGTGAATTCTCTGGTGTGTTTTAAGGCTTACCAAGTGAGAGAAGTGTTTCCCTCACTGATCACATCCATAGGGTTTCTGTCCAGTGTGAATTATCTGGTGTGTTTTAAGGCTGTCCATTTGAGAGAAGTGTTGCCCACACTGATCACATCCATAGGGTTTCTCTCCTGTGTGAATTCTCTGGTGGCTTTTAAGGCTGGACATTTCAGAGAATTGTTTCCCACACTGATCACATCCATAGGGTTTCTCTCCAGTGTGAATTCTCTGGTGTGTTTTAAGATTTCCCATTGTAGAGAAGTGTTGTCCACAATCATCACATCCATATGGTTTCTCTCCTGTGTGAATTCTCTGGTGGCTTTTAAGGCCGGACATTTTAGAGAAATGTTGTCCACACTGATCACATCCATAGGGTTTCTCACCAGTATGAATTCTCTGGTGTGTTTTAAGATTTCCCATTGTAGAGAAGTGTTGTCCACAATGATCACATCCATATGGTTTCTCTCCAGTGTGAATTCTCTGGTGTATTTTAAGGTTTACCAAGTGAGAGAAGTGTTTCCCACACTGATCACATCCATAGGGTTTCTCTCCAGTGTGAATTATCTGGTGTGATTTAAGATTTCCCATTGTAGAGAAGTGTTGTCCACACTGATCACATCCATAGGCTTTTTCTCCTGTGTGAATTCTCTGGTGTGTTGTAAGGCTTACCAATTGAGAGAAGTGTTTCCCACACTGATCACATCCATAGGGTTTCTCTCCAGTGTGAATTCTCTGGTGGCTTTTAAGGCTGGACATTTCAGAGAAATGTTGTCCACACTGATCACATCCATATGGTTTCTCACCAGTATGAATTATCTGGTGTGTTTTAAGATTTCCCTTTGTAGAGAAGTGTTGCCCACACTGATCACATCCATGGTTTCTCTCCTGTGTGAATTCTCTGGTGGCTTTTAAGGCCGGACATTTTAGAGAAATGTTGTCCACACTGATCACATCCATAGGGTTTCTCACCAGTATGAATTCTCTGGTATGTTTTAAGATTTCCCATTGTAGAGAAGTGTTGTCCACAATGATCACATCCATATGGTTTCTCTCCAGTGTGAATTCTCTGGTGTATTTTAAGGCTGTCCATTTGAGAGACGCATTTAACACACTGATCACACCCATAGGGTTTCTCTCCAGTGTGAATTATCTGGTGTATTTTAAGGCTGTCCATTCGAGAGAAGCGTTTACCACACTGATCACATCCATAGGCTTTCTCTCCTGTGTGAATTCTCTGGTGTGTTTTAAGGCTTACCAAGTGAGAGAAGTGTTTCCCTCACTGATCACATCCATAGGGTTTCTGTCCAGTGTGAATTATCTGGTGTGTTTTAAGGCTGTCCATTTGAGAGAAGTGTTGCCCACACTGATCACATCCATAGGGTTTCTCTCCTGTGTGAATTCTCTGGTGGCTTTTAAGGCTGGACATTTCAGAGAATTGTTTCCCACACTGATCACATCCATAGGGTTTCTCTCCAGTGTGAATTCTCTGGTGTGTTTTAAGATTTCCCATTGTAGAGAAGTGTTGTCCACAATCATCACATCCATATGGTTTCTCTCCTGTGTGAATTCTCTGGTGGCTTTTAAGGCCGGACATTTTAGAGAAATGTTGTCCACACTGATCACATCCATAGGGTTTCTCACCAGTATGAATTCTCTGGTGTGTTTTAAGATTTCCCATTGTAGAGAAGTGTTGTCCACAATGATCACATCCATATGGTTTCTCTCCAGTGTGAATTCTCTGGTGTATTTTAAGGTTTACCAAGTGAGAGAAGTGTTTCCCACACTGATCACATCCATAGGGTTTCTCTCCAGTGTGAATTATCTGGTGTGATTTAAGATTTCCCATTGTAGAGAAGTGTTGTCCACACTGATCACATCCATAGGCTTTTTCTCCTGTGTGAATTCTCTGGTGTGTTGTAAGGCTTACCAATTGAGAGAAGTGTTTCCCACACTGATCACATCCATAGGGTTTCTCTCCAGTGTGAATTATCTGGTGTATTTTAAGGCTGTCCATTCGAGAGAAGCGTTTACCACACTGATCACATCCATAGGCTTTCTCTCCTGTGTGAATTCTCTGGTGTGTTTTAAGGCTTACCAAGTGAGAGAAGTGTTTCCCACACTGATCACATCCATAGGGTTTCTCTCCAGTGTGAATTCTCTGGTGTGTTTTAAGATTTCCCATTGTAGAGAAGTGTTGTCCACAATCATCACATCCATAGGGTTTCTCTCCAGTGTGAATTCTCTGGTGTATTTTAAGGCTGTCCATTCGAGAGAAGCGTTTTCCACACTGATCACAAGTGCCGTCTACGCAACGAGCTATAAGTCTGTCTAAAATACTATCTAAGTCGACATAAAATGCTAGGGCAAGTGCTACGGGCCATGGTGGAGTCTGAAGAGGTGGGTTTTCAGACTACGGATTTGTAAGCTTCATATTTAATATATGAATCTATTTATACCCAATATAGAGTATCTGACTATCTGGATAATATACGTGTACAGTCTAACGATATTGAATAAGTGGATATTAATGAAGTGTTACTGCAGCAGAGCCATTAAGAGGATTGCTCCATATTCTTTCAGTAACATAGAACTAGCTCTGGTGAAGAAACAAGAAAAACAGTTTTCCAAAACAAAAACTGCCACCCCCTAAAGATATTGCAAACAGTCTTCATAAATAGTACACAAGCCTTCACATCTTGTCTTTTACAAGTATATTACAGCACACCCTGTACTTAAATTTTGTATTGTATTAAGTTACAATGCAAGTTCAACTCTTAACGAGCTTACACTTAAGACGGAGGGTGGAGGTTGGAGGTGAGATTTATTGCAGATGAATTGATTACAGTATGGAGCTGGGATTGAGTGAATGGACAGAGAAGTGACTGACAGTATGATAACAGAATGATAACAGAATGATGACGGTACGAGGAGGAGACAGTGGAGGAGCTTTGGCGTGGGCCCCCTGGGGACGGACCAGAGCCTCGGTTCGGATCCTGCCTGGCGGAGGCAGGGGGGGCTCTTGAGCCTGCCCCCCTGGGGCCGACCTGGTGGAGCCTGCTGCTGGGCGGTCGTCGGGGAGGTGGCGGGTACCTGAACGGAAGCACAGATGAGCGAAGGGAAGTGAGGACCGTTTATAAAGGGGTGCGGACAAGGTAACGCAGATCTGATTGGAGCAGACGGATGATGGAGCATTACAGCTCTAAGTTGAACTAACGTTAACAACTAAAACTTCAACTCTTAACGAGCTTACACTTAAGACGGAGGGTGGAGGTTGGAGGTGAGATTTATTGCAGATGAATTGATTACAGTATGGAGCTGGGATTGAGTGAATGGACAGAGAAGTGACTGACAGTATGATAACAGAATGATAACAGAATGATGACGGTACGAGGAGGAGACAGTGGAGGAGCTTTGGCGTGGGCCCCCTGGGGACGGACCAGAGCCTCGGTTCGGATCCTGCCTGGCGGAGGCAGGGTGGGCTCTTGAGCCTGCCCCCCAAAAGGAATTTAAAGAACATACCTGGAGGTCGTTTACCGCTTGGGTTGCCCTAGGGCGCCATTGGACCGCCTGGGGCCTGGAGGAGAGAGAGAGGAGCCTGCGGAGATGGGACCTTGCAGAGGCGGATGGAAAAGAGAGAGTGGGGTTAGTAGCGTAGGAGTGGACGACCTCTCGGCAGAGGGTTGCGAGAAGGAGCAGTGGCGAGAACTTTGGTTCACCTGGCGATGGTGGTGAGACAGAGAGACTCCCGGCGGAGGAGGCCCGTGTGGCCGGAGGACGGGTCGACCGTCGTTTAGGAGGAAGTGAGTCATGGGCGTCCTGGAGAGGGAGAACATGTTTAGAAGTGGGCAGAAGAGGAGGTACCCGCCACCCGACACATCCACCAGTCAATGTAGGTACCGCGCTGGAGGACGCCATGGACTTCTGGGCATCGAGCACGGAGGCGGAGGAAGGTCTAACGTAGGAGGAGAAGGCGTTGGACGACCATCTGCCCAGGGCCCGCAGGGTCGGGACAGAGACGCCGCTGGCAGCAGCGGTGGTGGCGGCGCCGATCCTCAGAGAGTGGCTGGAGTAACGGTCAGGCGGGAGGCCACATCTTTGGAGCAGGGAGCGGAGGTGAGAGGTGAAGGCGTGCTGGTGGAGAGGGAGACCATTCGGGAGGCTGAAGAGAGGAAGGTGGCCGGAGGAGCGTTTTCTGGCGGAGAGGAAGCGCAGCATGGAGGAGAAGGGGCAGAAGCTGCCGGGGACCTTGGCCACCGAGACGAGGCAGCCTCTGTGGTCACGGTCGGCTTTTGAGTGTTTCAGAGATAGGTTGAAGCAGGTGGGGGTGAAGCGCAGGTCGGAGACGCAGACGTCTCTGGAGGGGTCGAACGCCGTGGACCTGGTTGTGAACTCGCCTACTCTAAGGAATCCATAGAAGGCGAGGAGAAGGGCGGCTTCGAGGAGGAGGTCTAAATACGGAGTGAAGACTCCTTTCCTGAGTTCCGAGACGAGGGAGTGGAGAATGTTTAGAGTAATGGGGAGACGCTGGTCTGGGGCGTGGCGTGACGATCGCTGAAAGCCCTTTAGGAGGAGTTTGATATATTGGTTGGTGAACAGGCTAGGGAAAAAGGGGTCATGAAGGCGGGCGTGGAACTGGACCCCTGCTAATAGGCTGTTCATATAGCTGTGGCTGAGGTGGTTAAACTTGAAATTAAAAGTGAGAAAAGGGGCGACGGTCGAGACTAGTACTGGGAAGAGGGGAATGGAGTGACAGGCGCAGAACTGACCGAACTTGCGCCAGGCCGAGGCATAGCAGGAAACAGTGGCGGGGGAGAAAGCGGATTTAATATAGATGTTGGTGAGAGCACGGAGGTGATGGATGTGGGGCATCAGGACAGAACCAGTTCTCGGTGCGCCGGGCAGATCAGGGGGAGTGGCTTGGCGGAAGGGCATCGCCGGTGGAACTCCTGGAGTTTGAAACGAGAGAGGCAGTCGGCGATATTGTTAAGGTGGCCGGGGACGTGAGCTGCGCGGACCGTGAAGTTGAGCATGACGGAGGACCAGGTGATGAATCTCATAAGGGGCATGATCTGATTGGAGGAGGAGCGGCCTTTATTTATGACGAAGACTGTGGCCTCATTGTCGCAGTTGAACACTATACGCTTGCGAGCCCAGCGGGACCCCCAGAGCTTGCAGGCTACGGCGATGGGGTACAGTTCGAAGTGGGCTATAGAAACCGGTGGCTGAGTTAGTTCGACGGGCCATCTGTCGGAGAACCATTCCCTTTGGAAGATCCCCCCAAAACCTGCAGAAGGCGCCGCGTCGGTGAATAAGTGCATTTCGTGAGCCGGAGTTACGGGGTCGTGATAGAAGAGGGAAATACCGTTCCAATCTTGCAATAACTTTGACCAAAATGAGAGATCGGACTGACAGCCTGCGTCTAGAACAACTACGTCGCTGAGGGAATCGACGCTGCTAGCCAGCTCCAGCAGCCGGGATATGAACGAGCGGCCCTGGGGAATTATTTTGATTGCATAATTAAAATGACCCAGAAGTGAAAGCAGCTGGCGCTTGGTGCGCGGTGAAGCGGCGCTCTGGATTAATTCTTTGACACGAGTTAGCTTTTCCAACGGGAGGGAAGCTTTCATTTCTACGGAGTCTAGGAGGATGCCGAGAAACTCGACGGACTTGGCCGGGCCGACTGTTTTTTCGGACGAGAGGGGAACCCCTAGGGCGTTAAACGTTTCTTTGAGTGAACGGAGGCTGGTGGGGGGGGACTGGGAGGGAAAATCTATTAACAGAAAGTCGTCGAGAAGGTGGAGGACGAAGGGTAGACGGTTAACGTTCAGCAGAACCCAGCAGAGCGCCTCCGAAAGCTGGTTAAAAATGTGGGGGCTGCTTCTACAGCCAAACGTTAAGCGAGTGGCGAAATAAAACAAGTTCTCCCATTTAACGCCGAAAAGGGACCACTGGGACGGATGGATTGGCATTACTTTAAAGGCGTCTGTGATATCTGCTTTTGCCAACCAAGCGCCTTGGCCTGCTATTTTAATGAGTTTTATTGCGTCGTCGATAGAAGCGTAATGCAGAGAAAAGTTTTCGAGCGGAATCATGAAGTTTACGCTGGGGCACAGGTCGTGACGGGGGGCTGACAGATCTATGATTAAACGTTTTTTCCCTGAATACTTTCGCGTAGCGATCCCGATGGGATTGCTGCGAAACGGATTGAAAGGCGGGGTGGGGTAGGGCCCTACCATGAAGCCTTTGAGAACCTCTTTCTCCAGGAGAGAAGCGACTATTTCTGGTTCTGACAGGGCAGATTGGAGATTAGGAAACACGTGAGAGTGAGTGAGGGGTGAGAGAACGCCGACGCGGAAACCTTGCGATAAGCCTGTGAGAAGATAGTCCGTGAATACTGGGTCGGGGTGAGATGATAGAGCGGCGGATAAAGCGTGAATGTGGATGGGGGTGGAGGGGTGGCTACTTAGAATGGTTTGGAGTATCGAGGAGTTTTGTGAGATGGACCCTCCCTGCTGGCATCCCTCGGAGGGCGGGTTCGCCTCGGGCACACGGACTTTGGGTGGGGGTCTTTGCAGTAGCTACAGACGTGAGAGAATTGGCATTTACCGAAAGTACAGACATTTTCGTTAAAGTTATTACATATGGGCATGTTGTTAAAGAAAGTCACCTCTCTTCCGCGGGAGTCCCTCTGGCCCGGGGGGGGCTGGTCCTGGGGGTAGGGATCTTGAGAATCGAAGGCGGAAGGATTAGAAGTTTTTGGGCGGTTTTCTTTTTTCACAGAGGGAGCGAGAAACACGGACTTGGGACATGATTCGGCGGAGTGATCTACTTGGTTGCACAGATGGCAGGTAAGGGCCCTGTGGCCGCCTACGTGCAGAATGAGCAGCTCTGTGTCTAGGCACGCCCAGTTGAGTCTAGAATTGAAGCGAGCGAGGAAGTTAGCCGCTTTAGCTGAGAAGGCTTTATGATAATCGTAAAACATGGGGCCGCCGTATCTACGTTTGATTTCGCTAATGAGAGCGAGGTAGGAGTCTAACTCGGATCTACGCTCTGGGAAGGCATCACACAGGGTGTCCCTAAACAGGCCGAAGGCTATGACGAAGTCGCAGAAGTCGAGGGAACGGTTAAGGCGGGGATCGGAGGCGCGGAACACGGCAGAGAGCTGGTCGGAGCCTACCAGCTTTCTGTCGCATTCGGGAGTGGGGAGGATGAGAGAGGCTAGGTTAACGTCCTTCCCTTCGGTTATTTGGGCTCTGAGGTGAGAGGAAATGGCGGAAAAGGGAGAAATGAAATAATTACCGGCAGGGGCAACTGGCTGGGCGGAGGAGAGTGTGAACCCGGACCGCGGGTGGGGTGGCACTGGGTTGTTTGGAGGAGGAAAAGAGGACGAGAGCGTGGCGCTGCCGGCCGCTGGAGGAGGGAGCACGGGCGCTTGCTGAGAGAGCCGTGATTCGAGTGCCCCGACTGCGCTGGCCAGGGTGGCCATGGCTGACAGCAGCAGGGCGGTGGAGTCGTGAGATGGCGGCGAATGCGGATCTTGAACGGGGCCAGCGTAGGCCTGGGAGCCGCCGGGTTCGTCCTGGGTGAGCTCGGCTGAACGCGGGGTTGCATTTTTCTTTTTACCCTTACTCTTGCCTTGGCTGGGGGACTCGTGCTGCTGAGTCTGCGAGGACTCGATGGTGGCGAGAAGGAGATCCACTAGCTGAGAGTGGGTTAGGCCCCGTTCGGGAACGATGCCGTGGCCGGAGAGCGCGGCGTAAATAAGTTCGTCTGGCCAGGAGACGTACTCGGCGGCAGCAAGCCTGGAGCTGCGGCGGTGAGAGGTGCTGTCATCTGGATCTGACATGATCGATGGGCGTTTACCTGACTACCTGAACGGAAGCACAGATGAGCGAAGGGAAGTGAGGACCGTTTATAAAGGGGTGCGGACAAGGTAACGCAGATCTGATTGGAGCAGACGGATGATGGAGCATTACAGCTCTAAGTTGAACTAACGTTAACAACTAAAACTTCAATTTGTTTCGACTTTAGAAGACAGTGGTGGGGTTTCTGTACAGGACTGGTCAAGGCCTAACAACAAATTAGTATATTGTCAAATCCTCAAAGTCTCATATCCTATTGTGCAATAATGTTCTCATTTTCTGTCGTGTCTACAGTGAAATCCCATTGTGTAATATGTAGGCCGAAACATGTGTCCATAGTGTAAGCCATTATTAATTAATTATCAGGATGAATCAGAATAATTCAGATTCAGATTATGATAATCATATCCTATATCCATTAATATAGCTGTATTTGTGTAAACCTGGGAAACCTGGACAACTTTAAGTCATTGTTCAGGTTGCTTTGAGGGAATGAGGAGCACTCAGGAGTGTGGAATTAGTTTCAATAGGGTTGTGATGACTGCACCTTTATTCATTTATGTTTTTTTTTCAAATGCTAAATAATGAACAAACCCCACATTCTTCCTCCAGGTTAAAATGTAAATAGGCTAAAATGCTGATGACTGACGATTCATTCTCTCCACCAATCACAACCTAAGAAACTGCTGCATGTCATCCACCCCTCTCTGACTCCTCCCCCAGGCCATGCTCTATGTAACATTCTAGAAATAAATTGCTAACTGTGAGATTTACAATTTTACAATTTAGGCATTTAGCAAACGCTCTTGATCCAGAGCGACTTACATTTAAGAAAAAACAAAAGCATGGCATACATCACATATATAAAAAGTAGTTATCATGAATCATGTATAAACTAAGAACGTAACAGTGGAGTATCTATGTCAACTATACATACTATACTATAATATCATACAATATACATGTGTACTATAAAATGCTATGACTACATAAAATGCAATTCTAGTGCCGTCTACGTAACGAGCTATAAGTCTGTCTAAAATACTATCTAAGTCGACATAAAATGCTAGGGCAAGTGCTACGGGCCATGGTGGAGTCTGAAGAGGTGGGGTTTCAGACTACGGCTTTGTAAGCTTCATATTTAATATATTAATCTATCTATACCCAATATAGAGTATCTGACTATCTGGATAATATATGTACAGTCTAACGATATTGAATAAGTGGATATTAATGAAGTGTTACTGCAGCAGAGCCATTAAGAGGATTGCTCCATATTCTTTCAGTAACATAGAACCAGCTCTGGTGAAGAAACAAGAAAAACAGTTTTCCAAAACAAAAACTGCCACCCCCTAAAGTTATTGCAAACAGTCTTCATAAATAGTACACAAGCCTTCACATCTTGTCTTTTACAAGTATACTACAGCACACCCTGTACTTTTATTTTTTATTCTATTAAGTTGCAATGCAAGTTCAATTTGTTTCGACTTTAGAAGACAGTGGTGGGGTTTCTGTACAGGACTGGTCAAGGCCTAACAACAAATTAGTATATTGTCAAATCCTCAAAGTCTCATATCCTATTGTGCAATAATGTTCTCATTTTCTTTCTTGTCTATATTTACTGTGAAATCCCATTGTGTAATATGTAGGCCGAAACATGTGTCCATAGTGTAAGCCATTATTAATTAATTATCAGGATGAATCAGAATAATTCATTGAGATTATGATAATCATATCCTATATCCATTAATATAGCTGTATTTGTGTAAACCTGGTTAACCTGGACAACTTTAAGTCATTGTTCAGGTTGTGCTGCTCTGAGGGAATGAGGAGCACTCAGGTGTGTGGAATTAGTTTCAATAGGGTTGTGATGACTGCACCTTTATTCAATGTTTGTTTTTAATGCTAAATAATGAACAAACCCCACATTCTTCCCCCAGGTTAAAATGTAAATAGGCTAAAATGCTGATGACTGACGATTCATTCTCTCCACCAATCACAACCTAACAAACTGCTGCATGTCCTCCACCCCTCTCTGACTAGAATGTCACATTCTAGAAATAAACTAAATGTGAGATTGCTTTGTAAGCTTCATATTTAACGTATGAATATATATCCAAGACTGAGTATCTGGGTAATATATGTACAGTCAACTATATTTAATAAGTGGATATTAATTAATTGTTACTGCAGCAGATCGAGCCATTAAGAGGATTTATCCACATTCCACAAAAAACATTCCACAAAAAACAGTTAGGCCAAATGCCCTAAAATGATTGCAAACAGTCTTCATAAATAGTACACACTAAGGCCTCACATCTAAGTAACAAGTATACTACCGCATCCCCTGTACTATTTTTTATTTTATTTATTTAAGTTGCAATGTAAGTTCAATTTGTTTCCACTTTAGTATAGAAGACAGTATGACAGCCTGACAACAAATTAGTATATTGTCAAATCCTCAAAGTCTACTGTGCTCTATTGTTCTCATTTTATTTCTTATCTATATTTACAGTGAAATGTGGGCCGCAAACCTAATGGACACAGATAAGAGGTGAAGCAAACCGAGCAAGGAGGATGGACTAATAAATAAATATGTGCCGATGAGGCCAATGAAAGCATACACTTTTCGGGTTTAAATCTTTCGCCATCTTTCCTTTCTGTCCTTGAGTGTGTGTTTCACAGCCAACCTTTGTTTTTCTAAAAAAAATCCATTCTCTATAGTCTGTAGCGGTAGAAAGTAGTTCTGAGGTGCTGTTATGTGACTTAAGCATTTTGATTTGTCTATGGTTCCCAAACTGTGGTGCGTGCACCTCTCGTGGGGCGCAAACGCCTTCTAGAGGGTTAGTGACATTAAAAGGGTAATGGCGGTTTTATGGTGTTATTTAACACAAACGGCAAAATCTGGTAAACCTCTGTTGTAAAGACATGTATAGAGCAGCTGCGGGAGTATACAGCAGCTGCATGTATCACAGTTAAAAAACGTTCGGCAAATACAACAAGACTGAGTGTTGGGGAGGGGGGGGGGGGGTGTCAGCTACGTCAGGAGGTAACAGGGGGTGCATGGCCAAACGAGTTTGGCCATGCAGGCAAATGTATGTTTAACTAAAATTGTAGTGGAATAAAACTTTAGATTATTATTAGAAATTATATACTGTACATCTGTGAGGGCTGTGATCCCAGCCCCACAGTGAGACAAGACTCCAGCTCTAACCCACACTCACATTTGCATTCTACTCTAACCTCTAGTATTTACATTTGCAATGATTATATTATATTATAATGCATAAAACACAATCAGTATTTGAAAATGGCTTGGTGACAATATGCACTGTTGTACTAATGTTCTGTTCTTTATTTAGTTCCTGAAATGGCAACATATGGGGCAGGGGGTAGAGTCAGCTCTGACGCAGAGGACCATACCAACATAATTGATTGAGAAGGGGGGGAATTGGGAATTGTTTAGGGATTCCAGTTGGCTCTAATTGCTGTCCACCCCTTTGTGTATATATTTATTGGTTTGGTCCACCACTATATAAGTCTCCCTCATGTGTCATTTGAGCAGGTCTGTTGGTTGAGTTCATTTCCTGTTTGGTTCCAAATTATTTTCATTTAAGTTATTTTCATTTATGTTATGTTGACCTCAAGGGCCCTATACCACTTCAGTTGCTGAAACGTTTTTTAATTATTTGTTACTTTTGACATTAAAACAAACTTTGAGTTTGAAAACCTGAAATCCTTAAGTTTGACTGCTTGGTCCCTCACAACATCAACCACGTAAGTCGTATTTTATGCTTTGTCTCTTCAAAAATAAACGATAAGCTCACACTGTGTAACGGGCCACACTGTGACGCATTGTGAGCTTGTAGATTGGCTATACAAAAGAAAAATAATTTGTGAAACATACTTTTACTTTGGTCTTGGAAAATGTGTGTGTGTGTGTGTGTGTGTGTGTGTGTGTGTGTGTGTGTGTGTGTGTGTGTGTGTGTGTGTGTGTGTGTGTGTGTGTGTGTGTGTGTGTGTGTGTGTGTGTGTGTGTGTGTGTGTGTTCCTTTTGAAACGTATCCCATTACTGGATTTGTGGCCTAAACAATATTTTGAGATTAATTGTTTTTGCGTGGTTGAAAGTTGAAACATGGAAATCATATCAAAGATATTGCAAAGAAATATAGTCACTTTTGTGTTGTTAACTTGTTGTGGTAAACAAGAAAGGACTACTTCCTCCGGCGGAGGGACTAGCCTACCTGAGGAGGCGGAGTAATACACATCACAGAACTCCCCTGACCAGAGCCATAGAATAAGACAGAGTTACGACAACTCCGTTCACTTCATGGGGCCAGGCTCGCGTGAGTCATGAAGTCATGAACCACGTGACGAGGCTGTTTTCTGCACCCTCAATGTCGTAACTCTGTTTTACTCTATGGCTCTGCCCCTTAGACTTTAGAGTATATATACTCTAAGCTCTGCCCTGATATTCTGACAGGAGGAATGGAGCCAGCCGCGCCACATTTAAAACCATCTCCATGGCTGTCGCTCTGTAACACCCGGCCACCGTCTGTCAGTCAGTCTGTGAGAAGAACTGAGAGGAACGGTGGTTTTCGGAGGACAGAGGTGAGTAAAGTTGTGTTTTTTTAGTTGTCTCTTCAAGTAATGTTTGCTTTAACATTTGGTGTAGCTGTAGCATGCAGCAGTAGCTTAGTTAGTTAGTTTGTTTATAGGAATTCGCTCGACGCCTCCCATGAACAACAGGGCAGGCAGGTGCATGCCTGTCACTTTCCTAATGGTGCCAACATAGAATACAGCATGGAATTGTGGACAAATTCTTATCCAACAAAATATTCTTTAATTTTGGCTCAAATGCTAAATAAATAATGGACATTGGAAAAGGGTTGAAAACCTCTGGCATATAGTTATTAGGACTGCCTGTTACTAGCTTAGCAGGCAGGCATTTGTGTTGTTCTTGCTTACTGTAAATCGCAACATACTGTATGGAATCTCAACATATGAAATTAATTCTGTATTGGCCATATATAGTGTGTCACGAGGCGTGACTTAACGGACTGACTGACGGGAGATGCAGGTTTTCATATAGTATACTGCGAAGGATTTCCGGTTCACATTTCAGAAGAAGAGGAGTTCATAATACAATTGATAGCATAATCTCAACACAAACAAACAACCAAAAACACATTCCATTGTCTATTTAACCCATTTTGGACGGGAACTCCTTTTGGTGTTTTAAGCATTACTTTAGCTATTGAAAAATAGCAGATCTACAAGCTCATGCCGCGCTACGAGCCTGCTATTTTTTTTAATCATGAAAATGTGGTGCAAATCTTTGAATATATATTCTTTCAGAGCGAACGATTTTACTTCAAATCTTTGCTTCTGGGAGGTCCCTGGAACAACATATTTTCAGATGGGGGTCGGTGGCATATTACATATAATTTTTGGGGTCCTTGACATGAAATATTGAGAACACTGATATAGAAACATGAGGTTTTTCAGAAAATTGTCATTGACATTTTTAAAATGTCGCAGTCGGGCCTATGGAGTTTGTTATGTAGTCTAGTGAGTGCTAATACATGCTTTAATGTGACCTCCATCCATACAGCCTGTTGCCTGTGAGAGAAGTTGTCTTCTGAGTGACGGGGTGCTGGTTCAAATCCCTGGACCTGGAGGTGGAGACTGACCGGGTGCTGGTTCAAATCCCTGGAGGTGGAGACTGACCGGGTGCTGGTTCAAATCCCTGGACCTGGAGGTGGAGACTGACCGGGTGCTGGTTCAAATCCCTGGACCTGGAGGTGGTGACTGACCGGGTGCTGGTTCAAATCCCTGGACCTGGAGGTGGTGACTGGTGAGTGTCAATGAGCTTCTCAATCGATACAACTATCCTATACTTTATATGCAATGCAGTGGAATATGCGGTATACATACAGTCATGTTTTCAGTAGTGCTCCGCGATTCTTGCTCTTAATGTGAATCTCGATTTTCCTCCAATAATTGAGATCGCGATTCTCACACGATTCTCAACTCATCTTTAGTCTGTAGTTGCTGTGCATTCAAAATGTGGCACCTGGAGCCATAACTACTGTGGCTTTAAAGTCTCTCTCGTAGCAAAAACATAAGAGTAACTCAAATTAATTGGACCGCCTACTAGTGCTGCACGATTCTTGCTCAACTTTAGAAATGAGATAGATATATAGCATACAGGTGTTTCAATCTAGATGGCAATACTTTTCCGATTAATTGTTCAGGCTGTGGCCCCCCACCCCTCCCCCCTGGGGGCCCCTCCACACCCTGGCTGACACACACATGGAATTTTAGGATTTGAGGAATTAGATTTAGTTGGCTCGGTTTCCACCACAGATGCATACCTATAGTGAAAATAGCTCACATAGCACCTCGTGTTGCGAGCCACTGTGAGCTTGTAGATCAGCTAGAACGGCTGCCTCTTTCTTACATAATATTTGGACAATTTGGTATTGGAAAAAGTCCTTAAAAATGTAACTTTATAAATGTGCAGATAGCCTGTATACACTGAAGGTGTTTACGGAGCGAATTTCAGGTCCGCAGTAATGCATGAAATGTTATCTTTTTTTTTAAACGGGGATAGACGTTCCCGCTTTCTCAGCTGATGCCGACGATAAGCCTCTCCGACCCCTGATGCTACGACCAGTTATTCTAGGCTTCCCTATACAGTCAAATGAGAAACATAGGCAGTCAAATGTGCCATGGTTTGGTTTGTGAACTTGGACTGATGACGTCAGGTTGGCCAACGCAGCTGTTGCTGTACATTTGTAATGGTGCGTTTACACGGGCAGATGAAACGATGCAAATACGCTTTGCGAGTTGATTTGGAGCAGCGCCTTTGCAACGTCATGTTGCTGGCTTCCTTTGACAATGAATGGTAGACGGCATCGTTTGAACGCAACATAAGTGTTGAATGGGATTATTGTGCAGGTGGGAAGGAAAGGCCAATTAAGATAATTTGTCACGACGCGACCGCAGTAGATGTGATGTTCTTTTCAGCAAACGAGTGGTACATTGTCACTATCAAGTGTTGTTTAGCCACTCAGGCCTATACCATAATCTAGCACGACGCTATACTGAGAGTTGCGTTGGATTGGATGGTTGGCGGTTGGAATACCGGTATGTGATATGTGTCATTTCACCCCATCATTTGATGATATACTGTGTGTGTGTGTGTACTATGAAATAGATCCCCAAACTGGCAGACTCACGAAGACAAAGCAGAAACGCACACACATTGTTGGTCGGCAACCAAATGCATATAATTGTGGCGGTCCTTGTTGACACCTGATTACTTCAGTACTTTTGAGGGTCTTTCAGTACCTTCATGATGCTCAGTGACATCATAAGGTAGATTTGTTTCCCTGCCCGCATCCCTGTTTTTGAGTGCTGCAACCACTCCACGTTAACCTACCTACCTATGTGACTATGAGCACCAGTGGTATGACTATGAGTACCAGTAGGGGCACTGTTGTGCCAGAAACAGAGAAAGGGAGAGAGTGCTGCACTGTTGCCTGCTAATGAGATAGGGAGAGATTTTGCCCCCCTATGGGCCTCATCTATTTCTCGTTTTTAAATGAAAAGACAAGATACTGTTCTTTAATCTTTTATCATAAGTTTACACCATAAAGAGAGAGTGATTAACATAGCCGTGCATGACGTGTGCTTGGAGACAGGAGGGTTAAATGCTGCATGGCGTTCCAGTGTAAAGAACTCGAGGAAGATTTTTCACTCAACTCTCTTGTCAATTTATAATGTATGGAAAGCATGACGCCTGTCTTGAATTATGAAACACCACGTCTCTCGCTCTCTCTCTGTACACACACACACACACACACCCTCACACACACACACACACACACACACACACACACACACACACCCCGGCGCATACAAGTCTCCATTTATTGTTCACACTGCCAGTAGACCAAGAAAGTATAGCTCCATGAAGAGAACCATTTAAGTCCATAATAACTTATCCACAGCCACAACATCCTCCACCCAAGGTCAACCCACCCTCTCTAGACCAGTGCTTTTCAACCCTTTTCACATCAGAGTCAATTATGTATTTATTCAGCGTTTGAGCCACTGACGGCGACACCATTTGATGAGATTTATGCCAGCTATGCCACGCTAAAATCATACCTGTCTGTGTGTGAGGCAGCGTGCACGATGCATTCACTAAGCATACCTGTCTGTGTCTGTGTGTGAGCCAGCGTGCACGATGCATTCACTAAGCACCACGCAGTGCGAAGATAGAAGAGCAGGGGCCTGTTTCACGAAACTTGGGATGAACTAATCCAGGATTTAGGCAAAAACCAGGCTTTTTCAATCCTGGTCTTTACAGCCTGGTTTATTCCATTCCACTAAAGCCAAGTGAGGCTCATAATTGGTGGATTTGGCGAGCCGGGATCAGCAAGCCTGGCTGAATAGATAGCCTGGCTTTTTGTCTCTAGACCCACTCTGTGGAACACAGATTTACTGATCCTTCTTCTTCATGGGGTATTATGGCAGTTTGCATCCTTAATAGTTGCATTACTGCCCCCTTCTGTATATCTTAGTATCTTTACTAATCTATTAAAGACTATACTGGACTGGACTATAAGGACTTAAGCTTCTAAAATAAATACTGCTGCTGTAATTAAAGAGAGAACATAGTGGATAGACTGAATTATTAACTACCCCAAAAATATAGTTTACATTTTACCACTACTATTAACTTAAAACAGAATTCTTAATATTGTAAGCATAATGATATTGTCGCATTGTGATATTTGGCCATAACTCCCTCCTCTGAGGGAGCTACCTTTGGGGAAGGGGGTTTGTTGTCCAGACAGGGGCCAGACTGGTGAACTGTGGGTCATGGGTTCAATAGTGGGTGAAATGTTACAATGGTAATATGTTGTAAAACAATGAGTAATGGTAATATTTAGTGGCGGTTTTCACTTAAAAAAAAAATATATATATATATATAATCTAATCTAATAATTATTCTTAACCGTGCACTTGCACGACAGCAAACCTATTCTGGGGAACATTCACCAAAAGCAGCTGATCTACAAGCTGTCATGATGTTGTGCAGCCTATATATTTTGGTTATTTGATTTTATATAGTGCTTAAATTAGTCCTTTAATGCAGACCAATACAAAAAAGGCAACATAAACCCATAATAATTGAATAAGTCTGGAAAACATCATTGGTTTGTGATCAGTTTGACTGCTTAATGAACAGTAAAGACATCAGGATTAGGTTAAACCTAGCTGTTAGCCTGGTCCGGAGCAGGCTAAATCCAAAGCATTAGTTTCCATGGTAACTAATGTAGCATCACTTTCATGAAACCGAATCAAGTCTCAACATATCCAGGTTAACTGTTTAAGTTATTCTGGCAAGATTTTAACCAGCTTTCATGAAACCGGTTAATTGCTGATCCAGGATATATTAAGCCAGGATATGTGTTAAATCCCGGCTTAATCTCTAATCCAAGTTTCGTGAAACAGGCCCCAGGACATGGACATGCGATATTTTATCAATACTTAGAATATTTTGTTGTATTTTGCTGTAATTGAATACGATTTTGTCCACAATTCCATGCTGTATTGATTTGTCATGTAACTTCACTCAACTCATGATACAATTTGAAAGAGGTTCACACTATTTTCTTTCTTTTACTAAGATCCTGTGTTTTCTTCTCTTAAGTGCCTTCAGCTATTTGTATTTGCAAACAGCTGTTTGCATCACGATTGCGATTTAATTGCAATTTAAATTGTCACCGATTTGAATCGATGTACTATTATCGTTACATTGATGTGGTATAGAGATAACAGGCAAGCGTTGATCAAAATAGCATTTATTCTACATTCTCTAACTAGACCTCAGTCAGACAACTCACAAATATATTTAACCAATATTTATTATATAATGAGAATACAAGTGTGCATATGATATTAGACTTGGCGTTCGGCTCTGCTGCATTTTCTCCCTGCTCGGCACGATTAAACATCACCGTAAAACATTAAGAGCAGGGAGATAGACAATAAAACCCCCGTGGGGAGCATAAATAACAGAGCCCACCGGTGGTGGTGGTGGGAGCAAACATCACATAACAACCAGGAACCATAAGCGGAAGGAAGGCAGGAAAAGAATGCAGACTGGTGAGCTTAAGTAGCCCGCCCGATTGGTCAGCTGACTGCCACATCAGCGAATGACGTGTAGGACTTGCACACGCTTATACACCCACATAGTAATGCAGCATGTCAACCGCTTGAAAATAGTATGCGCCTTTGAGCATGGCATGAACCCCCTCGAGTATGTCTGCCTGAACTAACTCTGCAGGCGACGCATTTATTGCAAATGAAGTAATGCGGATGTTTAACAATAATGGAACTTGTAAGGGTCCATTTGGTTTCATTTTTGCACTCTCAAGACGGGTTCTAGTTGGTTACCAAACTCTATATCATTTAGCTGGGGACCACCTGGAACCCCGTGCATCAAGGACCACTGCAGCAAGCAACCACGTGCTGTAGACAATTTTAGCAGAAAATATTTTCAACCCGGTCCATTTGGAAAAAATATATACTAGATAATTTTCAGCCGGGAAACAACGATTTGACTTCATGGCCAGCTGTGGGTGAATATGTCATTGTTACCGAGAGTGTCGGAATGGGAGTCAACTACAGGAAGCTGTCCGCACCGCGGCAACACCTTAACGAAACACGCTCAACAAATTAATGTTATTGCCTTCAGCTGGGTTTACCCGTCAACACGTCTGCTGTGTGGAGAGACTAGGCTCCATTCCAATCCACCATAACACCACCAGCCCTCAGCCACTGTCACTCTGCCCTCCGAATTAGGCAGAGACTCGCGTCACATGAATAGCCACCGGCGAGAGGGAGAAGGAGAAGGGAGGAGGCCGTGGCGGAAAGAAGCACGCCGATTTGTATTTTATTTCATTGTTTGAGTAAAAGTATAGCTTATATTAGAAAGGGTATCTTTGAAAAACAAAAAAGGTCACGCACACTGTCAAGACACTTGCCACAATGTTGCTCTTCATTAGGTCAACGTTTCGGTCGATTAGACCTTCATCAGGACAGACAATGCCCTGAGTAAAAGTACTCTGTGACAAGTAAAAGTCCCCCTATACAGCAACTGGTCTGCACAGCACCACACATCAAGGCATGTGGCATCGTGTGAAAACAGTGAAGTTAATGTAGTTGAGAGACTCTTCACAGCAGAGTTAGGATTTTCACGCTCCGATCCACTATCCCCCACCCCCACACACTCGCCCACCACAATATAAGTTAGAGGATCATCAACACTTTCACACAGAAATGCAGACTGGCTGCATGCACGTACACATGCACACACGCACGCATGCACGCACGCACGCACGCACAGATTAACGCATACACGCACGCACTACCCAGAGTAATCTCCAGTGTGTCTGGCTGCCGCTGTGCATTCTAATAGCGTGAAGTGGAGGGTAGCTGTCTGCGGTGCTGAAGCGGAGGTGAGCTGTCTGCCGTGCTGATTGTCTCTGGCTGGGTGTTCCCGCACCCACAGTGAATGGAAAACTGGTGATAAACCATGGAGAGCTCCCACTCACCAACAAATGTACTTTCGTTCAAAATTTTTGATTAGCAAAACTATATATTTTAGTAATCTAATATAGGAAGGAACTGTATGCAGAGCATGGGTGCTGGAAAGTAACTATAGGTACATTTACTCAACTAACTGTGCTGAGGTATATGTCTGTATACATGTTTTCAATATGTCACACTTCTATATTCCAGACAATATATTTTGATGCCAATACTTTTGCACTTTGACTCAATTAAGTGGTACTTGTCTACTTTTCCTGCCGCTATGATTCGTGCTATTCCCTACTTTTTGTTCTCCCCCACAAACCTCCATATTAAAGCTACAACTGTTCCAGAACGATGCAGCACGCATCATCACAAGAACATCACCCCTGTTTTACACCAACTTCACTGGCTTCCCATCAAATACCGTATACGTTCAAGGCCATCCATAACCTCACCCTGTCCGACCTTATTCACGTCAACATTCCCACCTGGTCTCTTAGGTCTGCCTCCTCCATCACGCTGAAAGTCCTTCCAGCACGTCTGTCCACCATGGGGTCAAGAGTTTTCAGCTGCTCTGCCCCTCACCTCTGGAACTCCCTCCCCCCTGATTATTAGTATTATTATTAAACTATTATTATTAAACTAGAGTGCAATATTGTGAACATTCACAGAAAATAGCTGCTTGCGATGCATTGCGAGCTTATAGATTGTCATACCATCGATCCAAAAGGGTACGCTATAGCTGCTACTGTTGCTAACCAGTAAAGCAGACCGAAAAAAAACAAACATGCAATTGATTTTTCCGTCATCACAGACACATAACATAACATGCCACATTGCCACTTCTGTTTCAGCCGACATATCTGCTTAAGTGTCCATTTACAGCGGCATGAAATCAAAACATCAAAACAAGCCGCAACACGTGATCATGAGACAATTACGCCGATTGATTTAATCACTTGGGTGGCGATCGATCGGCAATGAAAATTCCATGAGCGTAACGGTCCCTGGGGACGACTTTCCCTTTGGTTTGTCCGTTCTCCACTGTGGACTCCCAGAAAGGCTCATTAGCGAGTGATTACATGATTAATTGGGATTAATCACTTGGGACTCCTTAGCTGTCTCCCTCACCCAAACTGGAGCTCAGGGGTGACCGAGCATTCTCCTCATGTCAGATCTGCCTCTCTCTCTCTCTCTCTCTCTCCGCTGAATCTTTCACACAGCGGGCCGGCCGATTCTACAAAATGTCTTTTAAAGCAGTGGTTCTCAAAACTGTTTCATGCCAAGGAGCCCCAACATGATATGTAGGCCACGGACCATCTGATCTGTTTTGTGCCAGGGGATTTGTGTTAAAAACAAACGCAGATGTACAAGCCAATTATTATAAATCCTTAGCAGATGTAAACTTGCACATCGGCTATTTTGGAATAGTCCGTGCCTAAAATCACAGCTGCTTTAATGGTTTCGAATAACAGTTCCAAAAGCCCCATTTAATTTTTCGGCAATCTAATTTAATCTATATCTACAAGCGAACTAACGAGCTTGAGCTATTTTTGTTTGCCAGCCACGCACACAGCCTGGCTTGGCTGACGTGACGTTGATGAGTGGCGCATCTCTAACATTTTCTGCTTGAAAGCGACCAGGGTGCTCCTCCGCCCCCAGAAAAGAGCCATGGATGCCAAGAGCGCTGAAGTGTGATGCTTTGCGAAGATGAGTGCTCCAGTGTGTCTTTTGCATG
The DNA here is from genome assembly GCF_964188405.1 of Protomyctophum parallelum. Classification (NCBI taxonomy): domain Eukaryota; kingdom Metazoa; phylum Chordata; class Actinopteri; order Myctophiformes; family Myctophidae; genus Protomyctophum; species Protomyctophum parallelum. The sequence goes on from NC_139697.1 coordinate 93,321,805, forward strand.
GCAGAAAGTATAAGGAGAAAAAAGAGAGAGCGAGAGAGAGGACACGGCCCCTAGCCCTTGCCATGCGGGAAACCATCTGTGTCCTTTTAGATTGTATCTATATAGCACAATGGTTCTCAAAGTGGGGTCAGCAAAGAGTGTGCAGAATTAGTATGACAAAGAGAAGAGCAAGTAGACTGACTCTCATACGTGATCGCCTACTACTAGAATTAGATAATATTGTCACAAACTCACAACCACTTTAACCATCATGTTATACTTTGGCTATTAAAGAAATTGCAGATATACAAGCTCATAGCGCTATATGAGCTGCTATTTTTTTTATATTGGCATCTGAGGGGTCACTGGAACAAAATAGTTTGAGATGGGGGTTGGCGGCCAAATACTCAAAAGATTGAGAACCACTCAGTGGCACTCACATAGCAACATGCTTTTCAGAAAATGTATTTAAAAGATTTAGGTTTTTTAGCAAATATGACGTGGGAGCAAAATGGCTGCTGAATGTTGTCAAAAACATAATATGTAGTCATACTCCGTTACAAAAGGACCAGAATTAAAAGCACTCATTATCAGAAGGAGCGAGTGCATTCTCTGGCACCGGCTATCAGGCACTCCACTGCCGCAACTGCCAATAACAGCCGCGTTTCCCGCCGAGCGCGTTGCTGGTTAAAAACCACCCGTGCCGGGTTAGGGTTAGGGTAGGGTGTCAGAAAATGCACTCACTCTCTCTCCTGCCGCGGCTACTATCGGCAGTTGGGGGCAATATATTGCTTTATAGCATATTTGAACATTTCTCTAAAGTTGTAAAAAAAACATTTGATAATAGCAGACCTATACAAGCTCCTAGTATAAACAAGGGTTCTCAATGTATGTTGTGCAATGACCATCTAAATCTGCAAAGCAGTAAAACTAGTAACTAAAGTTTTCCAGCAATTGCAGTGTAGGCCTATTAACTGCAATATTAGCCTCTGATATGTATTATAGTTGAAAAAATTGACATATCCAGTAAGTAAAGTGTACAGTGCTTGAGTAAATGTACTCTTTCCACCTCTCTCACTCTCACTCTCACTCACAGCAGTTCCTGGGTTGGCAGGTTTTCTGACCTCTGTCTCCCCTCCCCGTCCCCCTCCTTCTGCTGTACGCCTTCAGCAAATACTGCGGCTGTCACAACTCCCCGCTAATGAATATGAGTAATCTGCAGCTGTAAACGCAGCGGCCACTGAGTGGGAGACAGATAGTATTGTCCCTGTTAATTAATTAGAGGTATAACTTTAGTGTCTGGCATTCTTCCTACGCTCTACCAACCTCCGCCCTTCCCCCCCCACACTCCTTCCTCCTTCATCACGGAAATGGGCCTATAGCGTGGCCGTCCGCCCGGAAACCTTGTATGTCCCCAAAACCGCGTAACTTTTCAGCAGTGGTGGAAGAAGTTTGTACTCAGATATTTGACTTTTTAAGTTCTGCCACTTTTGTAATACCACAATAAATAGAACGTTGTAATGCCACAATATGAAAATACTCTGTTGCAAGTAAAAGGGCTAGCTGTGTTCTGTTCAACTCGTCACTTGAATACATAAGTACACTTAAAGCCGTGGCTTTCCTCTTCTGCCCAGGATTTCAACACCAGTGTGCAAGTGCTGACATTTCTTTTTCGTTTTACCAGTGAGCTAGTAAAGCCTGCCTGCTTGCTCAGGGGATAAATTGAATCTTGACCATCGGGTCCAAATTCGTGTCGGATCATGCATGTCTATAGGTGAGACATGACCTTTGACACGATGAAAGAGCGCCCCACTTGTATGCACTGTAAGTTATATTGTATTCATTAACATGCCATACAAATTGGGACAAAATACATTTTATTCATAAAAGTTATGTGCCTCTTTAATCACTTTACCTTTTTAAAAAGTGTTTAAAAAAGAACCAAACATCCAATCTGCAAGTTCACAACGTGTCGTGGTGCGACACGTTGTGATCTTGTAGATCAGCTCTCTTCGGTATTGTTTCGTGACACTCTCATATGATTATATATAGGGCATTCAGTTACAGGAAATAAATAAAGTTGAAGTAATAGTATGGAGATATGAGGTTTTGGCTCTCTCTCTGTCTCTCTCTCTCTCCCCCATCTCCATCTCTCTCCATGGGAAATTATAAATAAGCCGGTAATGGGGATGGATGGAGGCGGGATTCAAATAATGGATATTGAGAGAGTCTTTCCAAACTTTAGGAGACGTCGCAGAAAGTGCCTCAGAGAAAGTATGGCGGCTGTGAACGATTGACCTTCCCAACGCTGTAGAAAGTAGATGAAGTGTGCCGGTTGTGGTGGAAAGTAATTAAGTACATTCATGCACTTAATCACTGTACCTATGTGCAATTTTCGAGGCACTTTTACTTTACTGAAGTAAATTAGATTAATACTTTTGCTTTTGTTTATGCTTTTACTCCACTACATCTCAGAGGCAAATAGCCTATTGTACTTAAGTTCCATGGCAGCTACTTTTACCTTTGGTACTTTATGTATATTTTGAATACCTTTTGTACTTTTACTCAAGTACATTTTGAAAAAAATAAAGGGAAGCTCTGCACAATCAATGTATTTATTGTGCAAGCTTTTGGTCTACTGACCTTCTTCAGGCATAATCAAAAAGTGACATAGGACAGGATATTATGTACATCACTTGATTGAAGGAATGTTCACATCTGTGTCAAACATCTCAATTAGAATGATACTGTAGCTCAAGTACATTTTGAATTCTGGACTTTTACTTATAACATTATATATATATATATATATATATATATATATATATATATATATATATGCAGAATGAGTGTGTGTGCGGCGTGCCGTGCGCGTGAGTGTTTTTAATGAGTAGCCTACTTTTACCACCATTGTCTGCATGTAGAAGGAGCATGGTTGCGAACGTGGCTCTTTTCCCCTTTGTTACGGCACAAATACTGCAAGGAGCTTTGAAAAGATTTTCCCTGAACGATAAACCTAGACAATACTGACAACAAAAGAGCTCATTGATACACCGTAAAGTATGTATTAGATTATAGCCGGCATTGTACTCCTGAAAGAAAACCCTCCTGTTGAAATTTTCCAACCTTTCCAACCTTCATCATTAGTCTGTTGGGGTTTCATCTCACTAACTTCAGAAGGACTCAGCACAGCGTTTGTCTGTGGGGTAAAGTCACTAACGGGGAAGTACTGTACTATAGATGAAAGGGGCCATAAAGGGCAAACCCTCAAGCGCACTCCAACAAACAAGGACATACAGTAATTAATAAAAAGCCTGTATATTGTCTCGCTCGGGTGGAAAGACCTCCTGTCCAAAACTGTAACTTTTCAGGATTCAAATAAAAAAATGGCAAAAGTAGCAGATCTACAAGCTCGAAGTGTGTTGCTTCGCACCACATTTTGAGCTTGTACATCTGCTACTCTGGACTGTATGATCAAGTAAAACTCAAAAAGCACAAAAACAAAATATGGAGATAAAGAGGTTTCTTCCAGACAGCAACATGGCAGCAGGTTTAAACGCAAACAAAAAGGAGAAGAGAAAAAAATAAATATTGAAAATGCCATGGTTGCCAACCGATTTCGACTAAATATTCCCTGTGACCTTCAGTGGTTCTCTTTTTTTATTATACCGTATTATTTTCCATGTCAAGTACCCTCACATTGCTATGCCTTTGGCTCTGGACCCCATCTGAAAATGTTTTGGTGCAGGGACCCCCAGAAGAGAAGACCTCCATTTGAGAACCATGTGCTCTAGATCACAAATCAAGTTTTGCTTCTAACACTTTTGAGCACTTTTGACTCAACATTTTAGTCACTAGTTTCTGTGCAGACTTAGATTATTATGAATTATTACAATTATATATATATATTTTTTTAATTTATATTTTTTTGTAACCCATTTTTCACCCCTGTGTCAATCATCCTGTGATGTGATCCTGGGCTCTACACACCCTCCGCCAACCTAGGGAGAGCAACGGACTTAACTCATGCTTCCTTCATGCTTGAGTGTCCAAGTTGCTCCTTTACACCTGACAGGGGGGAGTTTCCCTGGTTGGACGTAGCGCGTGGAAGGAACACGTTATTCCAACCAGTTCCTTTCCCCTCCATGGGGGGAGGCAGTTTAGAGACCAGGATTACTGCATGTTTTTGTGAGGGTACCTACCCTAGGGGACACGGGGAGAACATGCAAACTCCACACAGAAAGGCCCTTTCGCCAACCCCGCCTTCGGGTATGGGCACTGATGACGCGGAGGAGGAAACACGCCGCCAGCACCCACAGCGCCCCGAGCGGGAATCGAACCCAGGAATTTCTAGCTGTGAGGCGACAGCACTACCAACTGTGCCACCGTGCCCCTAAATAATTATTACAATTATAAACACATTTGCCTATTCATAATTATTCAAATTGTTAAAAATAAAGCCAGTACTTAAAAGCATTATATTAAAATGGTGAATGTCGAGACTGTATTGACAGCCTGAGGGCATTAGTTCGTAGTGGGTGTGAAGGGTGTGGTGTGTTGTCCTCAGCTATTTGAGAAGCCTTCTTTACTGTCCGTTTCTTGTGGATACTGCCGAGTGGCTCCTGGTTATTCCCAATTGTCTTGACAGTTGACACTGATATCAACCCTGTCGAGAGGATTCTGGTTGATGGCAGGCATCACACCAAACCACAAACCATGTAATGTTGAAGGTCAAGGACATGAACATGAACATGCATTTTCTGTTGAATAAAGAGCTGGCGAGACATGGACACTCCTGTTACTGAACAAACATTCTATATCAGAATATAGAGCTAATTAACACTTGTTTTAACCAGGAAAATCACTTACCCTTCTCCTTTAAGTGGCATTTTAAATGCTGGTCCTTTACATGAAACAACGTATTCTACACTGTGGTATTATTATTATTATTATTTACTATTACTTAAGTCCAAAATCTGAGTACTTCTTCCTCTAGTCACTAGAGGAAGAAGTACTCAAACTAGAGTCTAGTGATCCTAGAGTAGTCTCTCTCTCTCTCTCTCTCTCTCTCTCTCTCTCTCTCTCTCAACGTCCCTGCTGTCTGTCTCAATAAAGGTAAACGGACACTAAAGACAGCAGACTACCGGCTGCCGCAGCTTGTCAACGCCACACATATCAAGTTTAAGACAAGCTCCACTTTCCTCCACTCAAGTTCCACGCTCTTATTTTGATAAAGTATCCTCTCCAGAGTCCAGACTCACCTAACCCGGTATACCGCTCTTAATTTACCAAAACTGCTGAGGCAACCCAAACAGCCGCGCCGTGAAGTTAAGCACTATACCACTGTTTAGAAAAACTTTGTTACAAGTACAGTACATGACCTGTATCCATAAAATGTACTAATGTACTAATGGTTCTCAAACGTTTTTATGTCAAGGACCGCCAGAATATTTGTCTTAAATAACCAAAAGTGTCCTCTACTCATTAGTAATGCACGGCTTTTGAAGATTAAGTCATATGGTAGCCAAATCTATGGGATTTTTTACAGCTTTGTTTACAGCACTTATGGCATAAATCGTTTGCGAGTCAAGTCTATGGACTTTAATGTTTGTTTAGGGCACTAGATGACGACATAAGAAGTCATGTGGCCGATATAAATACAGTGGGCGCCACCCTTCTCTTAATTTACCCAAACTGCGTTGTAGCCAATCCAAACAGTCCTGCCGTTAACTAATGACCGAACGATAAGTTAACTAGAAAAAGTGCCCTTCTGGGCACAGGTCTCCACCAGGATAGGAATGTAGGACATTGCAGCTTGCCTTCATCTGGTGGTTGGATAAAAGGGCAACAAAAGTAAATTATCCACAGATCCGTGCAGTTAGAGGTAAAAACACTTTTCGGCCAGTTATAGCGCCACCTTGAGGCTGAGTTGAAATTGTTCATGTGGCATTTCGTCCTCGGCCTAGTGGGAATGTGGGTGCACAATTTCACGGAAATCACGCGATGTGTTCATGATTTGCAGCATTTTGTTTGAAACTGAGCACACCTGTGAACTTTGGAAGCCAATCTTAACCAATCAGGATGGAGTCTGAGAAATCTGAAAGACCCGTTTCGTTGAATGGCTCTCGAGAGACTGTGTACCAATTTGCGTGATGTTTTGACAAAATCTGTAGGTGTACTGTGCAAAAGCTTGTTTTGCACAAAGCGGCCTCCTGGTGGCGCTATAACAGGCCGTTCTGGAAAGTTTGGGGCAGAGGTTCATCGTTGGCATCCAGGGAGTGTGTGGGCAAAATTTGGCATCGACCGGGTTAACGGTGGCCGAGATTAGCTGCTCACGGACACACACACGGACACACACACGGACAGACGGACACACAGACGGACGGAGTGCAAAACATACTCTCCCCCCATGCCTTCGGCCTGGTGGAGACAATGACTGGGAAAAGAACAGTGAATTAATCTCCCGGGGTGTTTTGTGAAGGTTGGCTCCGCATTGTTAAATCCTTACGTGGGCGTGTGTGACATCTTCACCGTCATGAAGAAAATAAGGGAATTCAATGGAAACGTACCAAAAGTACTGATAATATAACGGATCATAATTCCCCAGATTTCAATAATAATCCAAATCTATGAAGTAACTCAAGTAAATATTTCAAATAACTGTAGTGGAGTAAAGTAAATATTTCAAATAACTATAAAACTACAATATATATCTATATTTAAAAAATAATATGCACGTTTTTCACCGATTTTGCCCCCCCATGATAGGCCCCCACATGAAATCTATATATATTTTTGTGAAAAGTCATGATGAAATATTAAAAGTACTTCAAGGTGCCATGTATTGCTGTACTTATATTTTTAATGAATCCCGAGAAAAGGTTTGACAAAGTTTTGGACATAATGAGGTTTCCACTCAACAGGGACAATAATTGATCTTCTATTACTGAAGAGACTGAGATGGAGTCTTTGCCACCTGACTGTACTATGGAATGACCTGCCTGATGAGATCAGGCTATATTGGCGTTCTCTTTTAAATCCCTTCTTAAAAAACACAGGTTTTATACACTTGCTTTTACTACCTGAATAATCTGTTTTGTGGCTTTGCCTTTTTATACTTGCCCAGGGTGGGACAATGTCAGGTCTCTGCTCTATATAGAAAGGGTCTTGAGACAACTTTTAATAATAATAATAATAATAAACTTTATTCATATAGCACCTTTCATACATAAATGTAGCTCAAAGTGCTTTACAGAGCAAAAAAGATAATAAAAACAAAAGCAAAACAAAACGGCATTAAAATGCAGTTAAAACAATAGGACAATAACGCAGTGTCAAATCAGGAGAAGGCAGTGGTACAAAGATGAGAACAGATAAACTAAGGCAACGACATAATAAAAAAAAAACAAGCAGTAATACAATACAGTGAGGATGTGAATAACAAAAAATAAAAGATAATTTAGAAGCAATGTTGTAGAGGTGGGTCTTGAGCTGAGCTTTAAAAATGTCTACAGAGGCTGCCTGACGAAGAAAGGGTCTTGAGACAACTTTTGGCTGATTTGGCTCGATCAATTGAATTGAAGTTGAATTGAATGCGGTTTTGTTTTGTTTCTCGCATACTTGTTTCCTTTTATGCTCTTTTCTGTGGGCGTAAGTGCATCTTAGTGAATCTGGACCAATAGGTTTATACTTTTTCCTACTCCTTTTTGAACATGTTCACAATAGGCATACTCCTTTATGAACATGTTCAATTATCACATTCTTTGTTGCTTATTTCGTCTTCATTATTAACCCATTCTGACCGGGCACCCATTTTGGTGTTGGCATCATGTTATGCTTTAGCTATTGAAAAATAGCAGATCTACAAGCTCATATCGCGCCACCGAGTGGCGCGATACGAGCTTGTAGGTCTGCTATTTTTGAAAAATCGAAGAACGACTGACATTTTTTAGAATCTGATCTCAGGTCAGAATGGGTTAATCAGACCAGTGTGTGTCCAGTGGAAACCTCGTATGAATCTGATCTCAGGTCAGAATGGGTTAATATTATTATTATTATTATTATTATTATCATCGCATTCATTGTTATTCGATCGTTTTCTATGTTAAGTTTTTTACCTGCCTGTTTAAAATAAAGATCATCAAATCAAATATTATGCAGGAGGCAAAATCTGTAATAGCATTCATGTTCCCCGCAGGCTATTGGAGCTGGATAGTCACAGACAGTCCCTAGCTGCACATCACCGGACAGACGCCAGGTTTTTGAAGGCCAGCTTGGCAATATTTTAGTTGCCCCTATACCTTTAAGCTTTTAATTCTGACTTAAGTCCGCCGCTGCTTATAATCTCAGTTTATCCACTAAATCAATGCAGGATCACACACGTCACCTGTGATGTCTACTTCAGTCCCACAGCAGCCGTGAGCACACTATAGTTAGTGTGTGTGTGTGTGTGTGTGTGTGTGTGTGTGTGTGTGCCTGCGTGCCAAGTAAAGGGGCAAACCCTGCACTCTGGAATTGCAGCTCACTTCCGGGTTCTCGTTCAGCCAGCAGATTTGACCTATCTATAATCTATAATACATTATAATCTCAATGTATCTCAAGGGGGTTCCGGGGGAACTTTACACTTCTTAGTAAACCTTTTCATAAACTGCGTTTGCAGCCAATACCAGTCATTTCAGTAGAAAGATGGCAGATTTGAAATCGCTGTGAAATAGGCTTGTTTTACGGCCTGTAGAAACCAATGGCATCAGACTGTTTGAGTGTGTTAACAGTGGTGGTGGGCGACCACACACACACACACACACACACACAATTAGGAACACTCAGCTGAAACCACAGTGACACGGCCTGTCACACACACTGAACATCTACTATCTCTGCAACGACAACTACATGCATCACCACACCACACACGTTCAGCACACGAACCCTAGCGCCGCTATTCTGAGAACTACATGCGGCGGACATTAGCCAAGAGTGTTGATTGGCTATTTTCAGTGAAAGATAATTGTCTCTGTCGGGTGGAATCCTCATACTGTATGTCCAGCACATGGCAGATCTGTATAAGCTCATTTCGATCTAGCAGATCTGCTGTTTTTTGATACTTTGTCTGATGCTGTACGGCTGTAGTATGATCCAGGCATTTACATTTTGTGAACTGGCCAAGAGGCAGAAACAAAGGGCCTATGCAAAGGCTAGTAGCCTGCCCTACACGTCGGAACATGTGCAGGTGTTGGACTGTACATTTAAGATGACTAAAAGCACAAAAGGTTACAATAATGGGGATAATACATTTCTGCTCGACAGCAACGATATTATGTTACCTTCGTTGCGGGTTGAGCTTAGGACTAGTGTTAGGACTAGTGTTAGGAGGACTAGTGTTAGGGTTGTTGTTAGGGCTGAGGGAGCAATCTACAAGCTCACAATGTGTTGAATCATATGGTGCGTTGTGAGATAGTAGATCTGTTTGGAAAGAGTTTGAGAGTGAAAGTGTCTCTGTGGGTTTTTGTAAAACGAATTAAAAACGAAAAAGTTACGGTTTTGGACATACAAGGTTTCCACCGTGCTACTTCCTATGATTGACAGGCAGTGCCTTGGGGACATGCGATGACACATCACATCACATGGCTGGGTTCTTCATTAGTGCGACGGCGTGTGGGAAGAGGGAAGCTATTCCTGTGTCTGCCATGCAGTGAACTGATGCACATGTCTGGCTACAATGATGAAGCCCATTAGTTTGGTTAATACTCTAATTAGTATTATTAATCCCAATCGTTGATGATGATCTTTGGTGGAGGGGGAAAAAAGATGATTTTATAATTTCAAAATGCCTTTGTTGCTCATTGTGGTTATTGATACTATAAGTAACTGCAATGGTCAGGTTCTGAGAACAAATAGGAGTAAGTAATCATTCTTAGCTTGGTTTATTAAAGCAGGCATGCATGGGTTAGCAAAAATAGTATGACAAACATTGTCATACTTTAACAGTCTGTTAAATCTGTTTACACAAACCCCTCCTTACTATACATCTGGTATCAATTACAGAACATATAGACCCTCACACGCCATGACACTTAGCTAGATTGACCTTTTTCTCTGGCCCATGGAATGAACTAACTGGACAATGGACATCCTAAACTAGGTCTCACGGACATCTGTTCCTGGTCAGCAATGAAAGCAGTTATTGATGCCATAATTTGGTCAAATGTTATGGCCTCTGTGATTTTACCTCTTAGGTTGTCTGGGCATAGGCGGAGCTTGAACTTGACGCCTGGGGGTGCGACTGCTTGGCCAACGACAATTCTTTTGCCCTTTATTTTATTATTTTAGCGTTTTTACAATGCCCTAACCTCTAAAAATGAGTTATTTAGGTAGTACAGCAGCTCGCACACATACACACATGCACTACAGCCATACAGCAAGTCATCATATCATGATAAGAGAGATGATTACAAACTACAGTCAGAAGCCAGAAGTTAAGTTAAAAAAAAATAAAAAAAATGTTTTTTTGCCAGGGGGTGCAGTGAACCCCCTCAAGCTCCGCCCATGTGTCTGGGACGTTTTGGAGGTGAGGAGAAGGTCAGACAGAGTGATGCAGCTAGACGATACAGAAGTGAAGGAAGGAATAAATGTGGTCGGTGCAATATGCCCCACAGGTCGGGTGTGCAACGGACGACAAATAAAAGTTCTGGAGTGAGTTAGATGAAGAGATAGAGAGGATACCCAAGAGGGGGGGAGAGAGAGAGAGAGAGAGAGAGAGAGAGAGATAGATAGAGAGAGGTGATCGGAGCAGACCTTGATGGGGATGAGGAGGTGATGATGGGGAAAGTCAGCAGGAGTGAGACAGAATACTATAGCCTATGTATGCCAGACAGTCGCTTCAAGAAGACACAAGATGCAGCTCAGAGCTGGCGTCTCTTCCGGGTTTTTAGACAGCTGGTGGATGGAAATGATTGAAGCTCGCGCGAGGCTGTAACTTGCAGCGTGGGCAAAGCGTTTCCGCTGTTCTGGCCGACGCTGCAAGTTGCAGCCTTGCACGAGCTTCATTTCCACCCACCAGCTGTCTAAAAACCCCTACGAGACGCCAGCTCTAAGCTGCCTCTTGCGTCTTCTTGAAGCGACTGTCTGGATGCAGCCAGAGAGGACAGAGGATGCAAGGAGCAGTGTTGCCAGATCCTCGGAGAGATATAAGTGACCTTAAAGCCCTAACCACACCAAAGGGTCACCATGCAACTCCTTAGCCAAATTCCAATACCCCAAATCTCGGCCACTCGCTCACTCACACTCGGTCACTCCAGCATGGTGGTGTTATGGTGAAATTGGTGACCTGCTGAAATATGTGACAATCGTGTAGACATCACATAACGTCAGTGTCCGAATGTAAATCGTTGCGGTTTGTTCAATAAGCGGTATTCAGGCCACATATAAAAGACCTCCATGTAAGTTGTATGTATGATAAAGGGGGAGGGGTTAGGGGAGGGGCTGATAGTGTGATGTCACTATATTACTGTTTATGTCATTGGCCTGTTTGACTGTCAAGGGTTCAGCCTCCAGGAAGAAACCCTAAATACAAAGTTAATACACCATTGCACATAAAAACGACTCCAGGGTGTCTAATAAAGTACTGTCACCTCATAGACACATGAAAAACTGGAAAAAAATGCAAAAATGGTGGCACCAGTAAAAACCACATTGAGAAAGAAGTCTCTTTTACAAGTGTGAACTGGCCAAAATAAGTGACATATGCAGGAACGTGTCAGGAGTTGTTTGTGTCAGAAAGGTACCAGCAAGAGTGAGAAGGAAGGGATTGTCTTACGCTAGTCCTAATATATTCAACGTTAATGTACTGACAGCTGCTTAAACTGACTTAAACTTATAGTGTATACATACTCAACTGCATGTGGATTTTGTTTTTAATATGAATACATTCCAAATGTGTGCACGCTGAAGTGGAAAAGCATGCATCCCTTGGAAATACCATAATATTTTTGCATAATACATATTTTGTTGTGCAAAATCAAATAAATCAAACAAATCAAAATGTTTGCTTGTAAACATACAGGAACAATGACATATATCAAAATAATTATAGTTCTCTGTTCTCTGAGCCCGAAAGAAGCACTGAGGTATTGAGATGGTTCATGTTCCTGTTTTGAATTGGTCCTTATTGTTGCATTTTCTGCATATTGCAGATCGGTTATCCGACACATGCCGATGGGAACTAGCCTGGCTAATAAGCCAGACCGAATCAGCCGTTGGCAAAAAAATATTGCCTGCCGGTGTTGTGTGATATTAGTCTGGCTTATTAGCCAGGCTAGATGGGAACTGCACTCTCACAGTTTCTGTAAGAAATTCAATTAAAGGTATATTCAGTGATTTCACTCAAAAAACCTTAGGTTTCGTTTTTGGCTGGGACCTAAGCCTTTCATCCAATCAGGATAGAGAGCCAAAAATGAAACCTAAGGTTTTTTGACCCCCAGGGCTTAACTGGGGACAGGGAGGAACTCCTTATATGGTCAGCACACTCTATAGTAGAGAGGATTATCACAACAAAACAAAAAAATAAGTGATATTTGAATTAAGTGAAATCACTGAATATACCTTTAACGTAAGGACCTTGTAAGTCTGCAGTGACCATCTCAATGAGTGACGTCAAAGTATGAAGAAAGAACAATTATAGCCACAATGCAAAATAATGTAATGACAACCAACGATTTGACCAACGTTTTGCGCCATTCTGTTTGTTTGCCAATTGCGTAATCTAACATACCTGTATCTGTTTAATATGTTTGTCCTACGTTTATGTCACAACGTCTGACTCTATGACATCAGATATAGGCTATACCATTTCTGCTGAAGGTACAGTAACTTCATCTGCGTCCTCCTGCAGCCCAACTGATATGCAATTGCAACAGCTGTGGCTTAGTTTTAAGGGCTGCTAAAGCCATCATGTCTTCGTTGACAGACAGCCTTTGCATCAGTAGATGTATTGTTAGCTCATATCTCTGCTGTCGGGATGAAACTCCAAAAATGTTATTTTTTTTAGAAAATGAAAGTTTTTCCAGGAGAAACCCCGTATATTTTTAAAACAAAGCAATTTGCCTCATCAACGTTGGTATTGTGACTTTATATGGTAATATGTCAGTCCCCCTTTATATATTGCCAAGTACTTGCACGAGAGGGTGAGCGGTTGTGGAGTTAGCTGCTTTAGCAGACCGTTTGATGGTCCAATGGAGTTAAGAGCTTTTTAATACTTTTAATTGGTTAAATAGGTGGTTTCCTCCGTCCCCACAGTGATATCATATTTGTACACAAGCAAAATACCTCCTCATCGTTGTTTGATTATATCAGCTAGGGCTTTAAAGCTATTTCATGTCATATGGACGGCCAAACTGTCTTCCATTAGTCCATGGACCCATATTTAAAAATATTCTGTCCCAGGGACCGTGATATAAAACTCATTTCTAGAATTGATTCATATATTACAAAATAACTGCCTCGTAGGCATATTCTGAAATAGGATTTGGGTAATTCCATTTCTTTATTTCATGAAACAAACTAATGGAATCCTGACCTAAGGGGATGAAAAATATATTAACCATATAGGAGGGAAAGGGGCTGTTTATTTTGATTGGCTGGCAGTGAGCAACCAACCAACTTTCTCTCGCAAGAGGCCACGACCCATTTTCTCCCTCTCTCATACCTCGCAGCCAATATAGCACTTTCCTGGGTGAACATTGCATGCAGTGGTGAAAGGTAACGAGGTATACATTTACTCAAATACTGTTCATTTATCAAGAACTTTTTTTTCAATACTTTATATACTGTAGGCCTATATGCTTTCCTTTTATGACTATCAGTGCGCCCGCAGCCACTGTGAGTAGGCCTACCATTTAATGCCAGCACAATACAGGATGCTTACTACTACAGTGCTTAAAACCTTGTGGTTTTAGTGAATACATGTGTACTTCTGTCCAATCTGTATGGGTAATATAATTTACACAATTCAGACAGCTGTAGGGCTTCAGTTAAGGTGGATCACCACCCACCAGGCAAACCTTCTTTTTTTTTTCTTTTTATATATATATATATTTTTTGCGGCTTACGCCTTTTATTGGTTTTTTGAAGGGACAGACAGTAGGCTGACAGGAAACGGGAGAGAGATGGGGGAAGACATGCAGTAAAGGCCGTGTCGGGCTCAGGAGTCGAACCCGCGGCACACTGCGACTGGACCACCAGTCGGGTGCCAAGACGGTTACACCACCGCCTGGGCCAGGCAAACCATTTTAACAAATACTGTACACCAATAGCCTACCTGATGATCATGTTTTCTGGTGGACAAAAATCATGGCACCATCTTTAATTCACGTTTCTATTTTTTTATCTCTCACGTATTTCTGTTTACTCTCCAACTTCACGTTCAGTCTCTCTGCTCAATCTTCAAATCTTCACGTTCACTCCCTACGTCTCTCTGCTCAATCTTCAAATCTTCACGTTCCCGTTTTAATTATAAATCTTTCTGTAGTTGTTTGATATCCCGTCTCTGTGCGCGCTGATACCACAGCATGTACAAAACAATTCACCTCCCGTCCAAACACGTGCACAGTGTTAGAGAGGCAGGGGCCGGAAATAGCAGATCTACAAGCGACGTGTTGAGAGCTTGTAGATCAGCTATTTTTGGAGCGCAACCCTGCACTCTACTGGAGGTGTAACGACATGGATTTCAAAACAAATTAGTTCAATGCAAAATGCTGCGTTCAAGTTCTTAAAAACTAAAATAATAATCTCCTGAATGCTGCCTTCCTGGAGAGGACGGCATTTGCATTTCTTTCACCGTAGTAAATGCTGCATTCGTGGTCTGGAGAGGGCAGTTTTTTTTACAGACGAGTAAAAAGGCAGGGGCCGAAGCCCCCTTTGAGGTCTTTGTGTGCACGTCCCTGCTCCCGTTCAAATCCGGGGTATAAGTGAGGTTTTTCCCCCAGCACTGCTTCCTGTGTGAATGCCACTTGGATTAAGTGTGTTTGATGCCATTTGGGACCTCAGTACATTCACTTCAGAATGGCATGAAAGAGCTGTCCCTGTGGGCTATGCATGGGAAGAACAATGTGTGACAGTTAAACAGAGAATAATGTCTGCGGCACAGTGCCAGAGCACGGGTGTCGTCTGGGTTCCCAAGGGATGGTAGTACCACCGCCTAGCATTCACATTTAACCTCAAATTCTGTGTTTTAATTCTGGGTGCCTGCCATGCAATGGCAGAAACACAGGTTGAAATCCGAAACATTTCCTTAATCGTAATTCTGGGTGCCTGCCATGCAATGGCAGAAACACAGGTTGAAATCCGAAACACATACTTAATCGTATTTATCAATACGCAAAACTTTGACCTCTATGGCCGGCCTCACGGTTTACAAAAGCCCTGCAATATATATATGCATATCAAAACGTGCGGCTCGGCCGGGAATGGTGTGCTTGTGCTTTTCTTTACGATTTGCGTTACCGTGCCCATGTAATTCGCAATAAACGACGCGATAAATCCCCATTCAAAGTCAATGGGGAAACGCTGGTAAAATTCTGTAGCCACACTCGTCCTCTTTCACCCAATGTCACAAGCACAGTCCAGATACATACGGTACGTGAACTACAGCCCTGAAAGCGACAGGTGTACCATCATAATGTGTCTTAAAACTCCATGTTAACTGCCTGAATGAGTCAGCATTTTTTTCATCACAAACACAATTCTTAACTCGCTCTTATAACCACGTTTTTTATCGTACCAATACCACAATTGCACACGGCGTACCTCAATGTATCGGGCCACAAACAAAAATCGCATTCGACTTTTACTTTTTGCGATTTTGCAATTTGTTCAGACATACGTTCTCTCACTGAGTCAGTGTGCTTTTAACTTTCAATAGTGGTTGCATTCACAGAGTAGCCCAGGTGAAAATGATACTTTGTTAATGATTCAAGGTCAAGTTGACCACCTCTCACACATGAACGCACATGCACACATCCAGGTCATGTGCTGCAGCATAATAATAGCTAGTAGTTCCACTGTAGGCTTTCATATTTCTCTGTACTATTGTTGCATACATTTTTACCACACATTCTCATTTCTGAAGTTTGAGACATTTCATACATTTTAATGTAGGGAATACTCAAGTGAATTTGTTATTATTTCTCCACCCTTGATAAGTGAAGCCAAAACTAATCTAATCTGTGTGGTACTGTAGATTTCATTAGGAGTTGGGACTGTTTTATTTCTCCCCGTTTGGCACACCATATACGTTAGTGGCATAACTCCACGAGTATGCAAGCTACAGTTATACAATTGGTATTGCTGGATTCAGTAGAACCACACCTTTCATATACTATCATATGCGTTGCTTTGACAATCCATTTCAGAGTCACTACAAAGTAAAGAAGACATTCTACATAGATTTACAATTCTGCCTACTGTAGGTATGTGTTCAAATGACTATCTCATATTGACATTCAGATATTGACATTCAGTCTTTTCTAGAATGTAAAGGTATGTCCTGGCTTCAAGTATGCCAACCTCAACCCCCAGACGGACAGGCTGTATTTTTAGTTTGGGGTGTATAACAATATATATCAATTTTACCACTTTTGCAGTAAAATATTCTTTCCATTGCATGTGTGGGTGGCCTTAGAGTTGAGGAAAAACTATGTTGTGTCTGGTTTTACCTCCGGTAGGGGCATCTCGAAAACTAAAGCACTTTTTAGCTGTTCGTCACAGGACTATTTATCTCTAAGGGAGATGCCAGCCACCCGTCGGAGAAAACTCATTTTGGCCGCTTGTATTCGCGACCTTATTCTTTCGGTCATGACCCACACTTCATGACCATAGGTGAGAGTAGGGACGAAGATTGCTTGGTAGACAGAGAGCAAATGTATATGTATTAAATCAACAGTAAAAAATAATCATTATAATTATAATACTACAGTAGTGTAATTATAATGTGTGTGTGTGTGTGTGTGTGTGTGTGTGTGTGTGTGTGTGTGTGTACATTCATTCATTGGCAGTGCCAATGAATGCACACCTCTAATGAAAATATACCTCTTTTGAAAATAACAGATATACAAGCTCACAATGCTACAAACACTATAGTATTGGTGACCCTTTGTCAGTGTGCATTTGGTGTCAGTGTGTTGGCACAGGAAATATAATGTATTGTAAATTGTGTCTGGATAATAATAAAGGGACGGGCATGTGAAAGTCAGCCAGAAACGAAAATATCATCATGATCATCATCATCATCATCATACGCATCAAACGGGGCATACACAAAGTAACCACAGTATACCGCTAATCAATGTACAAATCACATATATACATAGAGGCATTTCCTTTAACCAATTCTGACCTGAGATCAGATTCATACGAGGTTTCCGCCGGACACATACTGGTCTGATTAACCCATTCTGACCTGATCAGATTCTAAAAATGTCAGTCGCTCTTCGATTTTTCAAAAATAGCAGACCTACAAGCTCGTATCACGCCACTCGGTGGCGCGATATGAGCTTGTAGATCTGCTATTTTTAAATAGCTAAAGCATAACATGATGCTGACACCAAAATGGGTGCCCGGTCAGAATGGGTTAATCCACCCGACACTGATTGACATATTCGTCACCATCGAAAGCCGTCTCTTACCATACTTAACAATACTACTTCTTTACCTCCAAAAACTAGGTATGTAGCAAATAGCTAAACCTAATAATTCAATATTTGAAACGTTCTTTCACAGAGAAGCTGACATTTGACAGTTTGTAGCGGTCGACAGTACTTGAGCACTCTGCTTGCGCACTAGTAGGCAATTTATGGCCTACTAGTGCGCAACAAGCAAGTAGGCACTCGACAGAGTGCAGTTCTAGTTCAGTCTAATATCACGTAGGTACTCACTGAAAAAATAAATATGTACAAACTGGTGTCTGGCATCCCACGGACACTTCGCCCTCGTCATGCTGGCTGTTTGTCAGCATTACATCAGAACCAAGCTTAACCGTGCCCATCATAATCGAATCATTATCATATATGGAGGTCGAATCATGGCCATATATGGAGGTCGACCATTATGTCCGAATATGGAGTGCGTATGGGTCTGACATCATAGACTGAAACATTCATGGATAGTACACATTCATTCTCCCAAATGGGAGAATGAATGACATCACTGAATGTCAATGTCGGCAATCGTGTTGGACCTAAACAAACTTCTGACAAGCACAATGGGTACGAGAGCTACAATGAGAAAACAGAAAGAAGAGTATAATACATTGTATTGATATTTGGAAGGAAACGAGTAGTCTGTTGAGCAGCTTCTTCAGATACAATGTTGTCACGTTTAGTTAAAATGTGCGTTCGTGCACCTAACGTGCCATCGTGTGGTGTCATTCGGCATTACTGTAAGACGACGTCGCCGAGAAAGATCAGGGTCGCCGAAGCACTTTCAGGGACAGAACTGGTGGGAACACAGGTCAAAGTGCAAGGCTGGGTTCGGTCCGTCCGGACGCAAAAGGAAAACCTCTTCCTTCACGTGAACGACGGGAGCACCGTGCAGCCGTTACAGGTTGTTGCCGGTCCTGAGCTGAATGGCGCGCTGCTCACCTTTGGGTGTGCCGTGGACGTCACTGGCAGCCTCGTCAAAAGTCCAAGCCGAAAGCAGGCGGTCGAGCTTCAAGCAGATCACGTTCGAGTGGTGGGGCAGTGTAGCCCTCTGCAATTCCCCTTCAAAATCAAAGAAAGACATGGTCTCGAGTATATTCGACAGTTTCCTCATCTGAGATGTAGAACAAATGTCTTCAGTGCTTTGCTGAGAATAAGAAGTGAAGCCACTGCGGCCATTCAGTCCTATTTCAGGGGAAATGGCTTCGTGCAAATACACACTCCGGTGATCACATCAAACGACTGTGAAGGGGCAGGGGAGCTTTTTGGAGTTGCGCCCCCTGGCCACGTCACGGAGGAGGGAGAGGAGAGAGAGGGCCACTTCTTCTCCGTCCCAGCCTTTCTGACCGTGTCTGGACAGTTGCATCTGGAGGTGATGTCAGGGGCTTTTACTGGAGTATACACATTTGGGCCGACGTTCCGCGCCGACAACTCCCAAAGCAGACACCACCTGGCTGAGTTCTATATGGTGGAGGCGGAGCTCTCCTTCACACGTTCCTTGGAGGATCTCACCACCGTCATGGAGGACATGTTCAAGTCCGCCACGGAACACGTCTTGGCTCGCTGTGCGGAGGACGTGGATTTATTTCACAAGCACATAGCCGTCGGACATGGGCCAAACGTGGATGCCATGTTGACCAATAAATTCAATGTGATTTCCTACACTGAGGCAATAGATGTCCTGAACCGAAGCTCTGAGTCATTTACCTTCAAAACAGATTGGGGCTGCGACCTTCAAACGGAACATGAAAAGTATCTGGTGAAACACTGTGGCGATAGGCCACTGTTTGTCACTGATTACCCGTATGAACTGAAGCCCTTTTATGCAAGAGACAACCAGGATCATCCCCAGCATACAGCTGCTGCTGTGGACCTTCTGGTTCCAGGCGTAGGGGAGCTTTGTGGGGGCACCCTGAGGGAGGAGAGGCTGGATGTGCTTAGAGCCAGGCTGGCACACGGTGGACTAGAAGACGCATATGGATGGTATCTGGACCTGAGGCGCTTTGGCTCTGTCCCTCACGGTGGATTCGGGATGGGATTTGAGCGATACCTGCAGTGCATCTTAGGGGTGGACAACATAAAAGATGTTATTCCATTCCCTAGATTTCCCCATTCATGCCTCCTATAAAACATATAGGCTACTAGCGTGATACAGTGTAATGATACACTTGAAATAACATGAATGATACTAGAAACAACATTTCAATAATATTTACTGGGTGCCTGAAGCTCGCCAAGTATGTGCAGCATTTGAGCCACGGACCACCATTTGATGATTTTTAGCCTCTCAGACCCTGTAAGGGTCAATTTGGTTACATGTGAGCCAGGTCTCCCCATTGACTTTAATGGGGTATTTTGTCTAAGTTGATTGCGAATTACGTTGCCACCAACATTCTAATGCTAACATGCTAATACTAACATGCTAATGCTAACATGCTAGGCTTCTCCCAAGAAAACCTGTGGCATGTTTTCAGTTCAATTCATCATGTGTTTTCTTCTCTGCAACCATACTTTCGGTAACCCCTTCCAACCTGGAATCCCTATTTTGGGCATGCCATTTATATTATAGGCATTTTCAGAAAGTGAAAATAGTGATCTACAAGGCATTTTGAGAAAGTGAAAATAGTGTATCTAGTCTACAAGTTCCCTATTTTATTTGGCATGACGTCTCTGTTTATAGCTTTAATTTCCTCCGTGACGTTAATGATGCCAGTTTCATCGTTGTTCTCAGCTCATTCCAGGCGGAAGGGACTGGGTCAGAGACCTTGGCGTGCGGTCAGCGGGACGCTGAGAACATAGCAGATAATTGTTATTGTACCTGCAGGATAATGAATGTGCATAAATATGAATGGCTCAAATGCTGCACAGACTTGGCGAGCTTCAGGCACCCAGTAAAACTTCTTGAAATTTTGTTTCTAGTTATTACATATTTTCTCCATCTGTTTAGAAACTGTCACACACGCACGCACGCATGCGCACACACACACAGCACGCAAATGTGTGTCGTTTTTTAACGTTTTTTAACTGGTGTGGATATACTGAACTTTGTTATCTATGAAGCTAAAAGTTTTCAAATATATCACACACAAAAGCACGCACGCATGCATGCACGCAAGCACATGTTCAAGTTTTATCAAATGCCATATGGGTAACTTTCACTTTAAAAATATTAATTATTTTATCTATATATCTGGTCTACAAGCTCATGTGTGGTGATGCAGAATATCCAAAACAAATGTAATGTAGTATTTGTTATATCTGTAGTATGTGTGTTATATCTTTATGCCTTACTTGTAGATTTGTTTTGTGTTTTATATCTGTCAATTGTTTTTATGTGATCTCGTCAGCATTGCAAATGAGGGGGAACCTCAATGCTCTATTCGAAAATAAATAAAGGTTTCAATCAATTTGCTTTAATCATAATCTACAGCAAACGCAACGTAAAAGCAACTAAAGCTGTCAAATAACTGTAGGCTACCGGAGTTGAAAAAAGAACAATATTTGCCTCTGAGATGTAGTGGAGTAGAAGTATTTAGTAGGCCTACCAAAAATAAAATATCTAAGAATTGTACTTGAGTGAGTGTACTTGCAATCCGCCACACCACACTATGTTTTTCAACGTGACTTGAGTCAGGACTTACGAGTCACGACACAGAGGTGGTTGGATGAGATGTTCTGACAGGATCACACACCCAGAGCCTAGGGTTCATCCTGTGATCCACTAGATTGGGCTGTGATTTGATGGAGAAAGCTAACAATTATAGGCCCCACACAAGACTGTGCATAATACATTGCTGTTGGGGGGGGGTGGGGGGGGAACCTTGAAGTGTAACTTTTCAGGAAATGGAACGAAAACCTTCTGAAATAGTGAAAATAGTTCTGAGCATGTAGATCAGCTATTTTCTCTACTTTATTATATATTCGTCATTGTTTCCCTGTTTCACATTGTTCTTCCTGTGGGGTTTCCCTGTTTTCTATGGTGCTTCCTACAGTATGGTGCTTCCACTATGCTTGATTTAATATTTTATAAAAAGTTTGGCAATTACGGTTCAATACAAGTTCTGCTAAGGATTTAATCCCAAGAAAACCTGTGGCATGTTTTCAATTCAATGTGTTTTCTTCTCTGCAACCATACTTTCGGTAACCCCTTCCAACCTGGAATCCGTATTTTGGGCATGCCATTTATATTATAGGCATTTTCAGAAAGTGAAAATAGTGATCTACAAGGCATTTTGAGGAAGTGAAAATAGTGTATCTAGTCTACAAGTTCCCTATTTTATTTGGCATGACGTCTCTGTTTATAGCTTTAATTTCCTCCGTGACCTTAATGATGCCAGTTTCATCGTTGTTCTCAGCTCATTCCAGGCGGAAGGGACTGGGTCAGAGACCTTGGCGTGTGGCCAGCGGGACGCTGAGAACATAGCAGACAATTGTTATTGTACCTGCAGGATAATTAATGTGCATAAATATGATGGGAGCTTGTCTCAAAGTGACCTTATAAATGAACAGATAACAGTGACTCAGCCTGTGCAAGCTTAACCACTTAAGCTCCCGTAGACTTAGAGAACTGCATGGCCTTGTGTTAAAATGGCACTTTTAGCCTACCAGTTTTTTACCCCCCATCATGCACCTCGACAAAAATAGCCGATCAACAAGCTTGTAAATGTGCAATTGTGGCTAATATTTTAACTCTGTTGTGACCAATGGTGTTCAAATGTTTTTAAAATGTCAATGAAAAGGGAGACGCAGTGCTGTTTCCTTTCCACATCAGTCAGCTATTATATAACTTCCATTGCTGCAGTAGTAGATTCATGCCATCTTCTGAAGCCTGATTGAAAAGCAGCTAAATTGTTGAGCCAAGTCAGGCCACTCCAGGAGAAGGAGAGCAGGAATAAATGAATGTTGATGAGTTAATAACTGATGGGGCGAAGAGAGTATAGGGGATGATGAAACTGTTTTCAAACTGCCAAAGAGAAAGAAAACAAAGAGTCAAAAGGCCAAACGCAAATAAAAGGCCGTTAAAGGAAAAAGGCAAAGGTGCATGAAAGTGATTTAGATGATTTATTTGACTCTGACAGTGACCGAGGGAGTCTTCTGATTCTTCTAGTCATGGTTGTCAGAAGAGTAATGTCTATATAGTCTTTCACAAATCCACTGTTTCTTGGAATTAACTAAAGCAGGGGTCTTCAACGTTTTTCAGGCCAAACTACCCCTTAGCTGAGCTAGAGATGAAGCAGAGACCTCACTGGCTCACTATTGTATAAAAGATTACACTTTTTCATAGATTTCATAGATAGCTTCAGACGTTTTTGACAACATCGGTGTTTTGTACATTTTGTTTTGGGGGTGTTTTGATATCTTTTCTATTAATATATTGAATACATTTCAGACATTTAACCACTTAAACTCAATACTAACTAAGTAAACTTGAGCGCTGGCTCTGTACTTCGTCTGCACTTTTCCCCCCTCTACACCAAACCTCATTGTCAAAATTGCCACCGTGCAAGGTGTTGTGTGCTTGTAGATCTGCTATTTTGGCTAAAGTTCTCTTCAGAACAGGGATGGGTGCAAGTGGTTATATAAAGCAAGTCAGAGGCTCATGAGGACCACTTAGGGATCCCGGACCCCTTGTTGAAGACCTCTGAACTAAAGGAGAAAACAAATGTAATTATGAAAGTCCCCAATCCTCCCCTCCCAATCGATGGTTCTTTGTTGATTTAGCTAAGTGGTTCATGGGACAAAGAGGTGCTTTTGGGCTGAAGGACGCGGATTTGTCACCTCAGGAAATTAGTGCAGAAGGCAAATCAATGAAAATGGACGAAAATATGTCAGAAATAAATATCATATTGTCTCCATCTGTCGGGTGGAAACCTCAAATGTCCCAAACTGTTGCTCGAAACACGTCACTTGTGGATGTGCTATTTTTTATGCTTGTGTGTGATGCTTTCGTATGATCAAGTAGGGCGTTAACACTAGGAAGTCTGAGCAGCCGTTCTGACCGAATTTGAGATTTCAATGTTTATTTTCTCAGCCCATGGAGTCCAGAGAAAGTTCCCCTTTCATGACTTTGTCTAAATATTCGATTGAAATCATCTCTGTTTTTTTCCCCATTTGAAACTTTTTCTAAATATGATTTTAGGCATATATCTCTTACTCAGTCTGACTATATCGGCCCATTCGACCGCTCTCCCCCTTTATCCCCCCACCCCCGCACCACTCGTTCACACCTCTTCAGCTGGAGACGTCATTGTTGCCTACACGCACTCACTTTTATTTTTATTTTCTTCCCTCTCTTATGAATACATTATTATACACCCAATGAAAATGTACACTTCACGGATTATATAGGCCATTTGGAATTAGAACAATCGGTAGAAAATTGGCCGAGAATAGCACAATAGCACATTAATTATTGCCTAAATGTAGGCTACGGACTTTTCTGAAAATGGTTAATCTGCAAGCTGCCCGACATTTCAACTTGATATGTTTCGTAGAGAGGGCATAGGCCTACACAAGCCAGAATTCCGTAGTTTACATGGTATTTTGAATTTTTTAAAATGAGCAAAAAATAAGCGAGTTATGTAAAGAGGGGTGGAGGGGAAAAGGCGATTATTTGGCACAATCAATCAAATATATATTAATTACATCGCGTAGCCTATAATGTTTCCCCCTCTATATAAAAATGACAATATATAACTCTAATGTCGTATTTCGTCGGGAGTCGTGTTAATATTTATTTACTCGTCATTGTCATGTTCACTCCAAATAAGCAAGTATTATGTAATAAATAAATTAATTTCGTGGCTTTTTGTTCTCTTTTCTCCAGGCGCATACCCGCATCGAGATGAGCTCTGCGACAGCCGTGCTGTGCTGTTTTCAATTAAATTACTTGCAGTATAATATTAATAAATACTACATCCTATATACATTGCTTGTCTGTCTAATCATTCAAATGTTTTTCTATATGCATATTGCATAGTTTATGTAAGCCTGAATTAAAGTCTGATTACTGAGGCTTTTTCCCCCGTCTCTCTCACAAACAACGAAGCCTATAAATATTGTCACCTTTATGCAAGTTCGTTTGATATTGTTTAATTCGATAACGATAGCGAATATGCAGCTATCCGTATAGGTGCCCTTTGTGTCAGTGTGCGCCTGCCCAACCCCTGGCCTCTGTAGAACCTGAATCCCCCCCCCCACCTCATTTCCCCTCACTGTATTTTACATTCCTGCTGTTGTCACCACGCGGTAAATAATGAATACTTTGTGTTAATTCAACCATGTTTATTTTTTCTTATTGTTCACAATATCAGAAAGCATGAAAGAAAGTAAATATAAAGCGAAATAAAATCAGGGAAAACACAAATCCAGTTTCTGTTGCTATACTTAGAGACACTTGACACATGTCATTGTAATTGTTCCCGTACATGTGCCACATGCCCGTTTGCCACATTTGTGGCAGCTGGATAGCGTCTTGTTTCCACATCTGTCAAGCTGACACTGCCGTCGCTTCTTGGGCGTGTCTGGTGTCTGTGGACCATCCTGTCTCCTCTTGGCAGTTTGCTGGTTCTGTGGTGTGGTAGGCAGCGGCTGCAGTGCGCTGCGCTGCTGGCGCCGAGGGGTGCGTGGTGGCATGACTGAGTCCTTTTCACCCATGTGTTCCTCGCGGAGCTGTAGTGCCAAGTCCTGTAGGAACTCTCTCCTGCTGAGCTGCGGTTTGTTCAAGCACTGTTTGTACAACACATAGGCATTGATGGCAGCCAGGTCCAGAATGTTGTAAAAGACAGCCATTGGCCAACGCCTGGTGCCAAGTCTGACGCTGTAGTTTCGTGCCATCTGATCCAAAATGTCCACTCCCCATTTCGTGTCATTATAGTCCGTTACAGACTCTGGTTTCGCTTTGGGGTCTTTACCAATCACGATCGAACGGTGCATGGTGCTTAGAATGCAAACGTTTTTGTTTGCTTTGCTTTGGTAAATCGTCAGTGTGGCACCATCACTTGTCATCAGTTGTGTGTGGAACAGCTGTTCTTTTCCACGTGCGGATGGAGGCAACTCTCGCCTCTGTCTGTTCACAGTTCCAAGTATCGTTGTGTTGTTTGCTAGGAGAGACTGCCCCAACTTCATCGAAGTGAAAAAGTTATCCATTGTGATGTTTCGGCCTCTGTCGAGGAATGGTGCTACCAGCCTCTGGACCACGTCTTGAGAGAGCGGCACGCCATCACTATATATACAAATGACAGGGAGAAGGTGTAATGGTTATTACAACGCAAAAATATATACATAATAGGCTTTGATGTAAAGACATTTTAAATGATTATTGATTATTAGAAAAGGAAAATAAATCACCTGCTGCGGTACTGGCCCTTTCCAAGGTATGGAAATCCATTCAGGAAGTATTTGCTGTCCAGGTCGGCAGCAATCCAGAACTTAATTCCAAACTTGTCTGGTTTATTGGCCATGTATTGCGTAAATCCACATCTTGCCTTGGATGGGAAGAGTTGCTCATCGACCGTGATGTTTCCTCCAGGCACATAGCAAGATATGCAGTTATCTGTGAACTGATTCCAAATGTCCGTTATTGCAGCAAACTTGTCTGTTTCTTTGCGTGCTTCTCTGGTGTCCTTGTCGTCAAATCGCAGGTATCGCATTATGGATTTGAAACGGTCACGAGACATTGTTTCGCTCACCGTCTCATTCCCCCATGCCCCTTTCGCCCACAGTTGATTCAATGGATAACCAGATGTCGACATCGCACGAATGAAAAACACGCTGATGAATGCTTTCAGTTCAGTAACAGACAGATCCCATTCTTGATTCTGTCCATCACTGCGGGCAAACTTCACTGTGCAGTCTTTGACGTTTTCCAACATGTCGGGGTCAAACATACACAAAAAACTGCTCAACTCGTCGTGGATTCTGACCTTGGCAAAGGCAGTAGGACCTGGCCTGGCTGTGAAGATATTACGCTTTGGCAGTCTGCCGCGGCCAGCACCGGGTTGCATCGAAGACCATATTGTTCCATCTTTACTTGTCTCAGTAGTAGTCTCGGGCTGGGATGTTTGAGGTAAATCCTCTGTGTCATCTGCCTCGCTAGATTCGCTATGTGTGTGTGTGACCAGTGTTAGTCGACTCGGAATTGCAGCCATCCGTAGGTGCCCTTTGTGTCAGTGTGCGCCTGCCCAACCCCCCCAACCCCTGATGTGTGGCACCTATACGGATGGCTGCAATTCGAAGTGGCCTCTGTAAAACCTGAATCCCCCCCCCCCACCCCATTTCCCGAGTCGACGAGCAACACTTTAAAATCAACTGAACTAGACCAATAAAATAGTAGGCTAGTATTTATGTTTTTCGTTAATAATAATACATGCTGAGGGAATGTGCTCCGTTCATTGGCTCTATATAGGCCGTGCGAGACAGGATTATTTTAAATAAATATGTCTCTGCTCTGACAGAATGCGGCGGCATGCTTAAAATAAAAAGATATACAAGGCCCTATACAAGACATAGGCTACCAGCCAGTAGAACAGGAATTCATATAGGAAGCAAAAAGGGAAAAGAATAAAGATACATATACAGTGAGGGGAAATGCCAGGCCAGGTCCTACTGCTTTTGCCAAAGTCAGAATCCACGACGAGTTGAGCAGTTTTTTGTGTATGTTTGACCCCGACATGTTGGAAAACGTCAAAGACTGCACAGTGAAGTTTGCCCGCAGTGATGGACAGAATCAAGAATGGGATCTGTCTGTTACTGAACTGAAAGCATTCATCAGTAACGTGATAAACTTTCAAGTTATTATTTATTATATATATCATTTTTATACACATTAAAGCATTAGCTTTTTGCCAATTATTTGGGGGCCCACTTGGAATATCCTTAGTGGGCCCCGGACCACAGGTTGAAAATCACTGCTCTAAAGCAGTGGTTCCCAAAGTGGGGTCCGGGGACCCCCAGGGGGTCTGTAACTCTGAGAGTGTACATTTGGTTCCATTTGTACACTCTGAGTTTAATTAACATTGATTTTACAATATAAATTGGGGTCGCAGAAACTAGCCTATCTACAAATGGCAATCGCATACAGTACATTTTATTTTGTTTAGTTTATCTACTAAATCTTTTATTTTAAATGTGGACTCTGCCTTATTGTAGGGTCCCCTATTGTAACTAATCTAACTGATTCCAAATGTCCGTTATTGCAGCAAACTTGTCTGTTTCTTTGCGTGCTTCTCTGGTGTCCTTGTCGTCAAATCGCAGGTATCGCATTATGGATTTGAAACGGTCACGAGACATTGTTTCTCTCACCGTCTCATTCCCCCATGCCCCTTTCGCCCACAGTTGATTCAATGGATAACCAGATGTCGACATCGCACGAATGAAAAACACGCTGATGAATGCTTTCAGTTCAGTAACAGACAGATCCCATTCTTGATTCTGTCCATCACTGCGGGCAAACTTCACTGTGCAGTCTTTGACGTTTTCCAACATGTCGGGGTCAAACATACACAAAAAACTCAGCATGTATTATTATTAACGAAAAACATAAATACTAGCCTACTATTTTATTGGTCTAGTTCAGTTGATTTAAACAAAAGTAATACATTCAGTATAGGCCTGGTTTTGATATAATGATGCGCTATAACAGAACAGGAATTCATCATATAGGAAGCAAAAAGGGAAAAGATACATATACAGTGAGGGGAAATGGGGTGGGGGGGGGGCCTACATTTAAACATAAATATTGTCTGAGAAGTTGAGAATTGGTGTCATGCACATATATATGCACCACACATTCCTGCTGTTGTCACCACGCGGTAGCAAGATATGCAGTTATCTGTGAACTGATTCCAAATGTCCGTTATTGCAGCAAACTTCACTGTGCAGTCTTTGACGTTTTCCAACATGTCGGGGTCAAACATACACAAAAAACTGCTCAACTCGTCGTGGATTCAAAAAGGGAAAAGATACATATACAGTGAGGGGAAATGGGGTGGGGGGGGGGCCTACATTTAGGCCTACATGGGACAAGCTATATATATATATATATATATATATATTTCCCTATTTGTCTATTGGTATGTCTCTAAATGTTTTGATGAATTGAACAATGTGGACCCTGTTGTAAACAAGTGTAATGCTTCATTGGGTTAATATAGTATGTTTTTGAACGAATATTTGGGCCTAAGCAGTTTTTTGTGTGTGTGTGTGACCAGTGTTGCTCGTCGACTCGGGAAATGGGGTGGGGGGGGGGGATTCAGGTTTTACAGAGGCCACTTCGAATTGCAGCCATCCGTATAGGTGCCACACATCAGGGGTTGGGGGGGTTGGGCAGGCGCACACTGACACAAAGGGCACCTACGGATGGCTGCAATTCCGAGTCGACTAACACTGGTCACACACACACACAAAAAACTGCTTAGGCCCAAATATTCGTTCAAAAACATACTATATTAACCCAATGAAGCATTACACTTGTTTACAACAGGGTCCACATTGTTCAATTCATCAAAACATTTAGAGACATACCAATAGACAAACGTTAAAAAAAATACAGTGAGGGGAAATGGGGTTTCTGGCCAGTGTTGCCACATCTGCTGTTTATAAGCGATTTTGGGATTGTTGTGACTGTTGTCACAATGTGTCACATTGTGAGTGGGCTATATACAGAATTCCAATGCATTGACAGAGAGGGCGTGGTGACAACAGCAATTACCGCGCAATCACCACGCCCTCTCTGTCAATGCATTGGAATTCTGTAGTAATATAGCCCACTCAAACTTTGTCTAATATTGTTTTAGAGCAGTGGTTCTCAAACATTTCAATCTACAAAGATAATCCCAAAATCGCTTATAAACAGCAGATGTGGCAACACTGGCCAGAAACACACACACACACAAAACTGTAGGCCCAAATATTCGTTCAAAAACATACTATATTAACCCAATTAAGCATTACACTTGTTTACAACAGGGTCCACATTGTTCAATTCATCACAACATTTAGAGACATACAAATAGACACTTCTATGTGGCTAAAGAACAGAACATGAGTTAAAATTCCAGGGTTAAACATTGCAGAGTTGATTTCAACTCCCAAAGTGTCATTTTAACACCTTCAGATTTAAATTGGGTTCAGTGTTGGAGTCATTTGAAAGAGTTGATCACGCCAGTGTTACCAAACTCAGCCTAGAGTTAATTCCACCCCAAAAGTGTAGTTTTAACACTATCCCTTTTTGCTTCCTATATGATGAATTCCTGTTCTGTTCTTTAGCAACATAGAAGTGTCTATTTGTATATATATATATATATATATATACTGTAGGTGCAGGTGCACACACACACACACACACACACACACACAAAACTGCTTAGGCCCAAATATTCGTCCCATGTAGGCCTAAATGTTTTTATGATCGAATGTGACCAAATAGTGCCCTTTGAGAGTGAAGGTTTTATTTTTCGTTTTAGGCTTACGTTATAAGTTATATACTATGCATAGTCAATACTAATAGACTGCATTTAATGTTAAGTTATGTTCTGTAAAATATAGGCAAATATTGAGAAGTTGAGAAGTATGCATCCTGCATGCTGTTGTCACCACGCCCTCTATCAATGCATTGGAATTCTGTCGTCATATAGCCCAATCAAAATCAATTGACATTTAAATTAGCCTATACAACTTCGATGCAAAAAATGTGTATAAAGGCACATGCAATGTGTGGACAGGTCATTTCACGATCATGATTCGAAGAAATAAGCCGAGGGAAAGACGCTACACAGCAGAGGAGGCAGCCAGCATTCTGCTCGGGCAGACGGCTTTTGGCGACATAGACAGCGAAGATGACAATGTCGGAGGAGAGGAACAGGCTGAAGAGTACTACCCGCCAGCTTCAGATTCATCAGATAGCGAATCTAGCGAGGCAGATGACACAGAGGATTTACCTCAAACATCCCAGCCCGAGACTACTACTGAGACAAGTAAAGATGGAACAATATGGTCTTCGATGCAACCCGGTGCTGGCCGCGGCAGACTGCCAAAGCGTAATATCTTCACAGCCAGGCCAGGTCCTACTGCCTTTGCCAAGGTCAGAATCCACGACGAGTTGAGCAGTTTTTTGTGTATGTTTGACCCCGACATGTTGGAAAACGTCAAAGACTGCACAGTGAAGTTTGCCCGCAGTGATGGACAGAATCAAGAATGGGATCTGTCTGTTACTGAACTGAAAGCATTCATCAGCGTGTTTTTCATTCGTGCGATGTCGACATCTGGTTATCCATTGAATCAACTGTGGGCGAAAGGGGCATGGGGGAATGAGACGGTGAGCGAAACAATGTCTCGTGACCGTTTCAAATCCATAATGCGATACCTGCGATTTGACGACAAGGACACCAGAGAAGCACGCAAAGAAACAGACAAGTTTGCTGCAATAACGGACATTTGGAATCAGTTCACAGATAACTGCATATCTTGCTATGTGCCTGGAGGAAACATCACGGTCGATGAGCAACTCTTCCCATCCAAGGCAAGATGTGGATTTACGCAATACATGGCCAATAAACCAGACAAGTTTGGAATTAAGTTCTGGATTGCTGCCGACCTGGACAGCAAATACTTCCTGAATGGATTTCCATACCTTGGAAAGGGCCAGTACCGCAGCAGGTGATTTATTTTCCTTTTCTAATAATCAATAATCATTTAAAATGTCTTTACATCAAAGCCTATTATGTATATATTTTTGCGTTGTAATAACCATTACACCTTCTCCCTGTCATTTGTATATATAGTGATGGCGTGCCGCTCTCTCAAGACGTGGTCCAGAGGCTGGTAGCACCATTCCTCGACAGAGGCCGAAACATCACAATGGATAACTTTTTCACTTCGATGAAGTTGGGGCAGTCTCTCCTAGCAAACAACACAACGATACTTGGAACTGTGAACAGACAGAGGCGAGAGTTGCCTCCATCCGCACGTGGAAAAGAACAGCTGTTCCACACACAACTGATGACAAGTGATGGTGCCACACTGACGATTTACCAAAGCAAAGCAAACAAAAACGTTTGCATTCTAAGCACCATGCACCGTTCGATCGTGATTGGTAAAGACCCCAAAGCGAAACCAGAGTCTGTAACGGACTATAATGACACGAAATGGGGAGTGGACATTTTGGATCAGATGGCACGAAACTACAGCGTCAGACTTGGCACCAGGCGTTGGCCAATGGCTGTCTTTTACAACATTCTGGACCTGGCTGCCATCAATGCCTATGTGTTGTACAAACAGTGCTTGAACAAACCGCAGCTCAGCAGGAGAGAGTTCCTACAGGACTTGGCACTACAGCTCCGCGAGGAACACATGGGTGAAAAGGACTCAGTCATGCCACCACGCACCCCTCGGCGCCAGCAGCGCAGCGCACTGCAGCCGCTGCCTACCACACCACAGAACCAGCAAACTGCCAAGAGGAGACAGGATGGTCCACAGACACCAGACACGCCCAAGAAGCGACGGCAGTGTCAGCTTGACAGATGTGGAAACAAGACGCTATCCAGCTGCCACAAATGTGGCAAACGGGCATGTGGCACATGTACGGGAACAATTACAATGACATGTGTCAAGTGTCTCTAAGTATAGCAACAGAAACTGGATTTGTGTTTTCCCTGATTTTATTTCGCTTTATATTTACTTTCTTTCATGCTTTCTGATATTGTGAACAATAAGAAAAAATAAACATGGTTGAATTAACACAAAGTATTCATTATTTACCGCGTGGTGACAACAGCAGGAATGTAAAATACAGTGAGGGGAAATGAGGTGGGGGGGGGGATTCAGGTTCTACAGAGGCCAGGGGTTGGGCAGGCGCACACTGACACAAAGGGCACCTATACGGATAGCTGCATATTCGCTATCGTTATCGAATTAAACAATATCAAACGAACTTGCATAAAGGTGACAATATTTATAGGCTTCGTTGTTTGTGAGAGAGACGGGGGAAAAAGCCTCAGTAATCAGACTTTAATTCAGGCTTACATAAACTATGCAATATGCATATAGAAAAACATTTGAATGATTAGACAGACAAGCAATGTATATAGGATGTAGTATTTATTAATATTATACTGCAAGTAATTTAATTGAAAACAGCACAGCACGGCTGTCGCAGAGCTCATCTCGATGCGGGTATGCGCCTGGAGAAAAGAGAACAAAAAGCCACGAAATTAATTTATTTATTACATAATACTTGCTTATTTGGAGTGAACATGACAATGACGAGTAAATAAATATTAACACGACTCCCGACGAAATACGACATTAGAGTTATATATTGTCATTTTTATATAGAGGGGGAAACATTATAGGCTACGCGATGTAATTAATATATATTTGATTGATTGTGCCAAATAATCGCCTTTTCCCCTCCACCCCTCTTTACATAACTCGCTTATTTTTTGCTCATTTTAAAAAATTCAAAATACCATGTAAACTACGGAATTCTGGCTTGTGTAGGCCTATGCCCTCTCTACGAAACATATCAAGTTGAAATGTCGGGCAGCTTGCAGATTAACCATTTTCAGAAAAGTCCGTAGCCTACATTTAGGCAATAATTAATGTGCTATTGTGCTATTCTCGGCCAATTTTCTACCGATTGTTCTAATTCCAAATGGCCTATATAATCCGTGAAGTGTACATTTTCATTGGGTGTATAATAATGTATTCATAAGAGAGGGAAGAAAAAATAAATAAAAGTGAGTGCGTGTAGGCAACAATGACTTCTCCAGCTGAAGAGGTGTGAACGAGTGGTGCGGGGGTGGGGGGATAAAGGGGGAGAGCGGTCGAATGGGCCGATATAGTCAGACTGAGTAGGAGTGATTTTTTTTCAGCCTTCCTAGTGTTAACTTACAGTATAAAAAAAAGAAAATAATAGAAAAATGTTAAAATATGCAGATAAGAGTTTTCTGTCAGACAACAATAGGAAAACCTTTCTGATAGGGTTTCAGAAAATCATCTCTAAATCTTATGTTGCAAGATGTGTTGATGAACTGTATAATGGTATGGCTTCATTTGCTCAGGAAAGTATATTGTAATGAATTGGAGTGAAATGATGAACAGAAATAACAGACACAAATGGGTGATGAGATGGGCAAAAATACATCAGCAAGTATGTTGATACAAATGACAAATAGGCCTACCCACAAATAATTCAAATACAAAATACGTGTCTGGGAAATGTATTTGAGATACAAATACGTATTTTGAAAATACATGAACATACTGTACATTTTATAAAAGCTCAATTCATAGATTTATAGCCAGATATTAAAGTAATTGCCTATGTCAGAATGTCTAAGAATAAATGTATCGTACAGGCTGGCACGGTCTGTCTCTCCACAGACCGTGTCTCCATGCTGGCCACTCCCACATTCTATTCCACCACACTGCAGACCCATACACCTGTCTCGCACTGCCTTCTCATTACACACCTGTGCCTACTTCCGCAATCAAGTCACCACCTACAAAACTGGACTCATTCTGCCTCATTCCTTGCTAGAAGATAACCATTGTTACATGTGTGTATTATTCCTGTTCTCAGTATTTTCCTAGTGTTCCTAGATTATTTCCTAGTTTGGATATTGACCTTCTGCCTGTTTTTGGACTGATATTCTGCCTGCCCCCTTGGATTTGTTTGCCTGTTTTGGACTGCTTTCCTGGTTTTGACCTCTGCTTGCTGTACTTCGATGTAAGCCTTTTCCCCTGGTTTTGATCGCTATTAAACTTGTTGCCTGCATTTGGGTTCCATTTTGATACACACCGTGACACAGGCAGAGTGTTGTTCATGGAGCAGGCAGCCAAAAATGTGTATCACTTATGTGTGAGAGTTTAGGCCAGAGTGACCTTGTTATGTTGAAAGCTAGACAAGGAGAAAAGGCATGAGACTATGACAAGCCGTTTTAACATTTAATAGCTAGACTGGATATGTATTCCAGATATCTGTACTTCAGTTCTTCCTAGTCAAAACTAACGTTTCAGATGTCCACAATGACATGCTTCCTATCCAAAATTGCCATTTCAGATATGACATCACTTTTATGGCAAGCCATTTTAACTTTTAATCAAACTATCTGTAATATATATTTTAGATATCCAAAACCACGTTTCTCCTAGTCAAAACTGCATTCTCACTAGTAATAGTGATAAAAGATAATAAAGATATCTAGAATTCAGTTCTTCCTAGAAACAATTAACGTTTCAGATATCTACAATGACATTCCTCCTATCAACAACTGTCATTTCTGATATCCATAACCTCATTCTTCCTAGGAGGAATGTTGATTGTTTTAAAATATGACTTTTATCGCCCAGGCGGTGGCGTAACCGTCTGGGCACCCGACTGGTGAACCAGTCGCAGTGTGCCGCGGGTTCGACTCCCGAGCCCGACACGGCCTTTACTGCATGTCATCCCCCCATCTCTCTCCCGTTTCCTGTCAGCCTACTGTCTGTCCCTTCAAAAACCAATAAAAGGCGTAAGCCGCAAAAAGAAATCAAAAAAAAAAATATGACTTATCTAATAGCCTATAGATAGTGACAAATCTATATTTCTATTCTGCTTTTAATCTATTTGTATGTATTTTTTTATTTAATTCCGTGGTTGGCCTAAATGTACTGCTGCAGTCTGGGACATGGGGAATGGGGATGCTGCATTATTTAATAGAAAAAGTACAACAACAAACAAGGCATTGAATCAGTCTCTCTAACCACAAAAAAACAACCTGCCTCTCTGTAAAAGCCTCCAGCGTTTCATTCCCCTGAATTAAAGTTATTACAGATTGGCAAAAAAAATAGAACAATCCATTACATCAACTTTTTATTAAAGTTATATAAAGTTTATTGTCACATCACAAGTTCACAGGTGTCTTTGAAAGAGTCTTTGAAATTAGTCTTAGTACAAGCACCGGTGGCGGCGGCGGCTCAGGGGTAGAGTGCCTGGATGGTAACCGTAAGGTTGCCAGTTCGAACCCGGGCTCCCCCAGAGTTACTGTCGAAGTGTCCTTGAGCAAGACACTGAACCCCTAATTGCTCCTGATGTGCTAGTTGGTGCCTTGCATGGTTTCCGCTGCCATCGGTGTATGAATGGGTGAATGTAATGCACAATCTCTGTAAAGTGCCTTGGATAAAGGCGCTATATAAATGCACCATTTACCATTTTACCCAATGTTTTGCAGTTTCAAAAGCATAGTTTTAAGAGTATAATGAATAAAGAAAGAAACAAAGGGATTTGTAAAACAAGAAGACACAGTGTCAATGCACAATGTCATTTGTACCAACATGGCGGCGCCCATAGACTCCTGTAATGGCGGAGACCGTTGAGGCCTTTCGATGAGGTGAGGCACGATGTTAGGAGCTCAATAACAGAATTGCGTGAGACTCAGATTGAGTGACGGAAACAACGTCGGGCTAATACTTCCGGTTCATGAGCCGCTTCCTCTTTGGGTCTCTGGGTTTTGTATAGTTTTTGCCTGGCACGGGTAAAAGGGCGCCCGGAGAACAGCCTGGCTTTAAATGTGTTAATGCGAAAAAAGTATGAGAACCACTGCGCTAGGTGGGTTCATAAACCCAGGAAGGCCTGCATGTAGATAAAGGTGCTAATGCTGCCTGCGTTGTCCTCGACATCTCCTTGACAAAATGGATGTTTGGAGAGTTTACTGTTTACAATCGGAAGAGCTTCAATGCCACGTGTGGACACACATAACTCTCAAATTGGGCAATAAGACAATGTTGTGGAGCATTTGAACGGGGGAGGGACGGCAGACATTAACGTCACAGCATCATATCTAGCAGGGATGGCGAGATACTGTACACAGAGAAAATGTGCACTGGGAGGTTGTGTGGTTGCTATAAAATGCTATAAAACTGATTTAGTGTACAATTCCAATGCAGGGCACTGCTCTGAAAGAACATTTGGCGCTCTGGGAATCTATTCAGGGTAAATACAGTAAGAAAGTCACTGATTATAAGTGCTGATGGATGTTCTTTCAGCATTACCATATATTTTAAAACGCACTCAGTTATGAATGGCTGGTGCTGATCCATGCAGTGAAGCAGTAATCAAGAAACAAGTGGACCCTGATTACGATTCAAGCGGGAATTGGAAATTGCAGTTATTATTTTTAATCGATAAGCAGGCACACATGCGGAATTTGTTCCACCTGGGCGCTTATTTTTTATTTATTGAATTGAGGAATATGGAATATGCATCAGTGTATACTCTTATCTGTGGGGGATCCACTCTAATCTAATCAATATACATTGTGTCACACAGCAGGTGTTGCATTGAAGGACTGTAGCATACCGTTTCAAAGTCAGAACAGATTTACTGTATCCTCCACCCGTGAGGTGTGTCAACTGTCAAACAGGGTTTTGATACTCCAAACCATTTGCATGTAATTGCCTTCAAAACATTGCATTGACCTATTTACTTTACTTACATAAAACACTATCGTCTCTGTCATATATCCAAAAGCTTTTTTTCCAGGAAACAAAGTAGATCTACAAGCTCACAGCGCATCACTTCGCACCACATTTGGAGCGTGTGGATCTGATACTTTTGATGCTTTTGTGAGATACTGTAGTATGATCAAGTAGGGCTTAAATTTTTTTTTTGTTAGAATATGGAGACAGCAACCATATGCAGTAGCACATGTGGCCACACCTCCAAAAGTGTTTTCACTCCTGCCCGTGAAGGTGCCACTACTGTACGGTGTGTTTGTCGTATATAAACTCAATCCCCACCCGCAACTTCCTCGTGCCCTGATGGCTGCACCCCACCACCGTCCTGGGTAGGCCACCGAGCCTGGCGGAGACCTAGCTGTGCTCCAAGGAGCACACTTTTCTAGTTGAAAGTTTTTTTTTTTAATTTATATTTTTTGTCCCACGATTTTGTAACCCATTTTTCACCCCTGTGTCAATCATCCTGTGATGTGATCCTGGGCTCTACACACCCTCCGCCAACCTAGGGAGAGCAACGGACTTAACTCATGCTTCCTTCATGCTTGAGTGTCCAAGTTGCTCCTTTACACCTGACAGGGGGGAGTTTCCCTGGTTGGACGTAGCGCGTGGAAGGAGCACGTTATTCCAACCAGTTCCTTTCCCCTCCATCAGGCGTCCCGGCTGGCCAGGGAGAGGCAGTTTAGAGACCAGGATTACTACATGTTTTTGTGAGGGTACCTACCCTAGGGGACACGGGGAGAACACAAAGGCCCTTTCGCCAACCCCGCCTTCGGGTATGGGCACTGATGACGCGGAGGAGGAAACGCCGCCAGCGCCCCGAGTGGGAATCGAACCCAGGACCTTCTAGCTGTGAGGCTACAGCACTACCAACTGTGCCACCGTGCCCCAAGTTGAAAGTTCTAACTGGTTCTGTCCAACACCGGCTCTCCAAGAACTTGGGGGGGGGGGGGGGTCCCTGGTCCCTGGTCCCTGGTCCCTGGTCCCTGGAACAACATATTTTCAGATGGGGGTCGTCAGCCAAATACAGATAATTTTGTGGGGTCCTTGAGATGAAATAGGTTGAGAACCACTGACATAGAAACATAGAAAACTGTCATGATTTAGAAGACATTTGTAGAATCAAGTCCTCAGGTCTAAATGGGTTTAAGCATCCGTTCTGTCGGCACC
Source organism: Protomyctophum parallelum (assembly GCF_964188405.1). Classification (NCBI taxonomy): domain Eukaryota; kingdom Metazoa; phylum Chordata; class Actinopteri; order Myctophiformes; family Myctophidae; genus Protomyctophum; species Protomyctophum parallelum. The sequence continues at coordinate 93,360,138 of NC_139697.1, forward strand.
TCGCTCTGAGCGAGGACAAGAAGGATGCGGGTGTGTTTTTGACAAGGGGGTGACAGCCCACAGAGCTACTCAGCCGTATCCCAACCACTTCGTTTGACTGCATCTTTATTTATTTTATTCATTTTTCTATTTATTCTTTTTGCCGTTCATTGAATGTTGTTTTTTTATTTTATTTCTCCCACTATGAGTGGATTTATCTTCTTTTTTTTTTAAGTTTTATGATCTCTCTCTCTCTCTCTCTCTCTCTCTCTCTCTCTCATTGCAGGCTGGGTAAGTCTGATCTGACTGCTCCTCGGGCTGAATGGATGCCTCACTTAACAGGTAATGACAAACATGTATTTTAATTCATACCTTAACACAGCTGAGCTCCCCCACCCCCGCACCCCTCAAAACAATTCCCAGGAGATGTGACAATAAGGAGCTCAGGTTTATAACTCCACAGAAGAAGTGGCGGAGACAATTACACTCTCAGTACTCTGGTAAATTGCCATCTGCCCCGGCAAAGTCGCACCTGAAATGCCTTTGTCAGCTTATTTGCCAAGCAAAGTCCCTGTTGGCGAGCGGGAGCAATTGGATTCTCAAAGTCAGGGAGTGTCTGTGATTTGTGATTTTGTCAGGTTATATAGAGCAGGCCCATGAGTCCGAGTGTCCCGCTAGAAAACACTGCTGCACACACTGCTGGAAGAAGTACTCCGATATATTTACTAAAAGTAGCTTTACCACAATATAAAAATCACACTCGGGTGAAGTGTGGCGGGCACTCTTATCGTCATACATTATCATACATAACATTCCGTGCTCAGCCAATCAAATCGTCTCAACTTTGTCCACACCACACGACTCAAACACACAGTTGGCCAATCAAATCATCTCAAATGTGGTACACACAAAGCTGGGCATAGGAGGCCCCTTAAAAAACTTAAATGGGTGCATTTACTGTATATAGCGTTTTCATTCAAATCGCTTTACATAGCCTCGTACAAAGCCAACTGGAGTTGTGACAAATCATGACGACAAACAAAACAAAAAACGGAAAGTTTTTCTCTTCTTCTTCTTCTTTGTAATTATTTGTTCGTCCCAAAATACTGTTTGTTGGGGGAGAGAGAGAGAATGACTGGGGAAGGGGTGAGTGAAGGACAGACGGACAGAGAGAGATGGAGAGGGGTTAGAGGTCATGTGCATCACATCAGCCCTGAGACCCCCTGGAGGAGAGACATCTATCATATGAGAGAGAGAGAGAGAGAGAGAGAGAGAGAGAGAGAGAGAGAGAGAGAGAGAGATCGTCCCTGTTGGGAGGAAACCTTGTATGTCCAAAACTGAAATTTTTCGGGAAATGGAAAACATAACCTGCGTTCCAATGGATCCAACGTAGTTATTATTTAGTCACAAGCTCTTGTTAATCACCTTTACTTCAAAGTAACACATATATAAGAAAGGGGGGGGGGGGGGGTAGCAGAACTACAAGCTCACAGTACAGTATGTTGCATCACAGTGTGCTGTGAGCTGCGACAGAGTGCGTTGTGAGCTTGTCGATCAGCTATTTTCACTAGTTTGAGGGACAGCGACTCAGCGAGTGCATTTTCCGGCTCGTGGCTGGTGCCGCTGCCGGAAAATTAACTCGCTGCTTCTGGTTTTGTGCGACGGTGTTGTTGGCGGTGAAATGCATTTAAGTGCATAAGACAACATCAACATATGGAGATACAAGGATTCTATGAAGTGAATTGATGAAGTGAGAGAACCACAATCAGATCGCAAGTAAATTGCTATCTTCCAGGTTCTATGTCTTCATTCTCACATGTATCTACGGTAATGTTGCAATTAAGCACTGAAATGCTTGGAATGCTCTTGAAACAACTTGGGGAGAGATTTTGAATAATAAAATGTCTTCTTCCTTTCTTTCCTTTTCTCCCATGCATGCACTTTTAATCTATGTGCATAAAGCGTTCATTTCATTTAGAAGGCTCAGTGAGTTGTCAAGAGTTTTGCAGTGCAGCTGTGCAGGTTCCACACAATTACATATTTCCCTTCAGGACGCATTAGTATGTATACATTTCTTTGTTTTGTTTCAGAACTCTAGAGGAGAACTAGAGGAGAAGACAAAGATTTGGACACGTTGCGCTAGTCAAGTGACAGCACGGTACCAACACTGTTCATGCTATTTATTTTACTGTACCATCATTGGTTGTAGTGCAACCCATTTTCTTTGAGGTCATTCTGACCCATTTTGAGATTTTGAAGTTGATTTATCTTTGCCTGTGAAGCTCTCAGAAGGTTCCCATGACATAAGTAGCCTTGCAGAGCCATGAGGCCCAAAGGCCAGGAGCCTATCTCCTGTTTCTGTAGCGTGAGGCAGCTTGATGTACAAGTACCCCCTGGACATGACGCTAGTATGTCGCAGGGACTTACCCCCAATCCAACCCTTGATTCTGAGTGTCAAGCAGGGAGGCACTGGGTCCCATTTTTACAGTCTTTGGTATGACCCGGCCGGGGATCGAACCCCGACCTCCCAGTCTCAGGGCGGACACTCTAACCACAAGGCCACTGAGCTGGTGCCCTGACATGACTCTTCCTAAATATTCGATTCAAATAATCTGTTTTTATTTTTTCTTCCATCTGAAACATTTTCTAAATATGAATCTAGGCATACTTATACTATCCCTGCGTATCTGTTTTCAGTCATAATGACCCAAGTCTCGATCCCTTCCTCCCCCCACGGGAGTGGACTTCATAGTTCATACCTCCTTCCGCCCCCCACGGGAGTGGACTTCATACCTCCAGACAGCCCATTGTTCAATTTTACAGACAATGGATCTACCCTGCTGGGGAATGAGGTGTCAAAGTGTCTGCAGACGGTAACATCACAGGAAAAAAAAGGTCTTTTTGACCAGAATTCAGCTTGTGTGGTAGATAGCCTTCTGAGGTCGATTCTACAAAATACCGTCTAAATCAGTATATAAACTGTATTATTATATACAAATTCCAAAATCTACAGTATGTGTCTTCCCGTCTTGCTATATGTGTAGTTCCTGTAGTACTATACTGTGGTTGCCTTTTGGGCTATTTTTGACAATTAATATAAAGAAAATTGTCAACCGCATTACCAGTGGTGTAAAGTACATTTACTCAAGTACTGTACCTGAGTACAATTTCGAGGTGCTTTTACTTTAATGAAGTATTTCCAATTCCCAGTACTTTTAAGTATTATACTTTTACTCCACTACATTATGTGACAACTTTGGTCACTTTATGGATTTTGATTATTATTACAAAACATACATTATCTAATATTGCAAAGGTTTTTATACATTTGCAAACTTGTGAAATGGGACATTCTGCATAATGAGTCCTTTCTACCTTTGGTAGTTTAAGAACTTTTGATAATGACACTTTTACGCACATTAATATTACTCACACCAGTGATCCTTAACATTTTTAATTTCAAGGACGTCCAGTTTGATGCATTAACCCACAGACCCCCTCCCTATTATTAGTAGGCCTACTATATTACTATTTTGATTGTATAAAATCCCCACACTCCCATTTACACTGTAAAAGTGTTAATTGAATTCTGAGAGCGTACACACAAGGTTCCATTTGTACACTCTCAGATTTACAGACCCATAAGGTTCCATTTGGTTCCATTTGTAAACTCTCAGATTTACAGACCCATAAGGGTCCATTTGGTTCCATTTGTACAATCTCAAAGTTAGATGATTTCATAGTTATTAGGTTCCTATAATTATTATGACATCCTTTAGCTGGGGACCCCCCCGTAACCCCACTCAAGGCATCGGCTTCCCTGACCGATAGGTTGGCCAATCGGCTTTGCGGACTGTCTAACCTTTGCATGACGTTTGTCCCGCTTACCCCAATATAGCTAATGGTGTGTGCAATGACATGCCATACTACTTCCTACTTTCTCTGAGCAATTAGACTATTTACGTGAAGCTGTAAGACATCTCACACTTTCCGGCGAACATGTCCATGCCAGTTCTCCTGCTGAAGGAAGGGACCGACACGTCCCAGGGCATCCCCCAGCTCGTCAGCAACATCAACGCCTGCCAGGTGGTCGCCGAGGCGGTCCGGACCACCCTGGGGCCCCGAGGCTATGACAAGCTCATCGTGGACAACCGGGGAGTGGCCACCATCTCCAACGACGGCGCCACCATCCTGAAGCTGCTGGAGGTGGTGCACCCGGCCGCCAAGACCCTGGTGGACATCGCCCGCTCCCAGGACGCCGAGGTGGGCGACGGCACCACCTCCGTCACCCTGCTCGCCGCCGAGCTGCTGAAGCAGTCCAAGTCGTACCTGGAGGATGGCCTGCACCCGCAGGTCATCATCAAGTCGTACCGCGCGGCCACCGCCCTGGCCGTCGCCAAGATCAAGGAGATCGCCGTCACGGTCAAGAAGGACGACCGGCTGGAGCAGCGGCGGCTGCTGGAGAAGTGCGCGGCCACCGCCATGAACTCCAAGCTCATCGCCAACCAGAAGGAGTTCTTCTCCAAGATGGTGGTGGACGCTGTCCTGTCCCTGGACGAGCTGCTGCCCCTGAAGATGATCGGCATCAAGAAGGTCCAGGGCGGCGCCCTGGAGGACTCCCAGCTGGTGGATGGCGTGGCCTTCAAGAAGACCTTCTCCTACGCCGGCTTCGAGATGCAGCCCAAGCACTATGAGAAGCCCAAGATCGCCCTGCTCAACGTGGAGCTGGAGCTCAAGGCCGAGAGGGAGAACGCAGAGGTGCGCGTCCAGTCGGTCGGCGAGTACCAGGCCATCGTGGAGGCGGAGTGGAACATCCTGTACGAGAAGCTGGAGCGCATCCACAACTCCGGCGCCAAGGTGGTGCTGTCCAAGCTGGCCATCGGTGACGTGGCCACGCAGTACTTCGCTGACAGGGACATGTTCTGCGCCGGCCGCGTCCAGGACGAGGACCTCAAGAGGACCGTGATGGCGTGCGGCGGCGCCATCCAGACGTCGGTGGGCGTCATGACGGACCAGGTGCTGGGACAGTGCGAGCTCTTCGAGGAGGTCCAGGTGGGCGGCGAGCGCTACAACGTCTTCCGGGGCTGCCCCAACGCCAAGACGTGCACCATCATCCTGCGGGGCGGCGCGCAGCAGTTCATGGAGGAGACGGAGCGCTCGCTGCACGACGCCATCATGATCGCGCGCCGCGCCATCAAGAACGACTCCATCGTGGCAGGCGGCGGGGCCATCGAGATGGAGCTGTCCAAGTACCTGCGGGACCACTCGCGCACCATCCCGGGCAAGCAGCAGCTGCTGATCGGCGCCTATGCCAAGGCCCTGGAGATCATCCCTCGGCAGCTGTGCGACAACGCCGGCTTCGACGCCACCAACGTGCTCAACGAGCTGCGCGCCAAGCACGCCCAGGCGGGCGGCGGCGGCACGTGGTACGGCGTGGACGTCAACTGCGGCGAGATCGCCGACAACTTCGCGGCGTGCGTCTGGGAGCCGGCGATCGTCCGCATCAACGCGCTGACGGCGGCGTCCGAGGCCGCCTGCCTCATCCTGTCCGTGGACGAGACCATCAAGAGCCCCCGCAATGTGGTGGAGGCGCCGCGGGGCAGGGGCCGCGGGAGATAAAACGTAAGTTCAAATGATAACGTGTGTAAAATTGTAGAAAAGATATATATATTTAAAAAAATCACACCTGTGAGAAGTGAGGGGAGCTCTTATAAATCATCACATTCCGTGCTCAGCCAAGAAAATCATCACATTCCGTGGTACACACAGACACACCTAAGCTGGGCATAGCAGAGGCTAGCGCCCCTCAAAAACTATTTTATTTCCTATAAAACTTTTAGAAATGACGTAACTGATATCAATAGATGGGAACTAGTTCCGGTGATCTGACCACTTAGTCCATGCACAAGAAACATGTAAAATAATTGTGTGTGTACTCATAATATCCAACCCACCCACTCCTGGGTCTTGACCAAATATGGAGGTTATTGAGAACCAATGAGTTCAGTATGATGTCAAATTGATTATGTCAGAGACTATCTGCATGGCCGACATGCATACTGCATTGAGAAGTCACCTATCTAATTACTTGTATATGGTGTTTAAAGCTAGTTATCCTTTTTTGTTGAAACGCTTTGTTGTTAAAACAACAATAAGGTGAGAGAACCCATTTATCAGCAACATATGCCATAATGTTTTTCCTTTTTGTTTCATCAATGTTTTTGAGGCGCGCTAGCCCCTCCCATGTCCAGCTTTTAGTGAGCGTGTAAACACAAACTTTATCCTACACAAACATTAAATGCCATTGATAATGAATGGCCAGTTTTGAGTCTCTGTAACATTACAAGCTGGACATAGGAAGTGATTGGCCCCTCACTTCACACACGTGTGATTTTTTTTACTGGTAAAAGTAGAGATACAATACCACATAAATACTGTTATGGTAAATGTCCCGTATTCAAAGGTTTACTTGAGAAAATGTACAAAAGTATTAACACTAAAGTACAATTGCACAAGAGCTGATCTTTTACAAGCTCTGCAAGCTCACAACATGGCACCATGTGACACATTGTGAGCTCATAGATTGGCTACATTCAAATAGGCTAGCTGAAGAGTAAAAGTGGGGTTCAATTGTAAATTTATAGGCTACTTCATGTAAAAGTACCTCAAATTGTACTGCAATACTAGTACTTGAGTAAATGTATACTTCCACCACTTTCCACCTTTTTTTTCCTCCATTGTGATAAATGACACAATGTCATGTTTGGGTTAATGTCCTTTAAAAATACCTTAGCTGTGCAATATTTTAAAATAAATGTTTTCCTTTTGAACTCGAACAAAGAAACTAATTTAAAGTCCACATGCTTCAGAATTTCTATAGATTTGTATTTGTTTCATAATTGTATATTATTCACTGAATTGCATTTGGGGAGAAAAAGATCAAAGCTTTCAAGGTTCTTTGAAATCTGAAAGATTGGCCTACTAACATTTCCGGTGTTGTTTTACTTTTAACCTTTCAATAGAAAACAAGTTGATACTTTGCAACTTACTTCCCTTTAAATAACAAACAGACGATCCAAGCTTAGGTCTGATCACGTCCGATGCTGATGATGAGGATCAATAGAGGTGAACCACTTGAACCCTGTTCAGTATAGAACCCTGTTCGGTATAGGCGATATATTTCAGGCCGTTACACCGGAACCTATTTGAATGAATAAAACGAGCATGCTATTACTGCAAACTGCAGCACACCTGTGGTGGTTAGACGTGGTCTCCCTACTCTGCCATTGAGACATTCAGGTCCACAAATAGTATCCCCCGAAGCTGTTTAAAAGAGTTTTTGTCTAGAAACTTTTGGTGGCGTTAAGATCAATGCATACTTCCTTGCACGACGGTGTTGCTTGCCAAAAAGAAGCGATTTGCTTGAGGATCAGTTATGTTCTTGGCAAACACCATCAAAGTGAATTCCGATGCACGGCGGTCATAGAGTTCAAGGTTGAATGCCTCTCATTCCAGATCATTGTATACCCGATACAGTGCTGCACACATCCACTGCGTAAAGGGTTGCCGGGCTGAATTGATTGTGCTAATCAGAAATGATTCTGTACAAACAAAAAGACCAACACATCGTTGCTGTCGGGCAGAAACATTGTATCTCCATATACTCATACTTTTCTTTGTAAACAAATGCCCTGCTTTATCCTGTCTGTCTGTCTGTCTGTCTGTCTGTCTGTCTGTCTGTCTGTCTGTCTGTCTGTCTGTCTGTCTGTCTGTCTGTCTGTCTGTCTGTCTGTCTGTCTGTCTGTCCGTACCATCTCTTGTTCTGTTGAGTATATTATGTTATAACTTTGTTAGCCTTGTTGCTATTAGTTGTGAACAGTTACTAGTGTGTGTGCGTGCGTGCGTGTTTGAGCATGCATGCTTGTGTGTGTGTGTGTGTGCATGCGTGCATGTGCATGCGTGCGTCCTCATTTCTCATTAGCTTCCCCATCCCCCCCCCCCCCCAAGTAAGCACAAGTATACCACATTAATTAACCTTTTAAGAGACCCCATTCTAAAGCTAATACAGAGACTTCTTCAACTGGACTCCGGTCCGGCACTAGGTGGAATTGATGTGTCCCAGAGATTAGTTCTCCCTCCTCCCTATAAACGCTACTCCTTCTTCCAGCCTCTCATTACCGCAACACTGACAGCTCCTTCGCCTCTCCGTCTCTTCCGTAAACTCCCAGAGACTTGCGGGAAAGACAATCAATTCACGCACATTATCCTCATTCGGCCCCCACTGGACGACGACGACAGGAACTTATTTGCTGTCAAGGCGATGGTTGGAAGGGAAGCAAATCTCTGGTGCTGCCTGCAGGCGCGTTATCGCGGACTCCTTGTAATGACGCCATGATGCATTTTCGACCGCGCCATGAATGATCGTCCCGTTAGGTTCTGATAAGGCGAGCGGCGGCAGCTCTCATCTCCAGGCCTTGGGAACGGGTTCTTTATCACATTCAAACCGGGACGGCATCCGTGTCATTTTAGACTTCTTTGGCCGTTCGAAAATAGCAGATCTGCAAGTGCATAGCGCGGCACGAAGTGACACGCTACGAACTTGCGGGTCTGTTATTTTCGAAAGAATCGTGAAGATTTGTGCAATCCTTTGAATCTTCCTGAGAGCGATCATTTCTAACATACATCTTTGCTTCGGGGAGGTCCCTGGGATGTATTTGGATTTGGCGGTCAAATACATAGTGTCATTTTGGGGGTTGAGCACCAATGATATTATTTTTTTTAGAGACTGCCTCAGGTCTAAAAGGGCTATTCAAGGGTGACGCAGGAGGGGTGAGAGTGTCACTCAAGGACACACACACAGTGGTGGCTCGTGGACACTGCTGTGGTCGGAAATTGAACTTGTGAACGTTTGAGGTAACGACGGGGGGGGAGTTGCTAAACCTTTTGAGCATGACAGCCAAACTCCCCTTTCACAGAAGGGGAAGGAAAACCTCACTCGCTGGAGTCCGTGATTGCACACACGCACGTGCACATGCACACGCACACACACACACACACACACACACACACACACACACACACACACACACACACACACACACACAATTAATGAGAAGAAAGCAAACCTCTCCTCTCATGTTGCATGGCAGAGACCAAAAAAAAAAGCAGAACAATATAGTTGCCTCCGAGCTCCCAAACTCCTAATCTGGCATAATGCTCATTATCATCAGAGCCCTTCCTTTGATGGCTCCCTATCCCTCTGTGCGTGCGTGAGTGTGTGCGTGCATGCCCTCAAACATTAACAAGCCAGAGCACTAACTAACACCTTGCTTAATCTTAACCGAGGGGCCTTGAACTCGGCATTGAACTGTTCCACCACCATCCTCTCCAGTGTTGTGGGAAAGAGACAATAGTATATTATGTAAATACTTTTTTTTCCATCCCACAGCACCCCTGAATCACACTACTACCACCTTAGCTTTATATCAGTGTGTGTGTGTGTGTGTGTGTGTGTGTGTGTGTGTGTGTGTGTGTGTGTGTGTGTGTGTGTGTGTGTGTGTGTGTGTGTGTGTGTGTGTGTGTGTGTGTGTGTGTGTGTGTGTGTGTGTGTGTGTGCGCGCGCGCCATTCACTTGAATGGGTTCAAGTAAATTCCAAAGGCTTTCCCTGGCACTCTTTAAGGGCTCTGCCTCTGAACAGGTTTATTCATTAGTTTCAGGAGGTCAGTCACAGCTCGTCTTTTGTGTCATTTAATTAACAGAGTATGAAATGAGAAGGGTTTGCTTTCCCCAACAACACTTCAAGAGAGAGCGAGAGAGGTGGGGAGGGCCACGTATGCTATTGTTTAATTTAATGTAACATGACTGTTTCATTTTTGGTATCATGCATTTGCACTGAATACCTCTGGACTGATTGTAATGCATCTGTACTCATTGATAATATAATAAATGACTTGTCTTGTAACCGCCGCACTCTAACTTCTCTGGTGCGCTATCCCCGTAGATCATTTATAAAGGGTAGCACACAGTGGCAAGAGTGAGTGTTTTTCCTCATTGACTGAATGAAAATATTTGAACCCATTCACACTTTAAACAAAAGAAGCCTGCCAGCTGCTGGACTATAGCAAATCTTCAAGCTCACAATGCTTTGCGATGTGACCCATTGTGAGCTTTTAGATCTGCTATTTTCAAAAGATTTGTATACATTTGAAAACCTTAAATGGGACATTCTATTCATGAGTGCTTTTACTTTTGGTATTTTAACTACATTTTTGATGTCAATACTTGTGTACTTTTACTCAAGTACATTTTGACCACTGCTAACTAGGATGCCTCCTATAATTCATCCAGTTGCATAAAACAGGGTGTCTCAAAGTGGCACCACATGGTCCAGGGTTGCTGCATGGATACTTTGATAATATTTATAGTACTGTTGTACTGTACTAGAACGCACTTGGTGCGTTCTTTATAAGTCTACACCAAAAATAGTAGATCTTGCTGACGCGTCGTGAGCTTGTAGATCGGCTAATTTGGACTAATGTTCCCCCCAAAATATGGATGCTGGGGTTAAAAGTACCAAGTAATTTTCGATCTGTCCGAAATGGAAACTGATATCATTGCATGTTTTTCTTGTCGCATAATGTATCTTAGGGGGGAAGATTGCAATTGAAGTAACAGTGTAATTCAGAGCTGCCGAGGATGAAAAAAGTAATTTACAAAATGTTTGAGAACATCCGGCATAAAGTTCAGTTCCTTAGAAGCTAAATGCATACATGAAGCTTCCTTAATTCAAAAGGGGGAGACAGGGCCTCTATCTCTCTCTGCAGCGCAGACCAAAAGGAAAGTCCTAAAAGAATATGTCACAAGGATCTCTAAATGTCATTAAGAAACCCTCGAGAGAACATTTTCAGGAAAGGAGTTAAAGGAGCATCATCAGTCAAAGTGGGGATTGCTTTGAGATGCGCGCTTGGACAGAATGGATGTTGTGCTCCAGTGAAAGGCGCTGCACTTAGCCGAGAGGCATCGTCTGGCTTAAATATTATGAATCCAAAACGCACCCAGCCTGCTAATTAATGATTTTATTTTTGCATGTTCATCAGTGGGGCCTATAATCCTTCAAGACCTAATGGCCGATATTCTATACCAATGCCAATGTCAATGCGAATCTAAATCAGTGGCAGTGGTGGAAAATAACGAAGTACAATTACTTCGTTACTGTACTTAAGTACACGTTTTGAGAATTTGTACTTTTATTTACTATTTTTATTTTGCTGTACTTTTACTTTTACTTCGTTACATTTACAATTAAAAAATCGTACTTTTAATCCGCTACATTAAAATTGGACACCTTTCGTTACTCGCTACACATTTCCGCGCAAAATATGCGAAATATGCGGGGCTCGCTTGATCGCCTCACTCATTCGTTCACATCAAGGGGCTGCTTCAAAACGCCACTGAGAAACTTCCACTGACATGAATAGCGGAGGGGCGGAGCTTCGCGCCAGATCAGTCTCTATCCTTTTAATACTCTATGGTTCACATTCACGCAGAAGCATGTTGGTGCGGTCCGGTGAAAAAGCTGGACAGAAGCGCCCGTCTATATCTCTCTCGCTCTCTCTCTCTGGTGCCGTGAATAAATTACAGCGAGCCGTGGTGTGTGTGTGTGTGTGTGTGTGTGTGTGTGTGTGTGTGTGTGTGTGTGTGTGTGTGTGTGTGTGTGTGTGTGTGTGTGTGTGTGTGTGTGTGTGTGTGTGTGTGTGTGTGTGTGTGTGTGTGTGTGTGTGTGTGTGTGTGTGTGTGTGTGTGTGACGTGCGCTGCATCTGCTGATTATATTGCAGTTCTGTTTTCGTCACATACACAGCTTAACGTCAGGAACGTTACACTCACCGATCCAGGTGATTGCAATAATAATCACTGTAGGCCTAGTGCCCTAGTCTTACCGTGCATTGCATGTAAACGTCTGTCAAACGGGATGGTTGTTAAAGTTGATATCGGTTTTAACTTTCTCCCGCAATAATGTAATCCACATTTGTGCATAGGCCTATAGCCTACTGTAGGCTTTTTTGACTAGATTTAGAAGACATTTTCAAGCTCTTGCTACTGAAATGACCGATTATTTTTTATGGAGAAATCATTTACATGCATCTCAATGGGAGACAGTTTGCCCTCACAGAGTGGAGTGGATGGGGCTTAAATAGTGAAGGACTAATTATAATGCGTGAATTCACGCAATTATGTCTGTTTTGCAAATTGCAATGGCTCTCCCCATTCTCCCCTAAATGACTGTCTACCCCCATCTGAAATATATTTTTGTGTGAGCTGCTTGCAACCTGAGTTGTTTGTAATGTTGTAGAAGCTGTACCTTTAGAAATATTATAAATTAATGGAAAATGCTGGCAGCAGTTAAAGCAGTAATGTAGTTGTATGTTGTAAATTTGAAAGAATATTTAATGTAATAATATAAACATGTTTATGCAATTATGTCTGTTTTGCAAATTGCAATGGCTCTCCCCATTCTCCCCTAAATGACTGTCTACCCCCATCTGAAATATATTTTTGTGTGAGCTGCTTGCAACCTGAGTTGTTTGTAATGTTTGTAATGATAGTAAACACAAACATTGTCCTAACACAAACATTAAATGCCATTGATAATGAATGGCCAGTTTCTAGTGTTTATCCCAACACAAACATTAAATGCCATTGGCCAGTTTCAAGACGAGTGTTGAAATAAAGCCACTGTTGGACTTAATTTCTTTGTAAGCATTTTGAAAAGCATGTTGTACTTTTTACTTGTACTTTGTACTTGTACTTTGTAATTTTTACTTTTATACTTAAGTACATTTTACACCGGGTACTTTTTGTACTTTTAATACATTTAATTTGAGGTACTTTTGTACTTTTACTTAAGTAACTTTCTCAATGGGTACTTTGTACTTTTACTTAAGTAATTTTCAAGTAGAGAATCAGTACTTCTACTTAAGTAAAATATGTTTGTACTTTTTCCACCACTGATCAGTGGTTCTCACACTTTCAAGATTGTTTTCTAAAAAGCTTGTAGATCTGCTGTTTCTGAATAGCCAACGCAAACACCTAAAGTGACACGGATATGCGTTCCCGGTTTGAATGGGCTAGACGTGTCCCGATCAAAGTGTCCTTTTATTTCAAGCAGCTTCTTCTTGCTAATATTCAAGGCTGAAGTAATGTTAAGTCTCAGCATGCACTGCTTGCACTATGTGTAAAGCGATGGTTTTCAAAGCAGAGACCCCATTGAGAGTCTTGAAAGGGTTCACGGCCCACCCATGTGGCAATTTAACAAGTTAAAGGCAGCCATTCAGATGGGTGGGCCATGAGCATTTTCAGAGAATGCTTTGTAATGAGCAATTAATCGTAGGATTAGACACGCGTTCTGGTTTGGAACAATGCACTTAGAGGGTATTTATTATTTTATGTATTTATTTCCCCCAAAAATATAAACAAAACAATGAAAAAAGTAATTGAAAAAACACGGCTCCCTTGTGCGCATTAGAAGAACAACAGACATCACCAGAAACAAGGACGGGTGTTTCCGATGACCGTACAGTGTAAGTCCATGAGGAGCATATTTTAATTTATCCATTTCATGGAGCAATCATTTTTGATTGATTTCTTGTCCACCTTTGGAGTTACACCATGGCAACTACACAACCCACACCTCTACCAAAGTGGTCTTGCCCTATAAACTGTGGCGATTTATGAACATAACCCGGTTAAATGTAATCCACGGTCCATTTCCATTGAAGGAAAAGACATTGAGGGGAAGATTATAGTTTAATTAATAATAAATAGCTTAGTTTTCATCTGTATTTCTTCAAAGGAATAATACTGTTTTTCTTTTTAAATGTGCAGAAACGTAATACAATCCTGGCAGTACGAGGTGAATTAATTAATGCATCCTGGAGGGGAAATAATTAAGAAACTGTTGCAAACAAATGTTAAAACATCACAGCCCTATGCATACTACACACACAAGCACGCACGCACGCACACACACACACACACACACACACACACACGCACACACGCACACACGCACGCACGCACGCACGCACGCACGCACACACACACATATGAAAGGACTCGTTTTAATGATTTAACAGGAGGACTGTATTATGACTCCCTGCTGTCAGTGTGTTTGTGATTGTGTGTGTCCATGCACCTGTGTGAGTGCTTGTCAATGTCTACTAGGTGTGTGTGTGTGTGTGTGTGTGTGTGTGTGTGTGTGTGTGTGTGTGTGTGTGTGTGTGTGTGTGTGTGTGTGTGTGTGTGTGTGTGTGTGTCTGCATGCATGGTGATGGAGACATGCATGACGTACTTGTGTGTGTCAGCCATGTGCAAGGCTGCTGATAAGAATAGGCTTGAACTGCTGTGTGTGTGTCAGAGCCCTTCATGTTTCACCATATCTTTACCAGTACACCTGTCAGTAACTGGGAATGTTTTGGGTCTTTCTTTTATTGCCCCTTTATGCTCTGCGTCTCTGTCTGTCTGTCTGTCTGTCTCTCTCTCTCTCTCTCTCTCTCTCTCTCTCTCTCTCTCTCTCCATTTCCATGTCTCTCCCTTCTCACTGTCCCCCTGATTCAAATATTTACCGACTGCGTTTCCTTTCTTTGTTCATGTGTCCCTCTTTGACTTGTCTGTCTGTCTGCCTGTGGCTCCTTCCAGACCTGAGCGGAAAAAGATTTTGCGCTGCCGACAGAAAAAGCTGTGACGTCGTGTGCGCAGCTGTTTTTAGACAGCTGTTGGATGGGAATTAAGCTCCACCTCCGCCGACGATGGAAGCTGAGGAGAGCGTCAGATGTAAGCTGGCCGTCGCGGAAGTCGTCCGTGGAAGTGGAGCATTTTCTCCATCCACCAGCTGTCTAAAAACCCGGTTTTTCGGCAGCCGACAGCCGAAACTGTCGGCAGAGCAAAACAGGTTTCTGCTCTGGTGTGGCAGTACCCTGTCTGTGCCTGCCTGCCTGCCTGTCTCCCTATCTCCATCTCCTCTCACACATCAAGCTTTCAGCTGTAGAAGGCAATGCTGTTAATTTCAGCTCATTTTCTCCCACTTAGTCTTAGGAGAAGGCTCTTATTTTACGCTCTTTATCTTCCTCTGTCTTCTCCTCTCTCCTTGCTGTCTTTTTTTTTTATCCCTTTGACTGCACGCACACTCCCACCCCACCGCTCTTTCTCTCTTGATGTATAATGACGGCTTCGACCTGGAGGCAGTGACGGGGACAAAGTATACTCCAAAGTCCTTTCTTAACTTTAAAAGCAGCAATACCACAATTTAGAAGGGCTCTTTTAGTAGTAAAAGTCGGACAAATGCGCTGTCAAACCAACGGCACGGCACCATTAATGTGCAGGCCGGGGGTCCTAGCTTAAATGCTTTTCAGAATAACTGGAATAAAGTATTGAAAAGCGTAAGTGCAGTATACTGGAGCATATTGCACTTAGTCACTTGACCACTGTCCATTCCCGTCTACACACTCCATCCCCTCTCTTTCACTGCTGTTGTATTGATGGTTTGGACCCGGAGGTGATTTAAGTGCTTTTCCGTTCCTGTGTCCTTGGCAGATATATCTCAGGTATTGTCCTGTGCCTGCTGCCTGAAAACCACTCAAAACAATATGACGAATGGCAAGACACAAGCCTGGATTAAAAGAAAGACAGCTCAATTTAGGGGGAACAATAAATAGATGGAAAACGTCTAGGTCGAAACCTAGGCCTGCATGGACCACAGTGGAAATAGTATTGTGTGTTTGTATACTTGAATGTGTTGTTCTGGCCATTTTCAATGAATTTGCATTTGTACTGCGTGCGTGCGTGCGTGCATGCGTCCTATAAAATGAAGGAAACTCAGTACATAAATCTGTTTTTGTGACCGGTCCTCGCAGACTGTGGGGTCTGTATGTAGTTTTGACACCATATATTGGACATGTACTGATACTGTGTGTGTGCGTGTGTGCGTGCACATGTGCGTGCATTTACACGCACACAACGTGCACACAAACAGGCTGATGAATGGGGCGGGAGGAGATGTGCGCATTCTACCTGATTGCGAGTGTTCACATCCAAGCATCATGAATTATTCATAATGCAGAGGTGACGCCCGATGCATTCTACAACTGTGGAGAGAGAGAGAGAGAGAGAGAGAGAGAGAGATCCACGTGCTGTCCAATGCTTAGCATGTCATCAGTAAAAATGGACAAGCAAGCTCATTTCATTGTCGGGCAGAAACCATTTTTGAATTTATTTATTCTACAAGCTCACAACGCCTCGCGAAGCTGTAGAGCGGCTATGGTCTCACCATGTGAAATAGTTTCAGAAATAATAATGAACGGTTTGGAGGTTTCCACTCGACAGCAATGATTTGCTGCTGGACATGCAGCGGTTCAGGGACTCTCAGAGCTGGGGTTTTATCACTCTATCAACTGTGGCAATAACTAGTCTGCATTATGCATGTTTTTACAGGATTTCAATTCAATCCCATTTCCATATTTCACTGTCATATTTCTTCCTTTACTCTTTTTCCTACATAAATCATATACTATTGGTCCATTAATCACTTAAGTTTTACGCTAGATATTGTCGCTGTTGGGTGGAACCTTCTATGTCCAAATCCTTTTTTCTTTTACTATGACTTTATATATTTTTAAATTTAAAATGGGGAATATAGCCAATCTACAAGCTCACAGCGGGTTGCAAAGTGGCGGGTTGTGAGCTTGTAGATCTTTGTTAGTATTGTAGCCTCGGCCAGGAGGCGAACCCGGGTTCCCCATTCCAATGGCACGTACGTTAACCAGTCGATTAAAGAGTCACGATAGCCAAGTAGCAACGCAGCACTGTATAGCCTACAGTCGTCGTCGTCCCCCCCCCCCCCATCTGGAAGTGCGTCCACGCGCGCCAGCCAGGAGCCAGGCTCGACTGACTGGGGGGACCTCCGCCCCAGGGAGACTGACTGGGCTGTCGACTACCCAGGTTAAGGTCTGTGCCGTTCCGGGAACATACTTGTAGAGGTTACCCAAACACACCGCTGCCACCAATGTAGCCTCGGCCCATTCCAATGGCACGTACGTTAACCAGTCGACTAAAGAGTCATGACCCAAGTAGCAACGCACCAAGTAGCAACGCAGCACCGTATAGCCTACAGTATCACTACCTTTGTATATGACACTGTGTTTCAACCCGAACAGGTAAAATGATATATAGGTATATACTTCACACAGGGCTCCACTGCAATGTAATTTCAGGGCATGGACTAATTTGACTCCATTTGTATACACTCTCATAACAGTAATTGTCCATTTTGGTTCCCAACAATCAATCATTTATCGGGGGACCCCCTGGAACCCACCCAAATCAACTTGTTATGTACAGGTCTCAGATCAGTGCGGTGTAAACATCATGTTGTTGGTGTCAGGCTGAAACCTCACATCTCTATATATATTTTTTTTTAGAAGGTTTCCACCCGACAGTGTCAATTTTCATCTCTGCCCTCAAGCCATTAACCTGTGGCTGTGTTTTTTACGTTTGTGTCTAACCTTGTGCACATTATGTCTAACCCCAAGTGCATACTGTACCAGCTCCATTATGCTACGTGCATACAGATTATCTTTCTTTTTTTTGTTTCCTCGACATTGCTGCATCTCTTGGCTTCTTTTCTCCTTACTTTCCCTGCCCCCTTCTTCTCCTTCTTTTTCTTCTTTTTCTTCTTCTCCCCCTCCTCCTCCTTCGTCTTCTCCTATCTTCCTGAAAACAGCACAGCTCGCACAGCAAAATAACTTCACACACTTCTTTATGCCTGTAAATCTGTTATGATGTTACAATAAAGAAGATGCTGATTCTGTGTACGGGCCTACAAATCGAACCAACATTTGGTTCCATTTGCATTTGCATGTGTACATACAGGTCTGTACAAATGTACCTGGCCTCGTCTGGCCAGAGATCAGCTAGAGAAGGACACTGTCCTCACCAGAGACTGACCTTCAACTCAGATACACAGATAGTAAATGAGGGAGGATATGAGAGAAAGAGAGAGAGAGAGGGGGAGGGAGAGGGCTGAAGGAAAGAAGAGAGGAGAGGATGCAGAGATAGAGAGGAATAAATAGAAAGTTTTATGGAGGTAATAAAACAGATGAAAAGGAGAGAAAGAGATAATTAAAGAGAACCTTGTGGGAGAGATATAATAACAGAAAAACGAGAAGAGACAGAACATGTTCTGTTCTGGTGAGAGAGAGAGAGAGAGAGAGAGAGAGAGAGAGAGAGAGAGAGAGAGAGAGAGAGAGAGGGGGGCGGTAAGTGGCCGTGACGTTAGTGAACTATGTGGACTTGAGTGTGACCAGACTGCCGGACGTGACTGTCTGATGAAATACCAAGTAGGATTATGTAAGGGCTGAGTGTGTGTTTTACACATTCCATGACACAAACACGCATGGACACACACACACACACACACACACACACACACACACACACACACACACACACACACACACACACACACACACACACACACACACACACACACACACACACACACACAGAGAGAGAGAGCAATTGCTGCAGCAGATGAGTAGAGAATAGAGAGACTGTCTGGTAATGAGAAGTTTGCCGGTTCACTTCCCAGACGGCCTGGTTTACGTGATGTCAAAGTGTCCCTGAGCAAGACACTCGACGAGCCGAGTCTTGGCCTCAAATAACAGCATCTATACTCGCATCTATTTAGTCGCATGCAGCACGGAATCACAGCAATGGGTCTCAGCATCGAGCCACAGCATTGACTTAGGTACAGCATCAAGTCTCAGCTTCGAGTCACTGCATTGACTTAAGTACATATCACATCATCACAGCATCGAGTCTCAGCATAGAGTCACTGCATTGACTTAGGTACATATCACATCACAGCATCGAGTCTCAGCATAGAGTCACTGCATTGACTTAGGTACATCAAATCACAGCATTGAGTCACTGCATTGAGTCACATCATTGACTTAGGTACAGCATCAAGTCTCAGCTTCGAGTCACTGCATTGACTTAGGTACATATCACATCACAGCATCGAGTCACTGCATTGAGTCACTGCATTGACTTAGGTACAAATCAAATCACAGCATTGAGTCACTGCATTGAGTCACATCATGGAGTTTGGTATACAGCATCGAGTCACTGCATTGACTTAGGTACACATCAAATCATTGCATTGAGTCACTGCATTGAATGGAGTCACTGCAATGGAGTCACCGCATCAAGTCAAAACATCAAAACACAATATTGAGTCTTAAGGCTCAGGCGGCCTCACAAGTTGTTGCAGCATAGTCACATATAATGCTAGTAACCTGTTCTCCCATCCAGCTCCACACAGTCTGCATATAGAAATAAATCTATTCTAAAACCAGTGGACTCAACCTGAATGTATTTCCGTCTTTGTTTGTAGGACATATTCACAGTCTACCAGACATGAAGAGGTTTGTTGGAGGCGAGACGAAGTCATTTGTTCAGACTATAGTATTCAGCATTAAATTACTTTTATTTTTTTTTAAGATATTTTTTGGGGCTTTTTGCCTTTATAGATAAACAGTATAGGTAGACAGGAAATGGGGAGAGAGATGGGGGAAGGCACACAGCAAAGGTCGCCGGGATCGGGACTCGAACCTGTGACACACGGTCATGCTGGATTACCTGGCCCGCTAGACCAGCCCAGGCCAGCATGAGAGTGGCACAAAAAATGTTACAGAGGTTACTTAAATTCGAAGAGGACGGAGGACTTTTGAAGGTGGCTCACCCCCTTTTTCTCCCCAATTTAGTGGTTATGGCAATTGGCGATTCCTCTCCAGACGCATGCCTGTGTCAATGTTCTAACATTGACTCACCAACCAGTGAGGAGCCCCAACTGCGAGGATGTAGAGTGTTTGTTCTACTCTTCCCGACCAACAGTCCCTGCTGACAGGTGCCACCCCAACCTGTAGGATTATTGCAGTGACTGTATCTATATTTTCAACAATATACCAATTATTTTAATCCATTGAATTGTGATTCATGACCATAAAATCTTTGATTCTGTGAAAACAATTTAATATTTAATGACATGATATACAATGTCCCAGCACTCAATAAATGTCCTTTTCACATTATTTATTTACCTCTGACGAGCCAACGTTTTGGCCAGGTGGGCCTTCCTCAGCGTGGTGACAAGACAACAGGAAGTGAAGTCTATAATATAAATACAATCGGGTACAATTTAATGCAGATGTCAACTGTCATCACTGCGTGAAAATAAATGTCCAAAGTATGTCTGGTTTTATTAAAAAAAAACTAAGTTAACAACCGAGAATAGAGCCCTGAGGGACCCCGCTGTCACATAAATAATACAAGGTTTTAATGTTTCATTTGGCCCGCTTCCCTCTCGTTGACCCGTTCACCCTCTTTATGAACTGCTGTGGGTTTTAGCAGCTCAGATCAATAAGGCATCATCATGGCTTTCACCAGACGGAATGGCCAAAGTGCAATGTCTAGTACAACCAGTAGAGCTTTGTCATTTCTGTACTTGGTTATTTGCTCTGGGCTTTTGACCTTTTCATTGGATGGATTTTCCATTCATTCCGTGCTGTGTGTCTCTCTCTGTGTGTGTGCGTGCGTGTGTGTTTGGTTTCTCTTCCCCATATCCCGTATTAAAGCAGCCTTTCACTTCATCAGATAAACAGGTGTAGCCGGTTGTCACTAATGCAAGCTGAGCTGTGCCAGGTGGAAGGCACCCTGGGCAAGACCGCGACTGAAAAGACTATCAACGGAAGTGCGGGATTTTAGCGGAAGTATCGCCGAAGGAAATTACGTTGATGCTTTACAAATCACTTTACATTCTCCGCGAATGAAAAATGTGTTGTGATTGGTCTGGGAAATATCGTATCCGGGGGAAATACATCCGACGGATATTCCGGAGGATACAACCGCCGATAGCTTCTCAGCCTTAGGTTGTGACCAGGCTTTTCTTTTCGCAGATAAGTAAGCCTGGGACCGAGGCTAGGTGGAAGGTATCTCTGTCCAAACTAGAGACAGCCTGTTTTCTAATCGTTGCTGTCGGGTGGAAACCTTGCATCATATACGGTTGGTTTGGGATTTATTTTATTTATTTATTTGTTTTTTAATGCTAATAGTTTTAGATTTTAGTTTGTATGCATTTTCATGTGCTGAAAGCTGAAAAGCTGAATTAAAAACAAATGGATGTTTCAATTGTTTAAATAGATCCAACTGTAAATCAAATTAGACAAAGCCTATCTAGCTCGCTTCTAAAATATGTATTTTAAAGTGCCACTATGTAACTTTTTTTAATTTGTCCAATCTGTATGGTAACTAACTTGTACAACTTAGGGTGGTTGTTTGTCATTTAGATGGTGTCAAAGGTCATGACTCACCTAGATTTGACATATATTCAAATCATCCCCCGAGTAAGCATGCTGGCTCTATTAGATCACTGGTAACACATTCAGCTCTTGCACAGGTAAATGGTAAATGGTGCATTTATATAGCGCTTTTATCCAAGGCGCTTTACAGAGAGTGTGCATTACATTCACCCATTCACACACACATTCATACACCGATGGCAGCGGAAACCATGCAAGGCACCAACTAGCACATTGGGAGCAATTAGGGGTTCAGTGTCTTGCTCAAGGACACTTAGACAGTAACTCTGGGGGAGCCCGGGTTCGATCTGGCAACCTTACGGTTACCATCCAGGCACTCTACCCCTGAGCCACCGCCGCCTGAGCCACAGGGTTCAAATCGGGTAAAACAGTTATTAAAGATATTTTAAAATACACAAATAAAATCAAAATATTCATACATGCCTTTCATTTTTTAAATGTAGTCTGACATGTTTGATATTTGATAACATGACATTTTTGTTTTATTATTCAAATATCCATGTATGAATTAATTAATGTATTTAATATTCCGCTACCGCCAGTATTTTTACAGTATTTTTTTACCTTATTGTGTCGATCCACGGGACCTGGATGTCTCCAGGATGTAAACAATTAAAGGCTACTGGGCAATCATATTTTCCTTCACCCAGAAAATACATTTTTGTAAACACGATCATCGTTTCTTTAGTTATGGGCCGTTGAATATAGCTTGTTTTGGCCTAACATTTTATCTGGTAAAATAATCAGAGATAAATGTATTTGTCTCAGTCTGATAACTTGGAGGCGAACGGCTGGCAATTGTTTCACTTCCGGTTCATTTCTGGTTGTATCCGTCTCCTAGTAGTCCTACTGTAGCAACTTACGTTTGCGAAGAGCGCCATCTATCGTAAACCACTGAAAAGAACATATGTCAAAATATCCCGTGCTTGGCAGTCAATGCATTAACCACATACATGACCCAGCATCCTTATTTTGGGCAAATTTGATCAAAATATTTAAATATTTATAGCCTAGTGAAAATAGCAGATCTACAAGCTCACAATATAAGCACTGTGCGCTTATAGAATGTCTGTTTTTGCTATTTGTCGCACAAAACTAAAAAGGGCTTCAATGGTTACGTTTTTACGAATCAAATCCGGGCTGTAACACATCTTGAATTATTTAAAAATAGCTAGCGTGAACAAACAAAACAAGGGACCGGGTAGTTCATTCTGGCATACGGTTCTGTTTCCCCAATACATATTACAGCTTAGTTAAAGATTGCATTCAAATCATCATTTCATATTCAAGTCGCTGTTTCAAATGGAATTGGCTGCCTGGAGGACGTGTCATGATTACCAACCAAGGCTGCAATGTGATGCATTGTGAGCTTGTAGATCGGCTATCTTCAAACGATATTCTATACATTTTCAAGTATAGTTTTGGTATATTTTGATGGTGTTACTTTTGAACATACTCAAGTATATTTTGAATGGGACTTCTACTTGTAACAGTTAC
Organism: Protomyctophum parallelum; assembly: GCF_964188405.1. Classification (NCBI taxonomy): domain Eukaryota; kingdom Metazoa; phylum Chordata; class Actinopteri; order Myctophiformes; family Myctophidae; genus Protomyctophum; species Protomyctophum parallelum. The sequence continues at coordinate 93,383,047 of NC_139697.1, forward strand.
TTAAAGGGGTTGTGACATAAAAGAAAAAAGGTTTTGTAATTTGTAAAATGTTTGTAGGTTTTCTGAGCTCAATTGCACCCAAAAAAACAGAACTTTTCAACATTCAGTAGATTTTCTGTGCTCTGGGGTTTTCTGGCACAAACAAGTGCTCTGATATTCCTGCTGTTTGTGATGTAAGAGCCAGCAAATCAGTATGTCAATGGGATTTGCCAGCAGATGTCACTGTTTCCACTGATGAAATACCAAGTAGGATTATGTAAGGTCTGAGTGTGTGTTGTACACATTCCATGACACAAACACACATGCGCATTGCACGTACACACACACACACACACACACACGTACACGCTATTCAAGATAAATATAAAGATTATCATAAAGTACCATGCAGGTACAGTAGGCAGTGAAATGTTGCTGTGACATGGTCCTCTGTATTGAATCACCGCATTGCTTCCAATAACCATTCCTATTCATTAAAGCTTCTCAATGCATGCCGTATTTTTTTAATTTGCATTATTTAAGCTTTGAAATGGCACTATGAATCAAGTGTGAGGGTCACTAAAACATTTCCCACATAAAATGTGGTCCTGGTAAAAAAAAAAAAAAAAAAAAGTTAGAGAACCCCTAAATGTTCAACCAACTTTCTCCAGCTGACAGTGTAATGTGTTGTTGCACGTCTTAAAATCAATATCTGTGTCGTTTCCCTCAGGCAATTAGTAAAACCCTATAGAGCCAGCTCCCAGAGGCTCTGCACACCCACCCAGAGTGCTTTGAACCCACTGACACTGCCGTCCTTAGAGCGCGTGGTCATGCTTGACCGTCTGAAAACTAACATTCTATGAGCTCACGATGCTTTGTGACATGTTAGCTTGAGGTTGCACGTACTACGGAGCCCCTAATGGCCATGCATTCAAAATATATTTTATCTTGTCCGTACAAGATATTATCTTGTCCGTAGGCTACAAGATCATTATTATCTTGTCTGTACAAGATAATTATTATCCTGTACGGACAAGATAATATCTTGTACGGACGAGATATTATCTTGTACGGACGAGATATTATCTTGTACGGACGAGATATTATCTTGTACGGACAAGATAAAATATATTTTGAATGCCATTCAGGGGCTCCGTACTCTACAGTAATCTGCCTTTTCTGAATAGCCAAAGTATAAAATAATGGTTAAGTGGTTCAAATCTAAAATGATGCTTTCCCTGCTCTTAAGGGGTTGGATGGAAACCTCATAATGTCAAAAGTATGCAGATCGACAAGCTCAAAATGTGGCATTTTATTTTTATTTTTTTTAACGGATCTGCTACTTTTGATGTTTTTGTACGACGATGCGATAGTAGTAGTTGTAGTAGTATGATCAAGCAGGGCGTTACTTTACGGAAACAATATTGAGAAACGGTAGGAGGTTTCTGCCCGACAACGACAATATGCCTGTAAGTTATGCCTCAAGAGGCATATCTTACAGGCATATTGTCGTTGCAGAGGCAGTCTCTTCGTCACATTTCAGCTCGCTGGAAAGACCCTGCGGCCACATCAGAATATATAATAATGCATCCAGACACACAGATGACTTGACCTTCAAGTGGTGCTGCTAATGAGAGTGAAGCGCAGGTAAACAAGGTTCTGTCCATCCGTCCGTCCCCCTCTCTTCCCCCCCCCCCCCCCCCCCCCACTTGTTCTCTCCTCTTTCCACTGAACCACTTCTGGCATTATCCTCCGAGAGAGAGAGAGAGAGAGAGAGAGAGAGAGATCATCAATCATTTGAAATCTTCAGTGACTAGTTACTTTAAGAAATGTAGATGACTAGATTCCCACTTCAAATCTAGCCCTATTGCACTAATCCTGTTTACCAGGCGTGGCGATATCGTAGAGGCAGTAGAGGTATGCGTGGTAGTAAACTATCTCTCTCTCTAGCTCTCTCTCTCTCGCTCTCCCTCTCTCTCTCTAAAACATACGCTGTTAAGACTAAGAGTTTAATACCGTGACTAAGACTACATTTCCTGTCAATAATAAGCAGTGTAAAATGTAGTTAATTGGGAGGTAAAGGGAGACGCTTTATTGTGAAGTGCCCTTCACGGCGCAGGCAGGAAATGGAGTGTTTAAACTGGGCTGCTTACTGGCTGGCTGCACGTTAGAGTTAGCCTGGTTAATAAACCAGACCGAATCAGCCGTTGGCATAAATAAATTGCCTGCCGGCGGATTACGGTCTGGAGAGGCTCAATTGTACGCCCATTTCCTACACCAGAGAAATGGGGCGGCCAATCGGGACACGGGGCGGTGGTACAGTGACTTTCAATGCTTGAGACCTTTGACTGACAGTAGCTCTGACCAATTGCGTCAAAGAGAAAATGTTTCAACCCGCCCCCCTGGAAATGAAATCCAAGCTGAGCCTCCCCAGACTAATATCCCGCGGTCCGTGCGATATTAGTCTGGTTTATTGACCAGGCTACGTTAGAGTACAGACGGATTGTGGCTGTTAGCCTTGCTATGCAATCGCCTGATAAAGTTGAGTTTTGATTCTTTGAACAGTCAAAACAAGAATTACCACAGGCACTTTCAAAAGAGGGCAAGATAGATGGAGTAAAGGTGGAATACAAACACAACAGCTCCATATTCCACATGCACTGAGTGGAGGTGAGTGAAGTCGCATGGAAGGAATACCAAGACAACAACAGTAGCCTAATCATAAAGATGGACTCAACATATGCCCACGTTAACTTTACCACTTGAATTGAAAAATTAAGAGACTATTTAATCAACTTTCCCGAATCCCGAAGCTGTCCCATTCATCACAGCCACAGCCGACAGACCTGCAGGCACAATGTGAGTAGGTTATAGCAGCCTTTTACACCCTCCAGTATTTGATTAGCTCTGTTAGGAATGGTAATGGTTATTTACATTTTGACACGCAACGTGATTGTCGATATGAAACCTGTGAGGCTACATTATGTATATTCATTGCCTCAGGTATGCTGCAACTGAGGGGTTTAGTCTGAAGTGGTATTTACGGTCCCGTTTGGCGTTCACCGCGCGGGGGGGGGGGGGGGGGGGGGGTGTCTGTAAGTAAGGGAGGCCTGGGATGTCAATCTCACCTCAGGGCCCGTGGAACATTCTAACCGCCACTGCTGTTTACCTGTGTGTTTCTTCATTGTGGTTTGGCATTGCTTTAAAGCAACACTTCACCCTTTTTGCAAAACAATATATGTTAATGACGTTTAGAAGCTTTAGAACACTTTCCTGGAGGTCTTTATGTGTGTAATATGTGGTTTTAGATATTTTAGATTGTAGCAGTGAGCCCGGTGTCTCTGATGTCATGGACACTGGGCTCACTTCCTTCCTGGACTACATGTTGTCTCAGTAAGACAGCTCTCCCCCTATCCACAAGGAAAAGCAGTGCACCAAAGAAATATGGGAATTGTAGTCCAGGAAGGTAGTGAGACCAGTGTCCATGACATCAGAGACACTGTGCTCACTGCTACAATCTAAAATATCTAAAACCACATATTACACACATAAAGACCCCTAGGAAAGTGTTCTAAAGCTTCTAAACATCATTAACATATATTTTTTTGCAAAAAGTGTGCCTTTAATAACCACAGTGGTGAGCTTGTAGACCGGCTATATTCAAATGGTCGAAATGTACAGTATATGTGGCTGAAGTGGTTAATACATGTTTCGTAATAATAATCAAAATCTACAGTGTGTGAGCAACTAAAGTGTTCAGAAAATACAATATTTGGATCTGAGATGTAGTGGAGTAGAAGTAAAAGTATTGGAAATTAATAAGTAAAGTACATACATGGGTTGAAGTTGTACTTCTCCCACCTCTGTGAAAAAAATGCACACCCGTGTGAACTGAGTGGTGCAACAATAATAGCAATAGGTGAACACATAGATGAACACATAGATGAACACATAGATGAACACATAGGTGAACACATAGGTGAACACGGGCATTGCTGTTCCTTGGAGTGGTTGCACCACTCAAAAACATTAGAGAGTAATAGAGCAAATGGAGAAGAGAGAAGGCGAGTTGGTGCACGAGGAAGCAAGCTTAGAGGAGCTCTCTCTCAATCCTAAATGAGTCGGTAGATTTCCCATCAGAGGTCTGGCATCAACAACGTGCTGTCCACTCGACTGAGATGTTAATTAAAAAGACTGGATTTCAGGGAAGAAATTAAAGCACCTTGAGACGCCAAGAGAAAACATTTCAAACCGTGTCGGAAAGCTCTGCAAAGAAGTTTGTTTTACGCTCCCGAATGCATTCCAAAAGTGACCGAGATCAAAGCATTTTGTCAGCGTTTTCGGTTGGTATTAAACGCATTATGAGAAGCACAGGATGAATCATCTTCTCTTTTTTGTGGTTTTCTAAGAATGGCATGCAGGAACTGACATCAAAGCCTTCAAAGCGTTTTTCTAGGCTTTCCAAGAAATGATCACCTTAAAGTACATCTTTGGAAAGATAATGTATTCTTTGAAGTGATGTAGCGTGTGTATCCCTCCCTCATTGATGTCGGGCTGAAACCCCATAACTTTCCATGCGTTGTGGAAGCCTCACAACCTACCTGGCTCAGTAGATCGAGACGAAAACCTCGTATCTCCAAGAAGCCGCCTGCAACCTAACCTTGTATCTTATACCGTCACTTTGTTTGATTGCCTCAACTGTTGGTTGAGAAGCTAAAGTTAAAGACTGCTATTGAAGAACACCCACCGTATGAGCCTGGCCACTCCCGTGTGACGCTGTTTTAAAAAGAACGATGATTTATGTTAAAACACAACCTTAAAGCCTGTGAGAGAAGACAGATACACTTTGTTTGAGCAGAAGAGACTTTATTTCAAACCCGCCACATGCCCCTGAACCTGCGAAGGAAAGACATTGTTTGATTTAAAGCTAAAGTCTCTGCCTGTTGATTTGTATCAGACCCTTCACAATGTATATATACGGTATATATATAAAACTTGCGGACAATACATAATGTTTTATAAGGTCCCAAACATGGTACTTTATCCCATCGTGAGCAGAAAAAACACCAATAAGCACGTGTACCGCGGATGTTTCTACAATGGGAGGCCTGTGGAGGCTTGCAACGGAAGCGAAAACGGGTACCGATATTTTTAAATATACATTTTTAAGCAAATCTTGTGTTTCTCGTGGATGGCCCAGATAGTAATAATATCTGGAATGGGTAAAGATGAATAGTAACAATATTAAAGCCGCTGTGATGTGTGATGTGACACGCTGACTATTGTATATAGATCTGATAGTTTTTGACATTTCTTAGATGTTTGAAATTGTTTTGGTTTTCTACTACCATGTGTGAACAGCTGCTTTCAATAGTAATCAAGACATTTTCATTTCTTCTCACCAACCGCTGAGAATGGAACCAAAGGGGGGTTTTGTTTTCAGGGAAACTGAACAAGGCGCGTGGGAGGAATTGTGCCTGTTCCATTAGCTCCACAACATGTCTATAGCAAGGAAATAAACTTGATATTTTACTCACTCAGCTTTATACTGTACGTCTCTCCTACACTGTCTCGCTCTCAACTGTCCTACTGTCTGTCTCTATCTCTCCTACACTGTCTCCCTCTCAACTGTCCTACTCTCTCTCTCTCTCTCTCTCTCTCTCTCTCTCTCTCTCTCTCTCTCTCTCTCTTCCTCCCTCCAGAGGTGATTGACGGCAGCAATCAGATGCACAGATGCCTGAACTCGGCTGGCGAATGAAATTGAGCTGAACTGCCGAAGAGACCTGAAAGGAGATCAGTGTTTCCTCTGCCCATGTTTGAGCCTATATGCGTGTGTGTGTGTGCGTGTATGTGTGTGCATGTGCGTGTGTGTGTGCATGTGTGAAAAGCAAGTGATTTTGCTGCGCTGCCTCTTAAATGATACAGCGTGCACTGCCACTCTCCACAGGCAGCCAGCGTGCTCTCAACTCATCAGATTAAATTGTCCATCTAATTGCGGCAACATGCCTCATCTCCAACACGCGCAAGTGAGAAAGAGAGAGATAGAGAGTGAGAGAGAGAGAGAGAGAGAGAGATGGTGGTGTAGGAGGAGAAAGAGTTAGATTGTCACTGTCAAACACACGCACACGCACACATCTCAAGAGCAGGGCGGAGAGCCCTGGGCCAGCGCCTAATACAAGTTGCGCACCATGATTCATTATTAAGATCAAATTAGACTGCCTACAATGGTGTATAATGATGCCTATTAGAATTGTGCTTCAAGTCACATTTCAATAATCCACCATGTTGTTATGATGACGATCAGCTTGGCTCGTTGTGGAGCCTCCTCCGGGTCTGGGAAAACAGGACCAAAATAAGCCATCATAATATAGGCCACATGAGCACTTTGAACTTATATTAATATTGCATACATTAGTGATGCACGATATAATCGGATAAGCGTATCGGAATCATGGTCACGTCCTGAGCCCCTCCTTTTGTCCATGGTTTTCCTCTGTCTCTCCCAAGTCGATCCTGCTCCTCTGACTCTGATTGCCCTGAGTGCCGTCACCTGTGGGGACCAGCTGAGCCAGGTTGGGTGATGAGCTCCAGTGATTATTTAAACTCTGCCTTGTGTTTGTTCAGTGCTGGATCTTAAGTTAGTGTCAGGTTTTATGTTCAGTGTATGTACTACTATCTTCTTGTCCTGCCTTTGTTTGAGTTTCCTGCACTTGGTTCCTGCAAACCGTGGCAATATCGGCCATAAACATATTGGCTATTGGCAAAAGATATTGATGACGCAAAAATAATGTGACCGTCAATGACTGTCACTTTTGTTTTGTGTATTTTCTAATGTTTGAAGACAGCATGATCTTTATAACATCGGAACCGGTCAGAATCTGTATCGGCAGATATGACTCTGCAAATAATCAGAGACCTGATATCCTGTCATAATTTCATAAATCGTGCACCGCTAGCCTACATTGGCTATGGCAATGCGTTGTGAGCTTTTTCTATAATAATTATACTCTCGAAATGAAACGTGAAATATTTGCCAGATGTTTGAAACGTTCTGACAACACAATCATGGTACGCAGGGCTCTCTCACACAGAACAGTGTCAGATGGCGTTTTTGGGACGTATACATGTATTAACCTGGGGGTCCATAAACCACAGTGCCTATACGGACATTGTGTGATGTCACGTGCGCACATGCGTAGAGACACCGCCGCGCTGATCACATCGCGTCCACAAGATCCTGTGGCAAACTGTAGTCGGTAATGGCCTCAGATGTTTCATTTCTTCAACTGGTTGGTTGTACGTATAGGAACGGAAAGACCATGCTGTAGCTTTGTCCTCTGGAACGTCATTAACAAAACGTCCTAGTTGTACATAATGGCGTAACAAAAACTATTCAGTCATGAGATTGGTTTTTGCTTTAATCCATGGACTTGCATTATGAGACACGGCGCTGCCAATATGGAGGCCACGTGGATGCAGCACTCCAATGAACAGCAGCCACCAATGTGGCACAATGGTACACATCAGTGTTGTTTTTGGCAGCACATTTTGGTTTTATTTTTAGTCATAGTCTTTTGAATAGTTTTCATTTAGTTTTAGTCATATTTTAGTCACCTGGAATGTTCTAGTGTTTAGTCTAGTTTTAGTCGACTAAATGTCATACGATTTTAGTCGACTAAATCTACAGTTAATTTTGTCGACTAAAATGTGTTTTGACAGGCCTTGATGTCGTTGTAATGACATGTTTTACACTTTGGTTGCATGCTGAAAATAGCAGATCTACAATCTCACAACGCGTCGCGCTGCGATTGTTGATCTGCTATTTTCAGCATGCAACCCAGCATAAAACTGGATCTCTTGTCCACTAGTCCAGTATATAGTCAGTATATTTGTCTTAGTTTTAGTCATCATAGATTTGTTTTTATTTAGTTTTTATTTAGTTTTAGTCAGTGAAAAAAGGTAGTCGACGAACATTATTCGTCTTAGTTTTAGTCGACGAAAACAACATAGATAGATAGATAGATAGAATAGATAGATAGAAAAACCTCGTATGAATCTGATCTCAGGTCAGAATGGGTTAACTGCCTGCTAAAGCAACTCACTCCAGCCCCATGCACTCCCCCTCTCATGCAAGTATCCGAGAATATACAAAGTCACCTGTCATGTGCTGTTTTCTTTGTTGTGTTCCTTGTTTTCTAGCCATAGTTAGTTTTACTTTTCTGTTGTGTTCCTTACTAAAAGAGATAGACCGATAATTAATTAAAACAGTTACAATGTTGAACAAAAGTGCTTGAAATAATTTCCCTGAATGGCAGTGATGCAATTTTAAGGACTTCTGAAGCAGTGTTCTGTTCCTTTTTGAGTTTTGTTACTAAACTCTGTTGTATTTGAGCTCCTCTGCCTATCTGTCTGCACATTTGGAGTTAGCTGGTTTCTGCCTGACAAACATGTAATATTAAATTTAAAGCAACCCTTTTTTATTAAAATCTTTGATTCTGGGGGTCCCTGGAACAACTTATCCGCAGCCACGTAATTTGGGGTCCTTGACTTGAAAAAGGTTTGGGCATCAGTGATATAGCAACACAAGTCTTTCAGAAAAGTAGTCATGTTGAAGCCATTTTTAGAACGGAGGGAATACCACTATTTATTTTACATTGAACCATGTCATTAATATACTTAGACTTTTTGCGTGGAAATACTAAGTAAAAAAAGTCTCTGTTTAGCCTAGTTCTAAACCTCCAGTCGTAGGCTAAGGGGGATTCTTTAGTATTATTTCCACACAACAACTCATAATAATGACATAGTTCAATGTTGAAAATGAGTGGCATTAAGGATCTTTGATGGAGTTCAGCTGGGATACATTTGACAGCTCGGCCCGCGTTGGCCACTCCCCTGCCATTACACATGCGTGAGCGTCCCCAGGAAGCCGTATACCGTGTCTGTCAGTGAGTTGATGGGGCAGTTTATGACAGCAGGTTTATGTTCATGTGAGTAACCCGGAGGCTATAATCCTGCACGTAACACTGTTGTTCTGTTAATTATCCTGTGCATCTTGCCTGCGCCCGTGGGTAACCGTCTGGAGCAGTATACGTGTGGATTTAACCCCCCCCCCCCCCCCCCCCCAAGTTCCCCTCTACGACGTAACCTACTGTTAAACTCCTGTTTAACATGAACCCTTTAGTCCATATTGTGTGGGACAGTGTTCATTTTGTTTACTAAGACTAAGACTAAAATACTAAGGTTTTTGATATTTAGTTGACTAAGACTAGACTAAGACTAAACAATTGCAGATGGCTAAATAGGCCTAAGACTAAATGGTATTTTTTACGGTCAAATTTAACACTAAGACTAGAACACTTAAGGTTTTAGTTGACTAAGACTAGACTAAATAATAAAATAATAAATAGGACTAAAACTAAATGTTGTGTTTTTCAAAAGACAATATTAACACTGCTGGGGGGGGAACATTTGAACATGTGAGCTTGTAGTTTGGCTATGTTCAGATAAGATCTAGTGTAGAGGGGAATAGGAGGGAGTGTCCTTGTCTTGCATAACCAGTCGATGGGATATCTCTGCCGACCTACCAATCGCTTTGGACGCAGAAAATCATTGTATGCGCTTGGATGGCCGGCGACGGAACCCCGTGACGAAGCTACGCCCACCTTTGTGTTTTTCTTTGTTTTTTTTAGGATACACCTTTGGCCCCTTTACATCGCCTGAACAATTTAGAAGGATTACCTTTGAAATGGTTCTGCAATGCATTATCTTATGTCTCGGCATTGTTATCACACCCACCTCTAGCTAATACAAAATGAGAACATCGCCAGACTTATCAGTATTATAGGCTCCGATCTCTGAAAGTCTGATTACACGAGACTAATAGACCCACGGCCACGGCAGGTTCAATGAAATATATAGGGCTTGAGAGAGAGAGAGAGAGAATAGAGAAATAATAAATTGTGCTGACATGTTTATGCTGTGCTGTGAACACAAATCATTAACTTTCTTTAGGATATTAGATTGATAGCGTCCGTCCCCACCCCCCTCCTTTCCTCCGGCTTGGTTTCTGCCTGCTCGTCCCGCCTGCGTATTGACAGCTCATGACACTCCATCATACTAATTAACCTCTGCAATTTACATTCACTTGTTACTGTAAGCGGGTCAATGCCGCCCCAATCGATGCGTGTATAATTATATTGAGAGGTAAACAATGAACTTTACATTTGTGCTAAATAAGGACTTTCTGGCTGCTAAGGGGCGAGGTGGCATGCAGTTGTCGAGGTTGGTCAAACCTAGTCGAGTACTGTATTTAGCTATATTTTAGCTATCATTTTTAGGTCATTTTTACTAAATGATGATTATCATTTAAACATAAAATTAAAAAGATGATCTGTAACAGGCTCATGATGTGTTACATTGTGACGTGTTCTTTAAAAAAAAGTTTGACACGTGAAATAACGTTATAATGTAAAAAAAAAAAAAAAAAACTATACGTTCTGGCTGCTATGCTAGGATGAGAATGCGTAAAGAGAGAGAGAGAGAGATAGAGAGAGGGGGAGAGAGAGACAGAAATGCCTGTGGCTGCTGTCCATGGTCCTGATGTAACTGTAGCTGCTGTCCATGGTCCTAATGTAACTGTAGCAGCTGTCCATGGTCCTAATGTAACTGTAGCTGCTGTCCAGGGTCCTGATGTAACTGTAGCTGCTGTCCATGGTCCTGATGTAACTGTGGCTGCTGCCCACATGGTTCTGTAGTAACTGTCACTGCAGCTGCTGTCCAGAGCACAGAACAGAAGAGTTTGTGCAGAACAGTGTGCGTTGGTGCATCAGAATGGTGCATCCCATGTCAAACCTAGTCGAGTACTGTATTTAGCTATATTTTTGCTATCATTTTTAGGTAATTGGCTGCTGCCCAGGGTCCTGATGTAACTGGCTGCTGTCCAGGGTCCTGAAGTAACTGTAGCTGCTGCCCAGGGTCCTGATGTAACTTTAGCTGCTGTGCAGGGTCCTGATGTAACTGTGGCTGCTGTCCATGGTCCTGATGTAACTGTAGCTGCTGTCCATGGTCCTAATGTAACTGTAGCTGCTGTCCAGGGTTCCTGTTGTAACTGTAGCTGCTGTCCATGGTCCTAATGTAACTGTAGCTGCTGTCCATGGTCCTGTTGTAACTGTAGCTGCTGTCCAGGGTCCTGATGTAACTGTAGCTGCTGTCCATGGTCCTGATGTAACTGTAGCTGCTGTCCAGGGTCCTGATGTAACTGTGGCTGCTGCCCACATGGTTCTGTAGTAACTGTCACTGCAGCTGCTGTCCAGGGTTCCTGTTGTAACTGTAGCTGCTGTCCATGGTCCTAATGTAACTGTAGCTGCTGTCCATGGTCCTGTTGTAACTGTAGCTGCTGTCCAGGGTCCTGTTGTAACTGTAGCTGCTGTCCATGGTCCTGTTGTAACTGTAGCTGCTGTCCAGGGTCCTGATGTAACTGTAGCTGCTGTCAGGGTCCTGATGTAACTGTAGCTGCTGTCCATGGTCCTGAAGTAACTGTAGCTGCTGTCCATGGTCCTGAAGTAACTGTAGCTGCTGTCCAGGGTCCTGATGTAACTGTGGCTGCCGTCCAGGGTCCTGATGTAACTGTGGCTGCTGCCCACATGGTTCTGTAGTAACTGTCACTGCAGCTGCTGTCCAGAGCGCAGAACAGAACAGTTTGTGCAGAACAGTGTGCATCGGTGCATCAGAATGCTGCATCCCGTGGCCCGCTGTCAACCCATTCTATAGGCAATTGTAATGTAGGATATTTTAATATAGGATAGTATGTTGATGCCAATATACCATTGCACTTTTCGCCAAGTCAAATTCTGAATATGTGTACATTTTAGTACACAGTACACAGTCCAAGTTCTGCTTATTCCACCAGGTGTTGTTGTTGTCAAGTAGCAACAAACTTAAAAGCCAAGTAACTTTGTGTGGGCCGAGGCTATCCTGCGATGTTTATCTGTCTTTGTTTTAGCCGAATATGTGTACATTTTAGTACACAGTACACAGTCCAAGTTCTGCTTATTCCACCAGGTGTTGTTGTTGTTGTCAAGTAGCAACAAACTTAAAAGCCAAGTAACTTTGTGTGGGCCGAGGCTATCCTGCGATGTTTATCTGTCTTTGTTTTAGCCGAATATGTGTACATTTTAGTACACAGTACACAGTCCAAGTTCTGCTTATTCCACCAGGTGTTGTTGTTGTCAAGTAGCAACAAACTTAAAAGCCAAGTAACTTTGTGTGGGCCGAGGCTATCCTGCGATGTTTATCTGTCTTTGTTTTAGCCGTTCGATAGTTGTTGGGGATGGTGGGGGTTAATTACAGCGCGGTAGGAGGTCAAAGCAATCATTGATTAACACACGTGGCCCTCTGGAGGGTAAAGATGTCAAGATATACCACTCCCCGACCAAAGCGTTGTCCTGATTCACTGACAGTGATGTAAGAAGTACTCTGATTGTTTATTTAAATAAAAGTAGCAATTCTACAATATAAAAATACAGTTTATTTAAATAAAAGTAGCAGTTCTACAATATAAAAATACTCTGTTACAAGTAAAAGGCCTGCATTCAAACCATTGGCATCATTAATATAAATTAAATATAAAGTAACAAAGTTAACAGTATACTCACATGTGTCTGTACATTTGTTCGTTGAGTTAGAGTATGAAACTGTAGTATTGCTTGAGGGCCTCGTAACAAGCTCACAAGGTCATCGTGGCGCCTTCTTAGCTTGTAGATCTGCTATTTTAGACAGAACAAGTGTGGAATACAACAGGGCTTAATTGTTAAATGTATGTTTTGTAACCAGTAAGACGCCCTGGGGGCGAGAAGCGGCCTCCCCCGAACGGGCGTGGTTGCGCTGAAACAACAGAGCTTCTTAATATGGCACAGTTGAGAAGCGCCGAGAGGCGCCATGTCGGCCTCCCCGACATGGCGCGTCTCTGACGCTGGCGGTGGCACTGCTGGCGTTCCCTGGCCAGACGGCGGCGCCGCTCGTCGGCAGTCTCCTCCGCGAGAGCGTGGAGGTCGCGCTGCCGGGACAGATCGGTACGCGCACACTTCCACCTGGGTGACGGCAGACTGCTGGGCGAGTGCTGTCGCTTTGGCATGGGATCAACTTTGACCAAAATATGCACAATGAAAAAAAGGTATGGCCATTCATAGCGTGTCTCTATATATGGAGTGGGTCACGAGGCGTGATGTCACGAGGCGTGGACTCACGACTTTCCCATATATGGGCTTAATATTAAGGGATCTCCATATATGGGCATAACGGGGATTGTAGGCGTGACGTCAAGAGTCGTGACGAGGCATGACGTCACGAGGCGTAATGACTGGCGACCGAATGACTGACTTTTCCATGTTTTCATAATAGTACTCTGCAAACTTCGGTCGCAGTAATAATCTAAATCTACAAAGTAATATAACTGAAGTAAAAGGACAACATTTGGCTCTGAGGTACATTGACAGTACAGTTACTTTCCTGCCGTGCCGTGTGAGACCTGATCAGTCATATGTGACTGTGATATACGATCCTGGAAAGAGGAGCCTTGTCATTATTATCGGTGTACTACACATATTCGGACATAGATTAGTGGCCCGAGGACTACAGTGTCAGCAAACTTAGTTTGGGAGAAGAAGAAAAAACGGCCTCTAAGCATCCGAGAGGCTCCGCTGAATCTTAAGGAAGTACAACAAAGGTCTGGTTTCTGCTCACGTTTCCACCTTTGGACGTTCCCACAAAGTCATTTTTTTTCTCTCTCTCACGGAATGGAAAGTTCCCTGAAACATTCTAATGAAGCTCTCCATTGAAGCTGTTTCTCTACTGTATTGTAGTGTGTTGTCCCCGTCCGTGTTTGTATTGATTGAATAGATAGTCTTTAGTCTTGCAGTAGACAGGCAATTAGATGAATATCTAACGTCTGGCGCGTGACTATTGAAGAGGTGTTAACCTATTTAGACCTGAGAACATATTCTACAAAATGTCTTCTAGACAGTATTCTGAAAAGCCTATGTTTCTATATCAGTAGTTCTCAAACTATTTCATGTCAAGGACCCCAAAAACTATATGTAATTGGCCACCAACCCCCATCTGAAATATGTTGTTCCAGGGACCCCCCCCCCCCCCCAGAAGCAAACCTTTGAGTTAAAAATAAAACTTTTGCTGTGAAAGAGTATACATTCAAATATTTGCACACGTTTTCAAGATTTTTCAAAATAGCAGAGATCTGTAAATCTGCTATATTTTTCAACCACTGAAGTTTAAAGTGGTTAAAAGCTAATGTGACACAGATGCGTCCTCAGGTCTAAATGGGTTAAGGGACATTTATCAGGTAAAGCTCAGCCATGCTGACTTATGATTCAGACCCTGGAATTAATCACACGGGACTACATAATCTTTAACTATTCCAGTGATTCTTCAGCCTTTTACATTTTCATCTTCAAGTGGTGTAAGCCACTTCTGCGTGCGTGCGTGCGTGCGTACGTATGCATGTATGTGTATTAGTATCTGTGAGACTACATGTAACCATGACTAATAAATCAAATTAAAGAAAACTCATCAAAGCAGTAGGGAGTCAGTAATAAGTTAGTAAAATAATTAATCAAAGGCACAGCTTACTACACTGGGATTTTATTAGCTTTTGTTTTTATAAGAATCCCCAGTGTTTACAGTTTTTCACGATTGTTAACACACGTTTTTCACAACCTAACGGCATTCTCAAAACTGCACACACAGAAGTGATTTTTGGAGAATTTCTCCTTTTGTAAAATGACTCAGTGTAAGTCCAACAAAACAGCACACAAATATACAGCCAAAAGAATGTTGCATTTATTATTATTATTATCATTATTATTATTTATGTTTTACATTACTGTAAACCGACCTGCTCAAACCTGCTCAAACTGCTCAAAAGGGGCCCCTCCCCCCTTCCCAAACAATACTGTAATTTACAGTATAGGCATCATGCCCCCGGTTCCTGTCTGGCCAGAGCGCCTCATCCACATCACAGGCAATGTTCTCCCTGTCCAATGTTCTCCCTTGTCAGCAGCGCTGGAAGAAACGCCTTGAGTTGCGCATACTCTAAAGCCCTGACAGGCGACTCACGTCGCCACAAGCCTCCTCCATGGCCTAGCTGGATCAGTGTGTCCCGGCTCTGTGGGTTCCGTTCATATACCTTCTACCTCCAAGCTGAAAATAACTTCTCAATAGGATTCAGGATAGGAGAATAAGGTGGAAGGTATAGAACGGAAAACTGTGGGTGGTCCTGGAACCACTGACGCACTTGAGCAGCCCGGTTGAAGCTCATTGGTCTCAGATGACAATGTAGTCGATTCACTGTGCGTCATCTACAGTATGTGCTCACCAGACCTGAATGTTTAGAGATTTGAATAGTTGTGTATTGTAGGTTGATGCTTTTTTGTAGGTGATAAGTGTGTGCAACAACTGAACATTGTATTTGTGTGTAGTGTTTGGACAACAAGGTGATGTGTAATTGACATCAGAGCGTAAAGAAAGAAAGGCAGAGTCTAATACAGATAAGGGAGTGTGATGTAGTGCTAATTGTGTCGAGCGATTAGGTAGGCAGACGGGTGACACCAACACATGGTGTTGGTGTCACCCGTCTGCAGGTTCCAATACTGCAACCTGATCTCACAGAAATTCAGAGATACGGTAGAGATATCAAAGTACATTTTGTGTTATGTACAGTATGAATCAAAAGACCAGATGGACTTACTATTCCAGTGCACAAACTGAACCCATTAAAACCGACAAAGCATCTGTTGTCATTTTAGATTTTGACCGTTGGCTCAGCGCGTCACGTCTTGCCACGATCTGCTATATATGTTTTACTTTAAACAAAAATACAAATCTTGAATCTTGAAAGTGTTTGAAAAATGCTGAATGATTTTGAGTTTGAAGATCTACTGATTTAGAAGGCAATGTGACTCAGTTCTTAAAATTACAAAGAAAACAATAACAACAAGTGTAATCACAACTCAAATTGATAGCACATCCATATACTGTAAGGAAAGGAGTCCTGAGACCACAGTGTCCATATTTTATTATTTTGAATTGCATATTAACCTCTTTGTGTCGAAGTGTCCTTGAGTCAAGACACCAAACCCCTTCTTCACCTTCACCTATCCCGTACCCCCGGAGGGTCGTTGGGGCACCACAGACGATCTGTTGACCAGCTCTCTCCATCCCTCTCTGTCCTCGGCAGCTCTCATCGCCTCGCTGAGTTTCAAGTGTGTCCATTCTCCGATGTTATCTCCCCATCTTTTCTTCTGTCTCCCTCTTCTCCTGCCACCTCGTACGGTGCCTTGCAGGATGGTCTTTGCAAGGCCTGAGGATCTGGTTATGTGTCCGTACCACCTCAGTTTACGCTTTATGACAGTGGTCAGAAGGTCATCATGTGGGCCAATGGCTTGGCTGATCTTTTGCCGTACTTCCTCGTTTGTGACATGTTGGGTGTAGGAGATACCAATGAGTCTTCTGTAGCATCTCATTTCCATACTCTGTATTCTCTTCTGTAGCTCAGCTGTAAGAGTCCAAGTTTCACAAGCATAGAGAAGGATTGACATGACGAGTGAGCGCAGTAGTCTCACCTTTGATGTCAGACTGATGTTTTTGTCTTTCCATATGGGCTTGAGTTTTGCCAGGGCAGCAGTTGTTTGTGCAATTCTGGCAAGGACTTCCCGTTTGGAACCTTCATCGGACACGATTGCTCCAAGGTATTTGAATATATTTTTGGTCATCATTTTGGTTTTGTCTGCAAACCCCTTATTGCTCCCTATGATCAGGTTGGTGCCTTGCATGGTTTCTTCCACCGTCAGTGTGTGAATGTGTGCGTGCGTGCGTGTTTGAACGGGTGAATGCGATGCACATTATATAGTTTATGTAAATGCAACTTTATAATGCATACCATTGTACTAACCCTTCAAGCCATTATATTTAGTTGCCCGGGGTCCCCCAAGGCTCTTTACCAGGTCCGTTAGTATTTCCCTATATCTCCTCGCCATATTCACCCCAGGCTAATGTAACTAATACAAATGAATGGGAAATTAACGACTCTTTTTGGATGTTCTTTTCAACACTTTCCCGGGAGGTTAATTTGGCTAGCAACCTCTCTAAAAACACCCAAAAACATGTAAACAAACAAACAAACAAAGGCCCAGAGCCAAGCCTCAACTAGATTAGTCAAGCAGAGAGGGGAAAACACCAGAGCAATCTTGGAACCCTTTGTAAACACGGGTCCCTTTGGCTGTATTTCTCACACACACACACACACACACACACACACACACACACACACACACACACACACACACACACACATACACACAACAAAAAGCTAATTAACAACGAGTTTCTTTCCCAAAATGACTAATGCCTGGCAGCTATGCTCATTAGAACTCATTAATAGTTTAGATTTCACCGGAGGAAACTGACCTGTAAATTAAGTTGTGCAAATAAGATCCGGCTCCCAGTTGGCCCTTTTGGCTTGCCACAGGACGTCTGGCGTGTTTATTTAAAAGCACGCCTTAAACTTTTCGTTGTGTGTGTGTGTGTGTGTGTGTGTGTGTGTGTGTGTGTGTGTGTGTGTGTGTGTGTGTGTGTGTGTGTGTGTGTGCGTGTGCGTTCACGTGCACGTGCGTTCGCGTGCGTGTGTGTGTCTGCGTGTGTGTGTGTGTGCTCATTGCCATTGCCTTTTACTAACATGTACGAATATAATTAACACCTATAACCATAAGTTCCAGTCTGGAATGAATGATAATGAGAAAATCATCAACATTTAGAGGGACAGCCGTGTTGGCTGGGGCCTCCGCAGCAGTTAACCCATGTTGGGGCGGGAACCCGTTTTGGTGTTAGCATTATGTTATGCTTTAGCTATTGAAAAATAACAGATCTACAAGCTCATAGCACGACAGACAGACAGACAGACAGACAGACAGACAAGACATGGATTGAAATTTGAAGGGGAGAAAGGGGGAGAGAAGGGGAGGGGAAGATTGAGAGGATGTGAGTGAGTGGGAGGAGGGAGGGAGGGGAGGAAGATGCAGAGAGGGGGAGGGGTCAGCAGAGATGATGAAATGGAGGAGGGGTGGATGGGTCCTTGATGGATGGTTTAGTTCACACTGCACTAATCTGATCCCAGGTCAGCCTCTCATCCATGAGTTACAGCTCTTCTCTGGTCCACTCCACTTACAAATCGTCGCCATCGGGTCGAGACCTTGATTCTGTGTGTGTGTGCGTGCGCGTGCGTATGCGTGCGTGCGTGAGTGCGTGCGTGAATGCCTTCATACGGTAAGTGGTGTGCATTTCATTGGCACACAGTACCACTCTGTGTCAAAATTGTGGAATTTGCTTTTTGCAGCTTTGTGTGGAAATCGTTTTTGTGGCCACAAAAATATATCTTTCTCCTAGTATAATCATAGTGCCTGCATGATCATGTTTCACTTCCCACCCCCCAGTGAGGGGCACTCTTATTGTCAATCGTCATGCATCACCATACTGTACATCACATTCCGTGCTCAGCCAAATTAAATCATCACAAATGTGATACACACAAACTTATTTGGCCTACTGGCAGTGACCACGATAAATGGTAAATGGTGCATTTATATAGCGCCTTTATCCAAGGCGCTTTACAGAGATTGTGCATTACATTCACCCATTCATACACCGATGGCAGCGGAAACCATGCAAGGCACCAACTAGCACATCAGGAGCAATTAGGGGTTCAGTGTCTTGCTCAAGGACACTTCGACAGTAACTCTGGGGGAGCCCGGGTTCGAACTGGCAACCTTACGGTTACCATCCAGGCGCTCTACCCCTGAGCCACCGCCGCCCCTATACGATAAATGTACCACTTCGAGTGGCACAAAGCTTACTCCTTACTGTATTGTGAATGTGAGAGGATAGCGCACGGATTGGGGAGAATGTACGTGGAAGATCATGCATAATGCACATTACTGTAATCACTCTCAATCACACTGTTTACTTGTTTGCTCATGTTTACAGGTGTGTGTGTGTGTGTGTGTGCGTGCGTGCGTGTGTGTGGCGTGCGTGTGAATTAATGTCCTATATTCTTTGAGACATGTTTTTTTTTTCAGAATATTTTTTATTTAGTCTTAGTCTTTGGAATAACACAACATTTAGTCTTGTATCTATTCTTCTAAATGTCTTAGGCTTAGTCTAGTCTTAGTCAACTTAGTTTTAGTCCTAGTCTTATAGTCAACAAAATTAACACTGTATTACGCAATCATCATGTTCTCATTAAACAATGACGCTACTGGAGTACAACTGTACCTTCCATGAGAGTAGTCCTGCAGCAGATGCAGATGTTAGCCCGTTTGTGATCAAAATATTAACTATTTTTAAACTGAAAAATATATCGTTACATTTTTCACTTTAGTTATAGAGGACAAGTATAATGTTTAAAGGCATATAAGCCGTTTCAGCCAGGGTTACTTTTTAACCAATAAGCCACTCCTGTCCCAATGCAGTATCACCAATCTACACGTAAAGCCCTCTGGGCATATAGAGCTACATCTTCATTCATTCTGGTCCATGTAAGGTAGCTCTCATGGGTTACTTCTTCCTCTCATAGTAGAACCACTGGTGGACTGTTGAGGGGACGGGCTCATCTGATCCACAAGGACTCGTCTCGTCAACCACAGCTTTGGCCTCGGCCTCTGAGCAGCGGTAAGGACTTTCACCGGACGACACGCGCGTGTTTTTGCAATTCAATCCTCCAACGGCGTCGGACTGTCGGGAGACGAGGGCTTTCCATAAGCCGTGAGTGTTCCTGATCGTCTCGACGGCAAAGTCCTTGTCTCTAAATTGTCCGTCGAAGGCAAAGTGGTTCTCTGGTTTCCCGTCTGGAACCTTGTACCTGGTGAACCAGTCGACCGTGGCCTCCAGGTAGCCAGGTTTCAGTCTCTGCACGTCACTGATGCTGTTCAAGCTTCTGGCTTCAGGGTCTTCTATGTTGATGGCGATGACCTTCCAGTCGGTCTCGCCCTCGTCGATCATTGCCAAAACACCGAGAACCTTCACCTTGACCACCTCGCCGCGGGAACACACCTTCGTCCCGATCTCACAGACATCCATCGGGTCGTTGTCTCCGCAGCAGCCGGTGTCTGCGTCCTTGTGGTGTGGATCCTCCCACGTCTGCGGTATTGCGCCGTAGTTCCATATGTAGCCTTTATGTGGGAATACGTTGGCCACGTAGCGCACTTTACCCTTCTTCACGTCTTGCTTTATCGGGTTCAGGGCTTCTTTCGTAGCGATCTCCATCTTGGCGTTGGTCCACCTCGGCACCTCGACCACCATGTTAAAGAGGGTCTGTTCTTCGTCGGCATACATCGGTATGTCATGGAATGGCGAGATGTACTTGCCATCGGTGTCTTTGAAAAACAGACGGTAGCTCGACGTGTTGAGATTTCCTCTTTGCTCGACTGTGAAACTCATGGTTGACTCACGTGACGTCATTGAGGGGGCAACAAACAGCCCGGTCACGTGGCTCATGTACTCGTTTGTCACTCGCGCGAGCCCATCGACTCCAATGCATTCCGCAAACATCTGTTTCAGGCCTTTGTCACTCTTCGCCAATATAAGTCTATGTAGAAGAGCTGTCATTAACTAGCCCCATGACGTGCACGGAGTTGTAGTAAATTTTAAGTAAGCAAGGTTTAAGTAAGCGGTCAATATATCCAAACATATGGCCATATTTGGGCATCCTATGACATCATACATATGACATGTCGCGCGTGGACCATGATTTTTTCCAGATTCTACAGCATCCGTGCACATCATTTGAGAGCGCTCGTGCACGGAACGGAGCGACGCAAAAATACTTACATAGTAGCTGGGTCGTCGTTGACACCTGTCTGAGTAGGACCTATTGAAGTCAACAACTGTGCTCCAAGGCATACCACACGCACACACATGTACACACACACACGCACACACGCACACACGCACACACACACACACACACACACACACACTAGGGTTTGCAGCAGAATGGATGAGATAAGGATTAATTTGATTTCTCCTTTTCATTGGTTCATTATTCATGAAACACACAGAAACATTTCACGTCTCACGATGTGACGTGTTGTGATAATATATTATTTAAAGATGGAGTGCCACAATTGTATTTTTCCAGTTTTTCATGAGGTGACAGGACTTCATTAGACACCCTGGAGTCCTTTTTATGTGCAACGATGTATTCCCTTTGTATTTAGGGTTTCTTCCTGGAGGCTGAACCCTTGACAGTCAAACGGGCCAATGAAATAAACAGTAATATAGTGACATCACACTATCAGCCCCTCCCCTAACCCCTCTGCCTTTATCATACAACTACAGCTGTGGGTGCGGCTTAAGTTCAGGTGGATCACCACCACCCACCAGGCAAACCAGGCATACTTAATGAACTGCCCACATAAAAACAACATTTTAACAAATACTGTACACTTTTTTGAAAAGATTATTCCTCCTTATATAACAATAAGACCCGATGATCATGTTTTAGGGTGGAAAAAAATCATGGCACTCCATCTTTAAAAAGATAAACGAAAAAATGTCAAGGCACTTTTAAAACCTTGAAAATGTTGTTTTATACGGATACATAGGAACATAAAGTATACTACGTCAATTCCAGTGATCCCAGATGGATAAATGCTCTCAGAATGCACAAAACCTTGAAAATGTTGTTTTATACGGATACATAGGAACATAAAGTATACTACGTCAATTCCAGTGATCCCAGATGGATACATGCTCTCAGAATGCACACTAAGTGCCACTGAACCACTGACCTAAACGGCAGTACTGAAAATGACATGTAGGCTAAATAGGAGAGAAAATGCATTGACATCAATGTAATTGACCTCAGAATCTCAGAATCCAGTCATATTCTGCCAGGCCTTGGGCGCGTAATGGCCTCAGCCAGCTGATGGCTATGGTTATGATGACTCATGGCTGTGGCGCGAAACTGCCAGGGACCTTCAGCTATACGCGTTGAGCTACAGCCACCCAAAGAGACAGAGAGAGGAGAGATCTTGCTCCAGTTAGAGATGGAGAAAACATGTTTCTTTTTTTTGGTCACGCTCTGGATAGCAATGTTCTCAATGCCTCAATCCATAGTACCTATCCCTGCAGTCACACGCACGTGCTGTATGCATGCATGGGTGCATGCATGAACATGCACAAAAAAACACACACACACACACACACACACACACACACACACACACACACACATACGCACACGCTCACAAAAAAGCAGGCAGCAGACACGCATGCATGCACACAGGGGAGAGTAACCATCAACCAGAGACTCGCTGGCAATTGAACCAATTAAACCGGTAAGTAAATAGCAACGAGTGTGAAGTTACAGCCTGTGAGAGAGGATTGCAAGAGCCTCCCACGGGACGGATGGTTGGCCATCCACACACACTGATGATCAGTGAAGGATGAATTCTTAATGCCGTCTACAATGGATGTCTGCAAGACACCGCAGTATCACCACACTGTGGTGGAACAATCACCCACGTTTCTTACTTAACCCATTCTGACCGGGCACCCATTTTGGTGTTAGCATCATGTTATGCTTTATCTATTGAAAAATAGCAGATCTACAAGCTCATATCGCGCCACCGAGTGGCGCGATACGAGCTTGTAGGTCTGCCATTTTTGAAAAATCGAAGAACGACTGACATTTTTAGAATCTGATCTCAGTTCAGAATGGGTTCATCAGACCAGTGTGTGTCCAGTGGAAAACCTTGTATGAATCTGATCTCAGGTCAGAATGGGTTAAAAGTAAAAGTATCAATATCACACCCGTGTGAAGTGAGGGGCGCTCATTATCATCATACACCATCATACATCATCTCATTCCCGACAATCAGAATTTGCGTCCTCACCTCCGTCTTCAATGTTTGTGTTATGCAATGGTTGTGTTTACACAAACACTCAAAATTGTCCAATCATTGTCAACGGCATTTCATGTTTGGACAAAGTTTGTGTTGGCACACACGAACACAATCTGGACATATAAGTGGCTATCGCCCCTCAAAAAAAGCTAAATTGTACTTTTACTTTGTACAAAATAATTGGCATCCAAATATCCTTAGTCCCAAAATAAAATCATATAGCAGATCTAGAAGCTCAGCGTTGCTTTGAAACATAATGAGGTGGCGGTCCTCCGTCCGGCCAATCAGAACAACACAAACAATACAAAGCATACAAGGTAATACAACAAAAATATAGATACAACTAAAGTATAATAATATAACTAAATGATGCGCTAAACCTGTGGCCAACTAGCTATTCTACTAACCTATATCTCTTTTTCGTATGTCCCTTTAACCCATTCTGACCTGAGATCAGATTCATACGAGGTTTCCGCCGGACACACACTGGTCTGATGAACCCATTCTGACCTGAGATCAGATTTTAAAAATGTCAGTCGTTCTTCGATTTTTTTCAAAAATAGCAGACCTACAAGCTCGTATCGCGCCACTCGGTGGCGCGATATGAGCTTGTAGATCTGCTATTTTTCAATAGCTAAAGCATAACATGATGCTGACACCAAAATGGGTGCCCGGTCAGAATGGGTTAAAACATCCGCTTGAACCCATTCCATGTCTCACTTTTTCAATTCATCTCTGCATTTGTTCCGCAGAGTATACAGTGGTATTTTTAACGGTTGATCAAACACACAGACTCTCTTTTGGAAAAACTTTTGTTGTTTTGATGTTTTTTCGGTAATGATTTGTTTTCTGCTTTGTACATGCTTTGTACAACGTCTGTATGAGTAGTAGCAAAACATGTTTTTTATTTAGGATTTTTACCAAAAAACACAAATTGGCAATACTTTTTTAAACTTGTTTATTGTCATTATAAGATTTGACAGGCAATTTGTTTCATATTACAAGACATGTTCATTTTCTCTCAGTTCACTTTTTCAAGTGTAAAAGCATACATTTATATACACATGTATACGTATACATCTTCAGAGATAACGAGGACCAAAAAATATAATAGTATTTGCCTTGCGAGTGCCTTCGGGGTGAACTTTGAAGTTAGCAAGATTTATTTGTAGCTGGGCTGTCATATATTCCATCTTATATATCTGTTTAACTTTTTGCAGCCACTGATCAATGGTAGGGAATACAGAATATGCATTGTAAAGCACTGGTCATTCGTGAACACTTGTTCATATATGTCTAATAAAGATGACCTTGAGTTCAGTGGAATAACTCTTTTAAAGATTTTGTCTAATTCTGTTTTTACATTTTTCCAATAGATCTGTATTTTTGGGCAGTCCCAAAATATATGGGTATGGTGGTCACCAATCATATCTCAGTTTCTCCAACATGTATCAGTGGAGTTGGGCTTAAATGGACTGTCTGTTAAAGGGGTCCTAGAGAACCTCATTTTAGCTTTCCAGTCAAATTATTTCCATAGTTGGCTCTGTAGTCCGGAATATATATCTTCCCATATATCATCCTCTATCACAATGTTCAACTCCATTTCCCATTGTCCTTTGATATGAAGGTATGAGTATTATCTGACATGTCCAACCTTAATTTTGTATGTATAAGAGACACTTCTTTGTTGGTGTTGTGTGTTCAGAAATGTAAATAAAATGTTGCAAAATGGCAATCCTGAGATTCGCTTTTATAGACAGACAGACAGACAGACAGACAGACAGACAGAGCACATCCACACTGAAGGAAGCATTCATATTGCTGACTACAATGGACTGGCTGCAAGACACTGCAGTCTGCAGTCCCACTGGCACATCTCTGTGAGAGTGTCCACAGAGAGTTATGTAAGACACCCAGCAGAGACCCACAGTGTCCACAGAGAGTTATGTAAGACACCCAAACATTAGTGACAAAATAAACTCCAGTAAACTGAAGCAGAATGGATCCATACTTTCCGGAGTGAGGTGAAAGCTAATGTTTAGGTCGCGAGGTACTTCATTCGTCTCCAGGGGGAAATCCAGCTAGGCCTTACGGCAGCGCTCGTAATCGTCAGGAATAGAGAAAGAAGAATGAGACGGCTGGAAAACATAATAATGAATAGGAATCTAACATATACGATTCCTCACTCAAACCGCACTACAGTGACGGCATATATGGGACCGGACATTATTTGTTCTTTGACAGGGATCAATATCATCAATCAATCATTGACAAATAAGTCTGTGGCAAAGACTTGGTCTTGTCCGTGACATTTTTAGATACTCTTTTTTACACACCATTCTATTGTTCTTATTTTGATCATAATACCCAATTAATCAATGTCAAGTGTCAGAATATGCATGTCACCTATATTTACTACGATACTATGTTTTAGAAGTCCAACTTGTCATGGTACGCTCCTCTGCCCTTGGACTTTGTCTGTTTTGGGACTTATTACTTGTATTTGTGTTCTGTACCTTATTTTGTAGTTTTGTTCCTAGTGTTTCCTGTCTGCCTTGTTAGCTGTCACCTCGCTGTATTAGTGTAACCCTAGCCACCTGTGTTCTGTTGTCTGTTAGCCTATCCCAGTGTTGATTGTGTGTTTCAGTTCACCTGTGTGTAGTTAGTCTTGTCTATATATATGCCCCAGTGTTTTCAGCTCCTTGTCAGTTCGTCTTAGTGAATGATGTGTTCAGTTCCTTGTGTTTCCCTAGTTAATTATTCCAAGTCCTATGTCCTAGTTATTTCCAAGTTGTTTCACATGTGCGTTTTTGAGAATTAAAACCACTTGAATTCACTCCTCTGCCTGTGCCTGGTTCGTTCTGCACCTGAGTCCTACACCTCCAGAACCACATCGTGACACAACTAGTACTAGTGGTTCTCAAATGTTTTATTTCAAGGACCCCCGCAACTTTGATAGTGTGCAAATGGAGCCCTTAACGGGTACATTTGGTTCCATTTGAACGCTCTCAGAGTTGTACAGACTTGTTATGGTCATTCAGGTCTATCTCTTTTTGTTGTTTTTTTTCTGGTAATATTGTTGTCCACTCATTTTGTATGTCTGGGGCAAAACTTCAATTTGGACAAAAATGTCCACCACAAGCCAGTATGGCGATGAATGTTCTTAGGTGCTCCGATAACTCATCCCGGAATGTGGAAGTGTCGTTCTCAAACCCAAGACGTAAAAGGGTGATGGAACCATGTTGAAACGACGGATTGAGGTTCACCATCTGAAGTGGACACTATATTTATGTATTATTTACTTACTTACTTTTACTTTGTACCTGCAATTGTAATGCCTTTAGCTCAAGTAAAGGTTTGAATACAGGCCTTTTACTTGTGTGAGAGTATAGACAACCTATACTATTCAAATATGTATTTCTGTCATTTATATGTATTTGCTCATGTATTCCTGACTGTTTCTCTTTGGTATTGGTTTTCTGTTACTCTGTTGTTGCCTTGGTTTTGTGTATCTTATTTTGTAGTATTGTTCCTAGTGTTTCCTGTCTTCCTAGTTACTGTTAGTTACCTTGTCTATCCTACCTTGTCATTTGTCAGTGTTTCCACCTGTGTCCTTTTAGTCCACCAGCCTATCCTAGTGTTGATTGTATTTTGGTTCCACCTGTGCCCTGTTCATCTGTGTGTATTTAAGTCCTGTGTTTGCATTATGTTCTTGTTGGTTCGTAGTTCCCTGTTGCGTGAGTTCTTGTATTATATGTTTCCAGAGATTTACCTGCCTTTTGCCCTTGGAAGTTCCTGAGTTTTATTAATACGTATTCCTAAGTTTACCTGTTCTGCCTCCTGTCGCCTGCATTTGTGTCCTCATCCCTACTCATCGTGACACCCACAACACCAATCTGGCATTCACCCTTACTACTATGCAGTATTACTCACCTTTACTTTTTTATATCCTTGTTCTCGCATTATGACAAATATGAATCTTAAACAGACAGATAAAAAAATGACTTGTAGTGGTTTGTTTCATGAATACATCCACACCTGAATATTTCGTTAAGTTAAAGCACAATTCCTATTTGGAACAGGGATGATATTTCACTGCAAATAAAAGTATGAAAACTAAAAACTATGAATGGTCTGATTCGGAAATTCTGAATAATTTAGGGGGCCCTGGCACAAGACCCATTTCGGACGTGGGTCGGTGGTCAAATGCATATCAATGTGGGGGTTATTGAAAGGGTTAGAAGTTAGAACATGTTTGAGAACCACTGTAACCTCAGTTCCACTGGGCAGAACAGGTACGCTTGCAGTGTGTATTTAGAGCATAAATGTGTTCCATGGAGTTATATCGGAGCTTCAGTTCTGTCTGCATGAGTAATGAATTGTAGAAAGAAAAACTCCATATAAAGCAATATTAGGGGTTGTGTTGTTTTTTGAGCAGAGAAAATATATGAATATCCAGGGCGATATATCATGTCCAGGGCGAGCTCAGCTCGCACATTTTGTTGGTGCCGGCAATGTTTTATAACTATAACAACAACAAAAAAAACATTGCATGGATACACCTGGGACGTATCCCAAGGTCATCTGGGTTTTGGGTCTCTCGAAAATCATACCCCTCACTCAGGTGACCCAGCCGGGGTGATCAAGTCCCGACTTACGTCCCAGTAGCTACCCTCAATCAGTCCCATTAGGGAAAAACCAGGGCCACACAATCCTTTGCTCCGGAACTACTCTGCCAGGACTGGGAGAACCAGATTCTGGTGCGTGGAACTTGGAAGGACTAGGCTCTGTCGGTACCAGAGTCCCAGCACCAGGCACTTCATTCAGGAGTGGTGGATTATAATGGCCCTCCTAAAGACCACCAAGGGTTTTGGGGCTTCCTCCTCACGGAGGATGCAGGCTGGGGCGCTAACCCATAAATTACTGGGTTGTCAGACACACACAATAGGGAGATTCAAAAGACCGGCGCTCCTCTCCAAAGGTTAACTTGTGTCTGCCAAAAAATGCTGGGCGCTGAAAGCTTCAAGAGCACTGAAGCGTGATGCTCGGTAGTTGGGAAGCGGCGCACCAGTGCATCTACCATAGCAATGCATGGCAGAGCTTAAAATAGATACAGATTTTTGTGGACATAGCGCCTTATTCCGAAATGTATAGCTGGCCTGGGCAAGCAATTATATTAATAAGGAGCAGAGGAATCAATAAAAGCAGCAAACACAAAAGTCATAGAGTGCAGGAGCAAAGAGCTAAATAGATTAATTCTAAAAAAAATAAAAAATAAACAATGTTGATATGATTTGTCGGCCTGCAGAGAAAAAAAAACATACAGTAGGCTACTGTAATACTAGCCTACTACAACTTGCACAAGATTTAAATCGATTTGCATAGTTTCAAACCCACAGTTCTGTCCCTCTAAGAGTCTAAGTTCATTGGTGACATCCAGAAAAAAAGGAAAGAAATGTGTCCTGGACTCCCAAGTATTGTTTTATAACATTAAAAACATTTTTCTCTGGTCTCTGGGTGTGATGTTATTCACATTTTCAACAGTGTGCGGCAATCTTATACAGTGTTACCGTGTATCTTTAACTTACACTTACGACTGAGACAGTGGTGGTATTGTACTTAAATGCAATTTATACTTTACTTGAGTACGTCCATTGTTTGACTCCTACAAGTTCTACTCCATTGCATCTCAGAGACACTTAGCCCATTGTACTCAACTACAACTATTGTCATCTTTAGTCACTTACTTTGCAGACTTAGAATAGTATTACAATACATAGCCATATTTTATACGTTTAGCAAGCTCACAGTTTGTTGCAATGTGATGCTTTGTGAGCTTATAGATTGGCTATTGAAAAACATTCCAAGTATGTCCGTGCACGCACATGTGCATGTGCGTGTGTGCAGACTGAATGACAGCATGCAGCTGGTAGAGATGTTTGCCAGACAGCTCTGCTAATTAGATCCTCAAGTATATCTGGCATGAAGACATCCATCCATCCATCCCCCCTATCTCTCTCCCCCCATATCTGTCTCTCTCTCTCTGTCCCTCCATCTGTCTCTCTCTTATTTTGATGCCTTTGTTTTTGTCGTTTTCTGGCCTGCAGCAACTTTCCAATATTATTATTTCATCCTTCACGGTTGAGCAAATTAAATTTCCATCTCTTCTTCTTCTTCTTCTTCTTCTTCTTCTTCTTCTTCTTCTTCGACCCCATTGCAGTGAATCAATCCCCTCTGAGCAGTGGTGTGTACAGACATTTTTAGGGGCAGGTGCTCAAGGGAAAAAGGGCACCTTGTGCGGCGCGTGGAAGCGCCGGCTGCCTTAATAGTATGTGAGATTTTGGGGCATAAAGAAATATTTTAGACGCTTTGAATCCAGAACTGATTGATGTCATCGTGGGCCACATAGGCTACGGCATGCAAAACAAAAATTAAATGAACAATCTGTACAAAAACTTTCAAAAGGGCACATTGCTGTCGAGAGTGAGTCAGCTGTCTTTGCAGTGTAAGCCTGCTTCGTCCTCCTAATGGCGCTGTTGAGAAAGGCTTGCGTAGACTAGTGCACTGCCGTGCCACGTCTGAAACCAACCGCTGCATGCGTGTAATGCAACACGTACATAATCTGTCTCTCACTTAGAGAGGCAGGCCAAATTCCCTAAAAGTGTCCTTTTAGGGAATATAGCAGATCTACAATCTCACAATGTGTCACACTGCTACAAGCTCACAGCGTGTCACGCAGCGCCTCCGACACATGGAGAGGTTGTAGATCAGCTCATTTCGGGGCGCGACCTGTAGCCCTTATTTAGGGGTAGCTACTGAAGATGCGGCGTAGGCTATATGATAAATGCTTTCAACATACAATGCTGCGTTCAAGTTCACGAGAGTTTGGAAAAGGGCAATTCCCCTGAATGTTGAAATGCCAACAACACGCACGCACTCGCGCACGCACGTACACACACACACACACACACACACACACACACACACACACACACACACACACACACAGACAAACATGTGTAAGGAGCGTGGCTCCTCAACTGCTTCCCCATTGATCCCTGTCTTCCTACAGGACACGTAATTACTCTGAGGCAAATGATGCACAGAGAGATGGGGGGTTCATACAGGTCACATGCTGTAATTCCATGTTTTTCAATCTTTTAATGTCCATATATTGCCATGACCATGTCTCCCCGTCTTAATGCCATTTTTTTATGTAAAATATATAAGTATGGTTCATGCCAGCCAGTTGAGTCAATGGCCATGTCTACTTAGCGCATATGTCCTGTAGCAAGCAGAGAGAGAGAGAGAGCTAAGAGACTGTCTCATTTCTAACCATTTGTCTTGTGAGGACAAAGGAAATTGTCCTCACAATGTCCTGTTTCTCAAATTCTACTATACGTGTGGGGGTATTTGGCCTGCTCTAGTACAGTACACGCACGCACGCACGCACGCAGGCAGGCAGGCACGCAGCTGAATGCTGTGGCTGCCATGTCGATGTACTGCACCCACTTTCGGATTCTATTTATCATTCTATTCCATTTTTTGTTCTTTAATGAAAAACCCAGAAGCAGTGCATGGGTCCTCTGGGGTCATGGAACTGACCACGGCACAAAGTCAGGGCAAGACAGAGCATCTGTGTTCTGCAAGTTATGCCTCCACAAACTCCACAAATAATATTATTAAATGTTTCTCCGGTGAGAGGTGACGCGGCAAAGGTTGTGCAGGATCTTAAAAGTCATAACTCACAAGGGCATCAGCGCAGGTATAGGACGTTTACACATGGCCCTACAGTACATACAGTACAGACATGCATGCACATGTATGTTGGCATTCATGTAGAAGAGCCACTTTGACCACCCATGTTATTTTGTTTATTTGTGGGAGTGGCAAAATCTGGTTATCAATACATTATTAGTATTACCAGTAAAGATGCATAAGACAAGTAATGTGTGTCATTTCTATAGCGAATCATGCAT
>NC_139697.1:93418974-93466474 GCF_964188405.1 Protomyctophum parallelum
GACCCAGAGCTCTGCTACGCCAGAGATCACAGACTGGACCCAGAGCTCTGCTACACCAGAGATCACAGACTGGACCCAGAGCTCTGCTACACCAGAGATCACAGACTGGACCCAGAGCTCTGCTACGCCAGAGATCACAGACTGGACCCAGAGCTCTGCTACACAGAGATCACAGACTGGACCCAGAGCTCTGCTACACCAGAGATCACAGACTGGACCCAGAGCTCTGCTACACCAGAGATCACAGACTGGACCCAGAGCTCTGCTACACCAGAGATCACAGACTAGACCCAGAGCTCTGCTACACCAGAGATCACAGACTGGACCCAGAGCTCTGCTACACCAGAGATCACAGACTGGACCCAGAGCTCTGCTACACAGAGATCACAGACTGGACCCAGAGCTCTGCTACGCCAGAGATCACAGACTGGACCCAGAGCTCTGCTACGCCAGAGATCACAGACTGGACCCAGAGCTCTGCTACGCCAGAGATCACAGACTGGACCCAGAGCTCTGCTACCCAGAGATCACAGACTGGACCCAGAGCTCTGCTACACCAGAGATCACAGACTGGACCCAGAGCTCTGCTACACCAGAGATCACAGACTGGACCCAGAGCTCTGCTACACCAGAGATCACAGACTGGACCCAGAGATCACAGACTGGACCCAGAGCTCTGCTACACCAGAGATCACAGACTGGACCCAGAGCTCTGCTACACAGAGATCACAGACTGGACCCAGAGCTCTGCTACACCAGAGATCACAGACTGGACCCAGAGATCACAGACTGGACCCAGAGCTCTGCTACACAGAGATCACAGACTGGACCCAGAGCTCTGCTACACAGAGATCACAGACTGGACCCAGAGCTCTGCTACACCAGAGATCACAGACTGGACCCAGAGATCACAGACTGGACCCAGAGCTCTGCTACACAGAGATCACAGACTGGACCCAGAGCTCTGCTACACAGAGATCACAGACTGGACCCAGAGCTCTGCTACGCCAGAGATCACAGACTGGACCCAGAGCTCTGCTACCCAGAGATCACAGACTGGACCCAGAGCTCTGCTACGCCAGAGATCACAGACTGGACCCAGAGCTCTGCTACACCAGAGATCACAGACTAGACCCAACTTATGACTGAAACTGGAAGAGCTCTGCTACACCAGAGATCACAGACTGGACCCAGCTTATGACTGAAACTGCATCCTTTGAATACTCAATTGCCAGCAAAGGAAAGTTCCATGAAATATGGGACTACTTTTATTTATATATTAAAGGATGGTTGCAGTAACAATTTGTATTTATACATTACAGATGACATAATCACTAGTGTCAACAACAGAATGTGGAGGGGAGATTTCTTTTGACTGCTAGTTGTGTTTTGTTTTTTGTTTGTTTTTTCTTGTATTTTTCTTTTGTGTAAGTCGTGTGAATTTTGTATGCTTCAGAGTCAGAGTAGAATTCAGAGGAGTCTGTGCGTGTGTGCGTGCATGCTTGCGTGTGTGGCGGGGGTATTGTCGTTCTGGCAAGGGGACAGAATCAAAGGCTGTCCATAGGGGACTAACAGCGCAGCTACAAACACTGAATCCCAAGTAAGTGTGGATTTATAGTGGCATCGATTGTGTTGCTGTTCCTAGTATAGGAAGCCGACGGGAAGCGAGTAGATGACCCTCTTCCATAATACGCACGCAGCAGTGGCACCACTTCAGAAAGAAAAGTCACACCTGTGTGAAGTGATCATCATCATCATCGATTCTTACATCATCATGACGTAACATGTTTATTTCCCCAGATGTACATTCTCCATTCATTGTCAAATGCGCGCTATCCCCATCTATAAACGGCTTTTGTCCCCACACGTCTCAAGATTTGCCATTTACAATGAAAGGGGAATTCAGGTCAAATGTCCGCTAAATATTGTCCCCACACGTCTCAATATTTACCATTGACAATGAACGGAGAAATGACAGATTGGAATCCTGAATTATTTTCCAATCAATGAATTGGATTCTGAAAAGTAAAAAAAATATTTAATTTCAAATGCATTTAGTTATACTTATGTAAACCTTATGAACTTAAATACAAATTCATTGGACATAAAAAAGGCAATACAATTTTAATACTAGTCATTAATCTACTAATATAAACTGAAGTAATTAAATCGGGTGGTCATGAAATTGACGTAAACGCTGAAATCAATAATAAATCAGTATTCAGTATAATCGCGTCGCTCTAACCATCCAAGTCTGAACGCACCTTTACATAAACTCTGTAGTCTGTATCCATCTGTCTGTATGCCTGTGTCCTTTGTATGCCCATATATGGATGTTATCAATATGACACCATATTATTCCATTTTGGGCCGGGACCCCTTTTGGTGTTAGCAATATGTTATGCTTTTAGCTATTGAAAAATAGCAGATCTACAAGCTCATAGCGCGCCACCGAGTGGCGCACTGCGAGCTTGTAGGTCTGCTATTTTTGAAAAATCGAAGAACGACTGACATAGAAACATAGCTTTTTCAGAAAACTGTGAGGATGTAGAAGACATTTTTAGAATCTGATCTCAGGTCAAAATGGGTTAAATTGACGGTCAGACAGTTCAGACACATGTGCATTATTCAGGGATCTCCATTGCCATAATTATGACAGTTCTGGATCCTCGGCAATACACATGCCCAAAGTACCCTAACGGGTCCATTTGGTTCCATTTGTACAGTATCCGAGTTACAGATCTTGAGAAACACGGGGGGACATGCAGAGTGCAGACACACAGAGATGTTGTGTATGTGTACGGTAGATGACAGTAATTCAGATTATATGTTACAGGTAGGCTACTGCACATTAGATAGTGTACATACCACAAATAGTGGAAGCAAATTCATGTTTGATGCTACATTGGCATTTCAAGCAGTTTGCAAGTATTTCAACTGTTGTTGTTTATCCTGGGCATGTGTGCTGAGGAGTGCAGAGCACAAATGCTTATTTTTAGCAACGCCCTGCTTCACAATCCCACACAGTGAGTGCCACACATTCACACCTGGAAGCTGCCCAGTATGACCACACGATTCAGGCACAAACAGCCATTTGGCTGCCATATTGGCTGTGTATAAGTATTTCACAGCATAATTATTTCCTCGAATGCTCAATCACTTGATTGTGTTCTGGTTTGAAACTAATGCAGCAAACCTTTCACTTCATATTCCTAGTTTACATTTCAGAATCAGAATTAAAATGGCTTTTTAAAGGTTTTTAAACCATAAAAACATTATCTGGGGACTTAATTGCACTATTCTTTGAGACATGCATACGTGTATTTCGGGGCAAGTATTGCAGTGCAAGGTTATTTGAGAAATGGAAACACGACCACCAACTTTTCTAAACTTTCAGCAATATTGTGACAATGATCACATTCTTTGAGGTTTTTTGCTAGGACATGTGTAGCCAGAAGATGATCCTGGCCCACCACCAACGCCCCACAGTGTCACTATCCTTGTCCTTTCTGTATTTCTGTTGTGCTTTCTAGTGCTCCTTGTTCCTAGTTTTAGTTTACTGTTCTGTTGTGTTCCTTTTATTGTGTAGTATTTAGTGTCCTGGTTTCCTTTGTGGCTACTGTTACCTGTCTTGTCTCACCTGTGATAATTAGTTTGCTCCACCTGTGCCAATCCTTGATTTTCAGTTGAGTTCACCTGTGTCCTTCAAAATGAAGGACACAGGTCCATGGAGTTGACAAACTGCTCCTCGGCCAGGGCGGCGTCTGCGGGGAAGGGCGGCTGTGAGCTCCTTCCGAAGCCCATGGGAGGTCGAAGGCGTACACGGGCCGGCTGCGGCTCAGCGTGTCCAGGTTCCTGATCCACAGGCCAACCCCGCCTCCGAACCCGTGGACCATCACCAGGGGAGTCTTGGTCTCAACATCATCCGGGATCTTCTTGTCGGTAAGGGTCAGAGTCCATAATCCTGTCTTGGTTCGGGAGGGTCACGAACCTGGATAACACGTCGTTCTTGATACAGTCTTCGGTGCTTTTCAGCAGAGACACGGATCGGTTTGACACCACCATGGCCACCCGGCCCAAGACGAACCTGGCTCGGTCTCATATTAGCTTTGCACTGGAACTGTTGTTACTGCAGGATCCGTTGCTATCCATTACCTGCTGACAGTATACACACACATATATATATATATATATATATATATATATATATACCGGTATGCTATTATAACATAACATAACCTGCTCACAGGCAGAGTCGCTTTGTAGGTAACGCGAACGGTGCGGCCGCTCAGGGCCTCGTGCCTGTGCTAGACAGCATTTTTTTATTCTTTGAAATGGGAACCGCTTTACGTGCTCCTCTCTCTCTCTCTCTCTCTCTCTCTCTCTCTCTCTCCTTTTAAGGGCAGTTTTGAATGATGGGAGGGAGACAGGGAGTGTGGTTGGGGAGTGTGTAGCATTGTTGTACGATGAATAGCAAAAATAGCCATTCTACATGGTCACAATGCGTTCTGATGCGGTGCGCTGTGAGCTTGTCCAAAAGTCCACAATTGAAAAATTTGAAACAATTGAAAGTGTTTAAAGCAGTGAGGGAGTGGAATTCAATACCCACCAAAATATGTCACCATCAATGAGTGACTTGTTTTTATTGAGTATGTCATATTTAATGTTTTAGCTGACACTCCTGTTTTTTAGGTAGTGGTCTACGTGCCCAAGGACATCAGATATGTAAATGTGCTGCTATAGCCATCTCAGGTGCAATTACTTTTAATTATGCACTGTCCCTGAATCTGTGACCATATGAATGAAATAATCAATTCATTAATTTATGACAAGGACATGTACACATAAATAAAAGCGTCGCTTCATATTCAACTTTGTTGATGGCTGATTTCCCCCACAGGATGAATGAAGGTACCCACCCCCCCACCCCCCGCCCAATGTTCACCATTTTTCCCAGACTAGGGATGGTAGGCTTCATTGTTCATGTATGGTGAAGACATGGGAATATTTGGTGAACTGAATCCTTCATAGTTGAACACCTCATAACATGCATTATCTACACACCAGGAATACACCGTGATGTCTTAACATCCTCGCAATATGTATTTCATGCAATAGGCTTTCCGGTGGTTGGAATCTATAGGGAAAAGAAGGGTCATTTACTCTCTCGATCTGCTCCTCATACATAAGCTCTACTTTCTAGAGAGAGAAAGCGAGAGGGGGGGGGGGGGCTTCTCTTAAAGCTCCTGAATATTTATTTCAGAGATGCCGTTTCTCCACCATCAAGGTTAAACTGTCGTATTTTCTTCACCTCTGCTGAACCAGAGGAGCGAGGAAGGCAGCAAGGGGGAAGGGAGTGATGAAGAGGCTGTGAAGAAACAAAACAGGAGGAGGGAGAGAGGAGGGAATGATGAAGAGGGAGAAGCCGAGAGAGAGAGAGAGAGAGAGAGAGAGAGAGAGAGAGAGAGAGAGAGAGAGAGAGAGAGAGAGAGAGAGAGAGAGAGAGAGAGAGAGAGAGAGAGAGAGAGAGAGAGAGAGAGAGAGAGAGAGAGAGAGAGAGACACACACAGAGAGGATGTTGGAAAGAGATGTAGAAGCTACAGCAAATTCTTCTTGTGGGAACACAGTTTATCGAAGGTCGCGAGAACAAAAAGACGCGAGACAATGCACAGACGCTTTCCCTCGCAGAAGTTCTAATACTGCGTGGCATGGGAATTAACTGCATTGACTGGGTGCAAACTTCCGTCCATCCAGCAGCATACACTGCGTGAAAAGAGGAGTTAACAGGCAATTATGTGCACTGTATTTTGCCCGTAAACCTCAAGTTTAGCAGGCATATACAGTTAATACACGGTAATATACAGGTGTGATGGTACAATTCGGGAGTTTACCGGAGTTTGTTGGAAAGTTTAACGGGAGTTTCCTGTAATATACATATCCGTATTCCATTGTTTTTGCGCAGTGATATACGACGAAGCTCAGACTCATAAAGAATCACACCTGTGTGAACTGAGTGGTGCAACTCCCCTCCCCCCTCCCCTCTCTCATATTAGCTGGCAACAGTGCAGCACTATCTCTCTCTCTCTGTTTCTGGCACAACAGCTCCCCTACTGGTACTTTGTCATACTGGTGCTCATAGTCACAGAGGTGAACATGGTCATTGCTGTTCCTTGGAGTGGTTGCACCACTCAAAAACATAGTCACCCCACCAACCGCATACTGGTACATTGACAAGATGGTTTACCATGATCTCAGAACAGCTAAAGGGCAGGAACGGTTTACTGTGTTCGTAAAGCACGGTTCGCTTTATCGACATACTCTCCTACCATACATAGCCTATCGGCTAAAATAGTGTCTAATTCACTTAAAAAATAGAATGTACAATGTACAAGCTGTAATTTGGCTTTTTTCACTACGAACTGAAATGGGTCTTAACGTGGTTCCATGAAGCCTACTTTTTCCCTTCCTGGAAAGGTTGTGGAGTCGAAATTGCAATAGTTGTCTTTGAAATGTGGTGGAGTGAAGTACAGATACTCAAACATGAGCTGCCTCCAGTACAGTGAAGACCACGGGGCCTAATCCTCTTCGTGGCCCCCCTATGCACTACAATAGGCACACTTTATCATTATTATTTAGCATTACCGATTGAGGACCATTCTTTCCAAACACATCCCTTACCCCAGACGGTGACACAAATGCATCAAACCCAGTAAACTGGGCCTTAAAGTAATACACCTGGCTAGACACACACTTTACGGAGAGCAGTGAAACTGGTCAGCTGTCAAATAATGTTCCCTGCAAGAAGTCAGCAATACCTCGATACTGAAGTGAAACCAGTATTCACTGAAGCCCATCAGGCTTCAAATACAAATTGTGTCTGATGTCTTCTTCATTGAATATTGCGTGTACGCCTGGCTCTGTGACGTCATGTGTCAGCCAGGTCTACAGACTTTGTTTTGGTTTACTTTTCATGCCCCCCGTGACATCATGTTTGTGCGTGCCCCTCACTTCGCACAAGTGTGATTTGTAACACTCTTCCACTTTCCTCTTTTTTCCAAGAGCCAAGCTTTTTGTAGTGTAGTATTGTATGTCAGATCTCATGCACATACCAGCCACTAGGTGGACCTACCAATGTGTTACATGCACCTTATGCGTAAACTCATGTATACTCTAACTGTATCTACTTGTCCTTTACCTATGCTATGTACATAGATATCTGGATTTTCTTTTGCTGTCTACAAAGTTACTATAGTAACTAAAGCTTTCAAATAATTGTA
This sequence comes from Protomyctophum parallelum, assembly GCF_964188405.1. Classification (NCBI taxonomy): domain Eukaryota; kingdom Metazoa; phylum Chordata; class Actinopteri; order Myctophiformes; family Myctophidae; genus Protomyctophum; species Protomyctophum parallelum. The sequence continues at coordinate 93,426,252 of NC_139697.1, forward strand.
GTGCAGTAAAAGTATTTGCATCTGAGATGTATAGTCAAGTAAAATAATTGGAAATACTCAAGTAGGCTACAAATACCTCAACATGGTACTTAGGTAAATGTAATTAGTTACTTTCCACCACTGCAAGGATTGCATTCTGTGACAGATTAGCCCTGGGACATGTAGACCAAATTCTGCTTCGAAGTGAAGGCGCATAATATGTTCTCTAAATCTCTAAACGCATCGACCTATATCGTCTAAAATGAAGAGTTCAGTCAAGACAACTCTTGAGCTAATTAGCGCATTATCTAATCCAATTGAGTAGTTGTGTCAATTTCCGCTGTGATTGGTTGAGCTTTGCATAACGTGTGTGCCACGTGAGCCAATATAAGTGGCAGAGAGAAGTGGGAAGGTAGAGAGAGGTGATGAAAGAGGTGGGGGAGCGAGAGAGAGACAGATGTGAGGCCTGCATAGGGTGGATGTGCAGGGCTAGGTTGCTAGTATGAAATAACTACAGAATATTGCCTGGTCTCCTTGTGTTAAACAATATAAGCAGGCTATGCAGATATAAATGAACACGTACAGTAGACTACATACAGCCATATAGGTCTCGTAGCTTGCGACTTGCAGAGCCATGTCATACAAAAACTAAAATTAAACAAGACAGGTTTGTGGACCGGGGCATGACGTCATGCCATCATCAATATGACGATGGTCTTGCCCGAATTTGGAGTTGGGTACAGAACAGACAGACGGACGCTGTTCCAGGCACACGCCAGGCCCTGTTCCCATCAGTTAACAAAAAAAACACACACAAAGGTCTCCACCTTTGCAGACATTTTCATCTCCCATTCCCAGATCGTACATTCTCTTCCATGGCTGTCTGTTCCTTTATCCTTTACCCCACTGTTTCTACATTCATTCCTGATGGAGATCACCTGGGTGCAGAAGTTTCTATTCTTAGAGATCTCTATCGCATAATTGTGTCTGTTCCTGGTGCAGTTCGGTTGCTATTCAAGTTCTCTGTTCTCCTGTGTGATGCTGCCTAGTTCCTGGTGGGTGTCACAGATCGCATTCCCGTGTCTTTCCCATCTGAACGAATGGGCCCTTTTGAAGGGGGGTGGTCTCCTCTTCTTTCCCTTTCTACTGTTCAATTGCCTGGAACTTGTTCTCTGACATCTACTTTTTTTTAGAGGGTTGTGCCAGTGTTTCTGCGGCGTCCGTTGGGATCCATGGTTGTCAGTTCCCACCTGATGTCATGTGGAAGTCCTGACTGATCCAGACCGTGCTGAATAACTGATAGCTTGCACAACGTCTTCAGACTAGGACACACATCTAATATGTAGACGTCGCCAGGTGTGTATCCTCCCAAGAAGACCATACGATGTCCCACCACGCAAGCGCACATCCTGACTCTCCATGAAATCGAAGATGGGCCTCCCCCCTTAGGCTCAACCTTCTTCCAGGTGTATGTATCTGGATTGAATTTCCGGTGGCATACAGCAAATATATACATCTCTCCGTTGTAGCCAAAGGCTGAATGGCCGTTGCGCCCTTCTGAAATGAAGGCAGAAGGTGTGCTCAGCCAGCAGCTTGTCTCTGTGTCAAACACTCTGATTCTGTTGTAGTGGTCCTCGTCCTGGGCCCCTTCGCCCCCAAATATAAACATATTTGTCTCGATGATGGTGGCAGAGTGAAATGCTGAAGGAGGTGCTGGAGTGCCTCTGGTGCTAATTAAAGTCCAGAACATTGTGGCCGTGTCCAACGTGTAGATGTCATTGTTGTATCCAGACTCATTGTTGTATCCTCCAAATATATACATGACCTTCCCCAAGCCGCAGGCCGAGTGCTTGTATCTCGCCTGGGGGACGGTCCCCGAAATACTGGTCTTGAACCATCTGTGGGTGTTGGCGTTAAACGCGTAGAGCACATTGCACAAGTTATAAATGTACTTATCCCCGCCCCAGATGTAGATGATATCTTCTATCAGAACAGCTGTGTGGCCGTAGCGCATGGAGGGGACCGCTTCTGCTCTTCCCGTCGTCACCGGGGGCAGCTTCGTCCAGTGCAGAGAGTCTGTGTTGAAGAAGTGCACATCGACCTGGAACTGGCCGTCGTACGTCTGTTTGGTGCATAGTCCTCCAAACGAGTACACCTTGTGTCCGACCGCCACAGCGGCGGGATACCTTCCCTCGGGGCCTCCTTTTAGATGTACCACCCAGTGGAACATTGGAGCATCGGACACATAACTCAATGTGTTCTGATAAAAGAATGGAGTGTTTTCGAAGTCTCGGTCGCACCTTATATTGGTACAGCTGCACAGACATCACGCGAAGCTTGGCCATTCGGCAAGACTGATGGGTTGGGTTTGACAATCATTATTTTCTGGACAGCTGATCGGCGCAAGGCGGATCAAGTGGGAGGCTTTCATGTCCCCACTACTCTTTTCACAGCTGACAACGACATTAGTGGTCCGAAAATTGATTTCAAATGTCATTCTGAATAAAATAAATAATGTCTGAGAAATTACTGGTACAGGACTCCTCGCCCCCGGCTCTCAAGGGGGTCAGCGTCGGAACACTATGGTTAGACACTTAGCTTTAGCACCTAGTAGATCTATAGTAGTTCCCGTTTTCTAGCCTTAGCATAACATGACCAGCAATAAAGCACAGATAGATTTATCTGTGAATGGCATAATTTATGGTTTTTTGTACATTTTTAATAGTCATATCTCAAGTCCACTTTCATTGAAAGCCATTGGGGACATGAACAAAATTACAAAATAGAGGGTTTACTACCGAAAGAAAGCCAAGATAATTATTTAATTGAATGCTTTCGAGATTCTTAAGTGGGCCCTGAGCCAGTGAAGAATATGGGATTCCATAATTATAGGCTACAATGCTCTTGTGTCCTTCTGCCTTTTGCAACTTGCATAGCCTACAGACAGTAGACCTATTTTTGGTGATTATAGCATCTAGGGTGTCGGCCGTCCCAGGGTGAGATATCCTGGAGCTGCCGGTGGCTAGCCTATCTGTATGACAAAAGAGTTTGTTGACCTGAAGGAACATCAAAGACTTGCCACTAATAATATGCAAACAACTGTCGACCCCCACGCCAATGTAGAGTGCTTAAAGTAGTGACCAAATATACAATGAGTTGTCAGTCAGGGGCGCAAGCCTACATGGGGAGACGTCAGCCACTTTGCTCATGGCTGGCGTGAGCATATGCTTTGTTTCACTGCTGTAAGCTGTACTTAAGTAGTGACCAAATATACAATGAGTTGTCAGTCAGGGGCGCAAGCCTACATGGGGAGACGTCAGCCACTTTGCTCATGGCTGGCGTGAGCATATGCTTTGTTTCACTGCTGTAAGCTGTACTTCGTTGAAATAAACATCTTGGAACTTCATCTCGTCTCATGTCTGCCGTGCACAATTCTCCTCTGTATGGTATGAAAATATACTTCACCAGAAAAAGGACGAGAACCAGTGTGTTAGTACACTCTCTCCGGGTTGCAAATGGATAATTTGGAGATGCGGTTTACAGTGTAAAACATTTTACGGCTGTGTTATTTACTGTTCATGCTGCATTCCTTTGTTCCCGTGTTGCATGACCCGCATGTGCCATTGGCGACTCGAGTACACCACTTATAGCGCTTTACCACGATGATATTTACGCAGGTCACGTGCACTCTGTGACATACATATTTGGGTCAATCTTTACAGTTAAACTATAACACTCCGTGTGCAATTTCATGAATCAATTTAAAATTAGGGTCTTGCCATCAGAAATCCCCCCTGTATTATATTCTCCGCTTCAGAGGGAAATCGATACTCGGCGCGGCCGAGCAAGAGCAGAGCTCAAACGCTTGAGCAGCACCTCCAAAACGGAGAGGAAATGGGTTTTGGGATGTTGACACCGTCTGCATGGCAACGGACATTGTGTGCGGCGCAGAGAATGCAGTATGTGTGAATAGAAGATGGTTTCCAACTCAGCACCCCCCGTGGTTCCCTGGGCTTTCTGCCTGCGGAAGAAAGAGCAACGTGAGCCTGCTTTGTTCCTTGAAATAGCCACCGAATGGACCTTTGGACATGGAGTGTATTATGAAAGCACACAGCATGTGAGATTTCAGTAAACAAAAAAGAATAAAGGGGGGGAAAAAAGACTCGGCGATAATCGGCCGATTTCATGGAGTTGACTGCGTAAATACTATCGCTAAGTGGTGTGAGTCATGCAACACAGGAATACAAGATTAGCACTTACTGTTACAGTAGTGTAATATTGTATACATTAAAACCCTGAATAATTTACAGTGTAGATTAAGAGATTCAAAATAAATGAACAAAATGGGGGTCTGTGGCTTTAATTCATATCAAACTAGGGCTTCTTGAAATGAAAAAAGGTTGAGAATCACTGATCACTGCATGTGTAAATGATCCTTGTACAATGCAATGTTCCATGAACACAAACACAGACAGTAGAATGCAAACACTTTATTCCAAATGCTCAAAAACCTCAAACTGACCCCCCCAGTTCATGTATGAGATCCATTATGTATCCTCATCACGGACACGAATGCAACCTAGTTTGTGTGTCTTTTATTTATTCCGTTAGTACAGGGATTATCAACCTTTTAGTAATTTCAAGGGCCCCCAGTTTGATACTGTATGTATTAGCACACAGACCACCATTAGATTAATTAATTTAATTAGTTTTTGTCACAATTACAGTGTCAAATCTACACTATCAAATCCTCAGTGTTAACTACAGTATAGGGTCCATTTGTAACCCTGGTGGTCCCTGGATCCCATGTTTGACAACCAGTATGTTATTTTGTATGTCTTAGTTTGTTGTGTTTACACCAGGGGGGCAGTCAGCCAGATATTTCGTGAAGCCTCATTTTAAATCGGTAGTTCATATAATGGCCTGTTGTGGCGCTGGACTGGACCCAAAAAGCCCCATAGCTCCATAGAGGCCCATGTATTTGGGCCCAACTTCACCTAGACTGTATTACCTTAATAAACATGGTCATGAATACTTTCTGCTTCCAGTCACTAGTTTAAAGTCTCATTTCTAATGTCATAATATTCTTTTTGGAAAATTATGGTCCCATTTATAAAATAAATGACCATAAAGTCGCGTATGTTCTGAGGGGCGTGGCTACCGTTACAGTCTATGATCGGGAGTCCCCACCCACTCGAGTCAAAATAAAAACCAACAGAGAAGAAGGGGGGAAGTCCCGCCTCGTTGTCTGGGCCAGCCAATGGCCAGCTGGGCCAAGACGGATCTTGAAAGATGGCGACTTACAGTGCATTAGAATGCAAGGGATTTCAGGCTTCATTTTACGTTCATGTTAGACCCGGGGAACGCTTTGTCCATATTATTTACAGTCTATGGTTTACACCAAACACACACACAGAGATATATTCTGATCAATATCTCATTGAAATGGTAATAGGCCTACAATGATTGAGTCTTGCATCTTGATGCTGAGAATGAAAGCCTTCACTTTGTCTCTTATCCATTTTAAAGTGCTGTTGATTGCGACACATATATGGTCATGCCTCGTGACATCATGCCTCCATTATGGTTACGCCTCGTGACATGTCATGCCACCTTATATGGCCATCTCCATATATGAAGATCACGACACTGACCTCATCTAACCCTGGATAACCATGCATGGAGAAGACTGGATCATCACCTATATCTGCATAATATGGAGCCGGCCGGCAACTCTACATCTGACCTCAAACCTCAAACCCTTAGATCTACATATTTGGAGCTGACCTGTTCTGGCATTCCATGCTGTATGTTGATCCTCCCCACCCGTCCTTCCTGTTCTGAGATTCCATAATGTTGATCTGACCTCATCAAAACCTGTACACTCAAGACACGCTCCATATATGGCCAGTACAGAAGCCATTCCATTATGTTGATCTGAGCTGATGTTGATTTGATGTTCGTAGATGGCAGAAAAATAATTAATCACTTCAGCCCTATATACATTTCGGCTATTTGAAAATAGCCGATCTACAAGCCCACAATGCATCGTGATGCGACACATTGTGAGCTTGTAGATCTGCTATTTTCAAAATACCTTTACATAAAAACTTTAAAGAGGGAGTGCCACAATTTCCAGTTTTTCATGTGTCTATGAGACATTCTGCATAGTGAGTACTTTATACTTATTCCGGACTTTTACTTGTAACCAAGTAGTTCTACAGTATTGCAGTAAAATGAAGCAATACTACAATTTGACTATCATCACATTCAGTACTAATGGTGTATTTATAAATTAAATGGGGATACTTAATGACTACCACTGACAAATTAGATATTCATGATATTCCTGCACGGTTGTGATGTGCAATATTTGCCTTGCATAGCAAGGCTGTCTTTCAAAGCTGTGGTTATTTTGTGTTACTAAAATCAGCGGTTATCTTAAGTATCTCTCGGAGAGAGTCATATGGGGTCCAAGCCACTAGATGGCGCAGGCACACAGCCTAACATACACTCACGGAACAATTTGATTGGATCGTGAACTGTCACTCATGGCGTGGTTATATGGACCAACCCACCAGGTATATAACCTGAGGTCCGCCCTGAGTAACGTCATTCCTCGCTTTCTGTGCTATCGCATACACGTCTTATCAAGAGAATCACCTTTCGGCTGTTGAAGATTGTTTTCCATCAGGACGGGTCTCAGACTTGTGCCGCGGAAATTCGCAGCCCTACGTTGGTGTTCCTTCTCTTCACTCACGGACGTTCCAGCATTAAAAGCCCGTAAGTTATTTTTAAGGACATCAAAACTCAAGTGGGCCGTACGGCGACTTGTGGTTTGTCCTCTGCTAGCTTCCCGAAACTTGTTTCCCCCTTGCTAGCCACGTGCGTCCCTTTGTTCTGCTAGCCTTAGTCTACTGTTGCACAACGTAGCACTACCGTAAGCCTTAGAACAAGACCCGAAGTTTTCACTAGCTCACCTGCCCAGCTAACAGCTAACCAGGCGCTGCTCTATCTAGCCTCCGCAGTTTCGCTAGCCCTTTGGGTTAGCTAGCTCCCGCTAGCGCAGCCGCTAGCCTCTTAGCTCCGCGAGACGTTAGCTAAGTGTCCGGCCGTCAGGCGCTCACTTAGCCCTCTCTAGCTTCCCGTGCACGTGCGGCTTAGAAGACCACGGTCCTACCTTACACGACGCAAACCGCGCTACCGACGGAAGTCCGCCCTGCTCTGTGTCGTCTGACCTAAAGCAGCACAGCGTGCCGGCCTCGCTACGCGAGCCCCAGGCTTTGCGGCCTTCCCCGTAGTCCGGCTCCTTTTTTCAAGCAACATCAGTTAAACAGCTCACTCGTCGCCACAGTTGTAAAACGTGGCTTCTCTCTGTTTAGTCTCCTGTTCTCCAACACTGTTCTGTGAGTACCACTTCTCCTCACACTACTTGCTGTTGTGATATTTATATTATTAGTTGTACAACAATAATATAGATATTGTAACTTGTCTTCTTACTGTTGTAATATATATATATTATTAGTTGTAAAACAATAATATTATATAATATAACTTTATCTTCACTTTTCTTCTACACCTTTTTTTGTGAGTACCAGACTGCTTCTCCTCACACTTTACTTTACTGTTATAATTAATATTATTAGTTGTTAAACAATAATATTATATTATAACTTTAAAAAAAAAAAAAAAAAAAAAAAAAAAAAGTTTTCCTCTTGGGCTGCCGTTTCTTCTCAGACGACAACCAGTACCCAAGATGGCCTGCGGAGGTGGCGACGACCCTTTCCCAGAGGAGGATCGCCCCCGTGTGTGTTTCTCACGCACCTGTGACAACCTGCTGTCCCCCGAGGACAGACATTCTCGCTGCATGTTCTGCCTAGGCCTGACACACGCCCGCCAGGCTTTCGAGACGCCAGGTTTCTGCCCCTGCTGTTTCTATCTCACAGACAGGGAGAAGGGTCGACGCATCTCTCGCGTCACAAACTACGAAACCAGGCCCCTGGCCGACACCTCCGACCTCAGAGCCCGACTGTCCCGACCAGCTCCGGCCCTTGACTGGCCTGACCTTCCCACCCGTGATGCAAGGCCCAGGCCCGCTGCCTCCTTCTCTCTCTCCAGAGCCCCTGACCCCACCCCGTCTCAAAGACGACGTGACGAGACCTTCATGGGCTCTCCTGCCAGGAAGACGGCTCGGACCGATTCCGACTACGGTCCGAGGACTGCCCGTCCCTCTGGGCCCTCAGCCTCTTTCTCTCCCCGGTCACAGTCTGACAGAGACTTAGACCGTTCCCCTCAACGGACCTACAGCTCTGACGATGACCACGACATCGACCAGCCTGCTAGACGCCGTTCTTTCTCCATCGGTGACCTCCCCCCTCTCTACTTGGCCGATGGCCAGAGATGGGGTGACGTATTGGACGATGAGCGTCCAATGGATGACCTACCACCGTACCAGGATCGACTGGACGACTATAGGGTCCTGGATGAGGTCGGCTACGACGACCCCTTGGCCTACGACGCCGACGCTCCAGATGATGCCGACGCTCCGGACGAGGCCGACGCTCCGGATGAGGCCGACCCCCCAGGGTTGGTCTTGGTGGACCGCGACCGTCCCCTACCCGAGGACGCCCCGGACCAGGCAGCCCCGGCTGCTGACCCGGCCCTACCGATTGACGAGAGGGACCTGGTGGATCTTTTCCGCCAGGCCTCTCTCCGCTGCAATAGGACCTGGCCTGAAGAGGCCCCGCCACCAGTCCCGGAGGACGAGTGGCCGGGTATCAAACCCAAGAAGCAGGTCCGCAGGATCCTGCTTCCCCTGTCTCAGGGTTTCAAGGCCCACTACACGGCTAGCTGGAAAGAGCCCATGGCTCCTCCAGCTACTCCGCGTCGCTCTCGTGTCCCTCTGGACACGGTTGAGATGCCCTCCCTATGCTTCGACAAGCTGCCAGCTATCGACCGCATAGTTGGAGCCTTCCTCCTCAACCCCGCCTCCCCCCAGGTCACGCCTTTGACGCGCGACCCTGTCCTTCCTGACCGGTGTGACAGGGAGGCCGCGGCGGCGAACGCAAAGTACTACGCCCTTGTAGTAGCGTCTGCGAAGCATCTCAATGCCTCTGCGCTACTCCAGGGCTCCCAGAGTGCACTGTTTCAGGAGATGGGCGACGCCCCTACCCCTGTACAGTTGGCTGAAGCCCGTCGCCTGCACGAGGAGATTGTGACTTTCACATGCTGCCTCACAGACCTGACCGGTCGCATGGCCACGGCTTCAATCAACTCGGAGCGCACCAGATGGTTGGAAGCCTCACCCAGTCTGGACCCCGATGCCCGGAGAGAGCTCTCCGAGGGTGCCATCATCCCCGGAGGCCTCTTCAGAGGCGCACTGGAGAGGATGGCCCTCAATGTGGAGGTACAGCGTCCAGGCCGCGAGGCCCTGGCGGCCTTTGTCCCCCGTGCCGTGCGCCCCCGAGCTCAGGGCCGCGGGCAGGGGCAACCTCCTCGCCAGCCTCCCCGCCCTCCTCAACGGCAGCAGCGTCCTGTAGGCAACAGGAACGCTCGCCAGGCTCCACGTCCCCGCCCTGCCAGAGATGCCGGAGACCGTGACGTCCCCAGACCAGCTCCGCCCGGTGATAGAGATGGACGACGTCGACGCCCCGGAGACCAACGCCGTCGCCCCGCCGGCCCCCAGGCTGGCCCTAAGAGAGGCGTTCCTAAGCCCAACAAGGACCAGCAGCCGAAGTGACCAACCGACCCTCCCCCCATGCGCCGGGCCTAGTACCGGACGTAGCAGTCTCGGACTGCACGTCCGGTCCGCCCGCGAAGCGCTCTCGGACCTCGGCACAGGTGAACGTCCCGGACGTCCCTGTGACCCAGTCCCAGTATATTGTTTACATGCATACAGCACTTTCTGTTTTTTCTGTAATAAAGGCTTTGCCCCAAAACAAAAAAACAACAAAACAATATCGACAGAGGGGGGGACATGAACCCACTGCCAGGGGAGCCCCGTGGGCCCCCCGACGCAGTGGGGCAGGGCATGAGGTCGGTGGCGTACCAAAACGCCACTGGGGAGACGGGTCATGCCCAATTTTTCTCCGACATGCCAGGGAACACTGCCCCCAGACGGGGCACGCCTCCCATGGCCGGAGAGAACCCACTAGCCAGGCACCTGGCACGGTGGGAGCGGTGTGGAGCATCCCCATGGATCCTCAACACCATAGCGAAGGGCTACAGACTCCAGTTCGCCAGGACACCCCCGGCGTTTTCAGAGGTCATCTTCACCAACGCCAGGGGTCAGGAGGGTCTGGTTCTCCAACAGGAGATAGCCTCCTTGCTGGAGAAGGGTGCCGTCAGAGAGGTACCCTTGGCCCAGCGTCGCAGCGGGTTCTACTCCCGCTACTTTCTGGTCAAGAAAAAGGGGGGGGGCCTACGTCCCATCCTGGACCTGCGGATACTCAACAGGCACCTCAAGTCTTTTCAGTTCAAGATGCTGACGGCCAAGTCTCTGGTGCGCTCCATACGCCCAGGCGACTGGTTCACATCCATAGATCTAAAAGACGCCTATTTCCACATCCCCATTTACCCGCCTCACAGGAAGTTCCTGCGGTTTGGGTTCCAGGAAAAGGCTTACGAGTACACGGTCCTTCCATTCGGGATGTCCCTCAGTCCCAGAGTGTTCGTCCGCTGTACGGAGGCCGCGCTGGCACCCCTGAGACTTCTCGGTCTACGGGTGTCCAGTTACATAGACGACTGGCTCCTATGTTCGGATTCAGCGGAGGAGGCCGCGAGGAACACGACTCGGGTCGTGTCCCATGTGACCTCACTGGGTTTCAGGATAAACCTAGCCAAGAGCATGATGACGCCTACCCAATCCACGGATTTCATAGGCATCACTCTGGACTCTGTCTCCTACAGGGCTCAGCTGAGTCGAGACAGGGTCAACGACCTCCTGAAGTGCGTGTCCATGTTCAAGACAGGCCGCATACTCCCACTGGGTACGTGTCTACGGATGGCCGGACTCATGGCCTCGGCCATCTCTCTGGTAGGTCTGGGCAGACTCCATATGAGGCCTTTCCAGCGTTGGCTGAAATCCCTCGGTCTATCCACCAGGTTCACGAAACGCAGAGTGACAGTGTCCTCGAACTGCACTCTAGCTCTGAAATGGTGGTCGAACAGAGGTGTCCTGACGGAGGGGGTCCCGATGGGTCTCCCCACAGTCAGGAGGTTGGTCACCACCGACGCCAGCCTCTCCGGTTGGGGCGCCACCCACGACGGGAGGACGGCCAGGGGGGTGTGGGATGCAGCTTTGCGCTCCTCCCACATCAACTACCTGGAACTACTGGCGGTGTTCCTGGCACTCCGAGAATTCGAACAATTCCTCAGAGGTCACCACGTCCTGGTTCGTTCAGACAACACCACGACGGTTTGTTACATCAACAGACAGGGGGGACTCCGGTCTCCTCGCCTGTGCTCCCTGGCACACAGGCTCCTGGTTTGGTGCGACAGCCGCCTGCTGTCGCTCTCAGCGTGCCACGTCCCGGGCCGCCTCAACGAAGGGGCCGACCTACTATCCAGGGGACCATTACGCTACAGCGAGTGGTCCCTGAACCCCCGGGTAGCGGACTTGGTCTGGACCAAGTTCGGCAGGCCGGGGGCGGACCTCTTCGCCTCAGAGACAAACAACAGGCTCCCTATGTTCTTCTCTCTGTCAGGTTCCCCTCCACTCGGCCTGGATGCGCTGGCGCATCGATGGCCTCGGGGTCTGCTTTACGCGTTCCCACCGTTGGAAATGATTCCGCATGTCCTAGCCAGGGTGCGGGATCAGGGATCGGAGCTACTGCTGGTAGCCCCAGCCTGGGGGTCTTGGAGACAGGACATAGTCCCTCTCCTGTTCAAAGACCCATGGCAGCTCCCTCTGTGGAGGGACCTGCTGACCCAGGCCGGAGGAGAGATCTTTCACCCACGTCCTCAGGACCTAGATCTCTGGGTTTGGCCCGTGAAGGGGCGTCGCTAGAAGCGACTGGTCTGCCTCCAAATGTCATAGAGACGATCCTTGGTGCCAGGGCTGCCTCCACCAGACGACGTTATAACACTGCCTGGCATGTGTTTGAGCGTTGGTGCTCGGGCAGACAGGAAGAGGTCTTCCCTTTTCAGGCGTCTGTGAGACACATTCTGGTTTTCCTACAGGAGTTCTTAGACAGGGGTCTTGGTCTCTCCTCAGTCAAGATCAACCTGGCGGCCATAGCGGCCTATCATGTTGGTATGAACAACAGACCGATCAGTGAACACCTGCTGATCCGTCGGTTCATGAAAGGAGTTACGCGCCTCAGACCGGTCGCCAGATCTCTGGTCCCCTCGTGGGACCTGGCGATAGTCTTGGACTCCTTAGTGAGAGACCCCTTCGAGCCACTGGAAACGGTGGACCTGAAGTTCCTCTCTCTGAAGACCGCTTTGCTCGTTGCCCTGACGACGGCGAAGCGGGCTGGTGACATGCACGCGCTCTCAGTGAGCAGCAGCTGCTTGAGATTCAGTGGTGATGACACCAGGGTCACGCTCAGGCCGAACCTTTCGTTTCTGCCTAAGACTTTTCCCGCGGGCTGCTCGCCCGTGGATCTCACGGCCTTCCATCCTCCTCCCTTCTCTTCGGTGGAGGATAGGAGACTACATTGTCTCTGTCCGGTGAGAGCCTTGAAAGTCTACAAGTCAAGGACTGCCCCCTTCAGGCTGGGTGAGCAGCTCTTTGTGGCCTGGGGTTCCCAATGGAAGGGTAAACCCATTTCGAAAGTTAGACTCTCGCAGTGGATTGTGGAGGCTATAAGGTTAGCCTATACCTCGTGTGGTACTGAACCCCCAGAGGGCCTACGTGCACACTCTACAAGAGGTTTGTCTACATCCTGGGCCCTGGCCAAGGGTGTCCCTATTCAGGATGTCTGCGCTGCGGCGAGTTGGTCGTCTCCGTCGACTTTCGCCACGTATTATAACCTGGATGTGGCCCCTGCAACCCTGGGACATGCAGTCCTGGGGGTTGCTGCCCATTGAGTCAGGAAGTCTGGCTTAGGGTCGAGGGTCCCTTCTGGCCCCTGACCATTAGGGATGGGTGACCATTGTGTCCTCTGACCGGCAGGGCTGGAACAGCAGAGCTGTCGGCCCTGGGTCATGGACGTTTTCATAAGGTTGAGGGTCCCTTCTGGCCCCTGACCATTAGGGATGGGTGACCATCGTGTCCTCTGACCGGCGGGGCTGGAACAGCAGAGCTGTCGGCCCTGGGTCAGGGACATCTTCATAAGGTCAAGAGGTCCCTTCTGGCTCCTGACCATTAGGGATGGGTGACCATCGTGTCTTCTGACTGGCGGGGCTGGAACAGCAGAGCTGTCGGCCCTGGGTCAGGGACATCCTCATAAGGTCATGTGGTCCCTTCTGGCCACTGACCGTGAGGGATGGATGACCATCGTTGTTTTTGACCAGCAGGGCTGGAACAGCAGAGCTGTCGGCCCTGGGTCAAGGACATCTTTTATAAAGGATGTCTCTTTTGGGTGAACGCGCAGGGTTGGCTTCTTGGGCCTCCTTTGCGTTTGGTCTCTCTCAAATAGAGATGATCCTAGGATCGAATTTTCTATCAGCCGAAGGCGATCATACGGGAGCGTTATGTTCCCCATATGACTCTCTCCGAGAGATACTTAAGATAACTTCGGGTTACTTTAGTAACCTCAGTTATATAAGTGACTCGAGAGAGAGAGTCATTAAGTCGCCCTTCTGTCTTTTCAAAGACGTCAGAAAGCAGGTTGATAGGAATGACGTTACTCAGGGCGGACCTCAGGTTATATACCTGGTGGGTTGGTCCATATAACCACGCCATGAGTGACAGTTCACGATCCAATCAAATTGTTCCGTGAGTGTATGTTAGGCTGTGTGCCTGCGCCATCTAGTGGCTTGGACCCCATATGACTCTCTCTCTCGAGTCACTTATATAACTGAGGTTACTAAAGTAACCCGAAGTTCTCAGTCATTTATCTTGCTCACACGTATCAATATTAGAACAGGAAGGACGTGACTGCATCGCTCAGAGCTTCGCTGATGGCCTGCGGTGTGTCTGTGTAGTTGTGATGTGACAAAGGCAAAGCAGTGTTGTTTTGATTGAATACACACAGAGGCACAGTCCCATACAAAATGATGCTAAAAGGATAAACCCAAGAAAGCACGATGGCGTGTTTCCATTGGGGTCCTGTTTGGAGCTGGCATGGCGTTAAAGTTGCCTCATCGGTCGACTGATTAACTGATAACGAATACAGACGAATGGCCACATTTCAAACATGCTTTCACATTCAGGTTTCTGTATTTTTATCGGGAAGTCCATCAATGCTCGAGTTCTGACTGCATCCCTTGTGCTGTTAAAAGATCAATCAATTACACACCCCATGAAGCCTTGATATTTTGATGACGGGCAGAGTGACTCAAAGCGTCTCTATTGAAGCAGCCCCTCCCGTGAGTATAGCTACAGGGAGGAGAGGCGGTGGACTCGCCGTCCTTCTAGCAGTGTGTCCGTCCGCTGTCGGAAAAACAATTGGTGGACTTTCGGGCCCATGGGAGAAGCTACGGAGAGCGCTTTGACACCGGGCGGCAGTGCGGGAGTGGACTGGGAACTGTTTCCTCTGGTGGTTCCGCCTGGGACATGCCCGCGGACTGGTTGTTGGAGGGGTTTTCGACAGTGTTGTGCTCTCTCTGCTATATGATTGGGACGCTGCTCCTTGTCTCAATTTACTGGAGCTTAAGCTCCAGGGCCCGCAGCTTGCAGAGCCCATGTGTGCGAAACTATTTCGAATAGGCCACAGCAGATGCAGCGTCAGGGAGCAGCCTTGTAAATATCACATCTACGGGAGCAGTGGCAATAGTGCTGGCGGTACGCACGCACGTGCATTTGTTCACTGGACGCAAAAAGTGTTGATCTTGATTGTTTTACGTGCACACGAATCACATGCATGCGCGTGCATGGGGCCTTTTGATTTGGTATAGCGCCATGGCCATCGGAGTGGGACACTGGCTTGTCATGGCATGTTGCATGGATGAAACTTTGCTGTGTGTATGTGTGTGTGTGTGTGTGTGTGTGTGTGTGTGTGTGTGTGTGTGTGTGTGTGTGTGTGTGTGTGTGTGTGTGTGTGTGTGTGTGTGTGTGTGTGTGTGAGTGTGTGTGTGTGTGTGTCCGGGAGGTCAAAAGAAGAGGTATAAGGACAACATTAAAACAAACCTAAAGAAGTGCCACGTTGACCTCAAAGCTTGGGAAGACAAGGCAACAGACAGGACGACCTGGAGAAACCTTGTCCGTGAGGGTGCTGCAAAATATGATGACGACCTCCTCCATGCTGCACAGGACAAGCGCAGACTCAGAAAGGAGAGAGCATCCAATAAACCATCCAATAAACCGGTCCAACCCAAACCCACCACTACATTCCCCTGTCCACACTGCACCAGAGTAATCGGGTCCAGAATCGGCCTCCATCTCCACCCGACGACCCACAAGGACCAAGAGGGAGGACAGTCATACTCGGATACGAGTGACCGCCGATGATGATGATGATGGGGTGTGTGTGTGTGTGTGTGTGTGTGTGTGTGTGTGTGTGTGTGTGTGTGTGTGTGTGTGTGTGTGTGTGTGTGTGTGTGTGTGTGTGTGTGAGAGAGAGAGAGTCACAAGCACCGTTCATGCAGACCTCAGATGTGAACAGTACTTGACATGTGTGTGCTGCTCATCATGCCAACATGGCATCACTGTCGGGACAGAAACCTCTTATCTCCATATTCTAACTTTGTGTTGTTTGCATCAAAAGTATAGCTCGAAATGTGGCACAAAGCGACGCGTTTCAAGCATGCTGATATGCTATTTTAGCTGTTATTAAAATGTATATACAGTGTTATATTATATCCTGAAAAGTAAGCATTTTGGACATTATGCGATGTCATAAAATTGAACGGCGAGACTCGATCTGGCTGATCAATAGAGCTTTACCACCACTGTGGTTAATTCACACAATGCTGGACTTCCGTTGCATAATCAGAGCCTTTTGGAACAGAAATGTGTGTGATGTTGGAGTAAGGCGAGCTGCTCTATCGGAAACAAAACAAAGCTCATCTGCGTACAATGCAACCCTTTTACATACACAGGCTGTTGGCAGGAAGGGGCTGATCGAGTACAGTGGTGGTGGCATAATTGCCAAATCTCTCTCTCTCTCTGTCTGTCTGTCTGTCTGTCTGTCTGTCTGTCTGTCTGTCTGTCTGTCTGTCTGTCTGTCTGTCTGTCTGTCTGTCTGTCTGTCTGTCTGTCTGTCTGTCTGTCTGTCTGTCTGTCTGTCTGTCTGTCTGTCATTATTGGTCCCAAAGGCCAACACCGAGCTAGGTAAAACAGCCTTCGGACTCCATGATCTCACTGGCATAATTTAAAAACGTGCTCGCCAATCTTGTTGTTCTAATCTAAATTGTCCCTGCTTTAATTAAGATTGTATATAATTGTTTTCGTACAGTATTGTTTTCGTACAGTTTAATTAGCTTGTTTTTACAATATATGTTTTATCCTGATGATCTTATTATTATTCTCCCTCTCTCTCTCTCTCTCTCTCTCTCTCTCTCTCTCTCTCTCTCTCTCTACTCTTAATTAATCTCTCTCTCTCAGAGCGACAGAGAGGGAGCAGTAAACAGTAAAATGTTAATTATCAGAAGGATTAAGCAAACTGGCAGGTAGAGCAGCTACCGTTGCACTTCCAACATGTTTGTGTTGACTGGCTTACAGCACACGTCTCTATAGCTGGCTGCAGATTAGAGGCAGACACAAGATGTCTTCATCCAAAAAATACATTCACTACATAAGAAATCAAGCATAGAAAGGATGATGGTGCTTTCAAAAAGTGCATTGCCTCTGTCAGGCGGAGGTCCAAAACCCCTTGTTTTTATTCTGATTTTAAATCATTAAATGGAATATAGTTAAAATAGCCAATCCACAAGCTCTAAAAGGGTTGCGATGCAATGTGTTGTGAGCTCGTAGATCTGCTATTTTCACTACTTTTGTATGGCACTGTTGCATGATTCATTAAAAAGAAAATGGCTACACCAAATTGCCTCGCAAAAAAAACAGCAGATCTACAAGCTCAACGTGATGCGTTGTGAGCTTGTGGTTGCCCCCCATATCGATGATGGGATTCAAGTGGTATAATCAGTTCCTTGATCCGGGTCCTGCAGGGGTCTATATTAAGGGCTTCACACACCGTCTGCGAACGCCGTGCGTCAAAACAGCCGCCTCCGTTATTTTCAATGAACCTACCCCACACCGGCGGTGTCCGACGCACGCTGATGCCTCGCCTGACGCTCCGATAGAAACCAGTTCTATTTTCCAGGCGTTACCGCGCGGCAACGCCTGTGCCGCGTCGCTGCACACCCGGTGTGTGTTGGGCTTGAGAGTCCTCCTTTTCCCCCCTCTACACCAAAATCTCTGCATCGAAAACAGTTTATTATCACTCACATGTCCAGAAATAGGCGACGCTATAGGAATTTAGTGGTTAAAATAAATCCCAGATTGTAGCTTTAATTAATTTATGTATACTGAGCAGCTGCATTGTCGACATTTAATAATGCCAAACAAGCAAATGTGGGGAGCATACGTCAGTCCGACGTACCAATGGTCCGACATATGTGGCTGGTTAAGACAAGACACATATGTGGCCGGTTAAGACAAGACACATATGTGGCTGGTTAAGACAAGACACATATGTGGCTGGTTAAGACAAGACGCATACGTGGCCTGTTAGGACAAGACACATATGTGGCCGGTTAAGACAAGACACATACGTGGACGGTTAAGACAAGACACATATACGTGGCTGGTTAAGACAAGACACATATGTGGACGGTTAAGACAAGACACATATGTGGACGGTTAAGACAAGACACATACGTGGACGGTTAATACAAGACACATATGTGGACGGTTAAGACAAGACACATATGTGGACGGTTAAGACAAGACACATATGTGGACGGTTAAGACAAGACACATATGTGGACGGTTAAGACAAGACACATATGTGGACGGTTAAGACAAGGCACATACGTGGACGGTTAAGACAAGACACATATGTGGACGGTTAAGACAAGACACATACGTGGACTGTTAAGACAAGACACATATGTGGACGGTTAAGACAAGACACATATACGTGGCTGGTTAAGACAAGACACATATACGTGGCCGGTTAAGACTCATCCATGGCTCCAACTTGTGTGGCCATGTGACAAGCTGCCACATACATGTGTGAAATAATGTATTTCCTGTCGTGGTATGAGTATTGAAAGCAAATGAAACATACTGGGGAATAACAGGGGAGTATTATTGGTTAAACTATGGTTGAATATTTAACCCTGAAATGTAGTGTAGGCTAAGGACAATATAATATATTGTGTTTTGTGTAGTTGAACCATGGTCATCAATTTTCTGTCGACAAAATGACAAAGTTTGATCACAGGGGGAGCTGTGGTGAAATGTATGTAAGCAATAGTTCCAGGAATAGTTCCAAATCCAGGAAGTGAACTGTCAGGAAGCTATAAAGGAACAGGAAGTGAGGCGCCGAGCCTGTGGTCCATTTTGGGCAGTTAGAAGAGTGTTTGGTGTGGTTGTTAGTTGTTTGTCAAACACACTCTTTTCAAGCCAATACTAAGCGGAAATAAGAACTTAACTCAAACCAATGCACATTTTGACCGAGGATTTGTGCTCTGAACAAACAAATCAGAGCTTGTGAACAGAGGAACCAGCAGAGGACTCCTGACTTAAAGGTTGGGTGAGAAGGATATATTTTATTTTTTTCCAGTTGGTAATGCATTAGCAACTTTTATAACTTTTGTTTTATAACTCTGATTACTTTTGGGGATTACTTTGGGATACTTTGACTCTGGGACACCTTTAAAGGGACATTGTAGGGGAAGTTCTGAAGTGAAGTGAACATTTTGATAATTTTGATCTTTAAACAAGATGACATTGCAATTTAAGTTAAAAATAAATAGTTTGTGTTTTCCTTTTGACATATAACTCTGATATGCATGGCCGGTTAAAACACATGTGTGGCCGGTTAATCCTCGCCCGTGGTGTCGGGCTATTGCGTGTCGGACCAAGGAGATGCAGCCAGCAAATGTTTGACGTGTCTGAAGTTGAGTCTAGCAAATAGGACTTGGTTGCCTATAGGCTGTACTGTACACTAAATGTCCTGCATACATTCTATTTTAGTGCAAACTGGCTCTATATTCTCAATGTAATACTTGCTAGAGTGCTTGCTCATGCAGGAACATCGGTCTCCCTGTCTTTCCAGCTCTTTAGTAAACAGAAAATGCATGTTCACGTCACTATACCAATGTCATACAATCAGCAGAGAGAAGTCATACAGGGTGCAGAAACAAATTACATTGGAAGTGATGACAAAATAATTACAATAATGAGCAGACAAAATTGCAACTGGAACTGGAAGTATAAAATAGGGCTTACTGTAAGCGGTACACACATACACACTTACACAGTTACTTGTAAGTATTTTTTCAGCATATTATTATATTATTGTTACTGTTAAATAAGTAAAATGACTCTTAAGCACTTATTCCAACACAGAGGAGATGTGAGTCATGTGTGAAGATATGTGTGAGTTATGAAATTAATCATTGCCGTTCGGTTTGAACTGTGACCTTAAAGGATAAACAAAACATATTGATGGAAACCTCCGATGCGTTCCTGTCCAGAATCACCTCTTAGATCATCCCCACTACAATGATCAGTCAATGCATTGATCCGTTTTCAAAAGCATGCTACTCCAACAATATGAGACAAGGACCATTGTTTGTCTCCCTTTCTACTGCAATACACACAATATTCTTTTTTGGAAAGTCTTTGTAGGCCTACTGCATAGTGCTGGCCACCTGCACCCGGCCGCGACGTTTGGTGGGAAACAAAGGTTATTTGTTCCCCGCTTACAATATTAAACCTATCCCCACCCCGCAAAAAAGGTTCTTTGTTCCCAGCTTACAATAATAAACCTATCCAAACCCAGCAAATAAGGTTCTTTGTTCATGTTGTTGATGTATCACGAATCACTAATAAGAACGACTATGTGCGCGAAGACCGGCACCACATGAACCCCACCGCTCATAAGATGCAATGGGAAAGTATGAGCACGGCAACAGAGCCTGGCTTGCGTGTGCTTGCACGGCTGCAGCCCATCAAGTCTAATTTATGCTCCGTCCCACAAAAGTGTCCCTCGCGGAGAACGACCGAAGAAATGGAGTGGCAAACCTCCAAGCTCACAACGGTCGCATCCGGCAGCAAACCCCTGCTCATTATGTTCTTGCATTTGTACTAGAGTAACATGGTTGTGGTTTCCTTTGAGTTCATCTTTAATGTTGGCCCCAGACACTTGCCCGCACAGAATGACGTAGGGAAGGGGAATGTACCGGAAATACATGTTATATTTTAGTGGTAATAAATCACGTGTCCAAATATATCTTTCATCGTTGCTTCCCTATATTGGGCAAATGATGCAATGATACAGAGCATATACCTACTCTAAAGTAACGCTACATAATTTACAGTCACAGTAACATTATCTTTTTTGGGGACACCTCGGGTAGCTCTGTGTCATCACGCGTCCTAGCACCAAGGATACTTAAAAAAAAAGAAAAGTATTAACATAATCAATAAATAGATAGATTTCCCGTATATTTCCGTCGTGTTATTTTGTTGCGAGTGTCGTTGGCCAGACATTCACAACAAACGTGTTTAGAGAACAAGGTTATTGTGTAAAATTCCAGTGAAAGATGGCATCAAAAATTACTTTTGTTTAATTGAAGAAGTTATGTACAGTATGACTTTTAAAGTCTGCGAGTCCTTCTCTATTAAGTTATATTACTAATGGTGTGTGAAGGAGAAGTACTGCATTTCTCCCAGCACTGATAGAAGACATGTTCTTTGACAATAGCTCATCCATCATCTTCAATGCAAACAGGGTTTGTTACCATTCAGCAGCTTATATACCTTGATAGAAGGTCATTGGAAGCCATGATTGCACCTACTGTATATCAGAATTCTTTGGAAAACCCTTAAACCCTATTTTATACTCCCGATTTTACATCTCACGCTAAAACAGTGAATGACAATCATTGTGAGTGCACCATTGATATAGTGTGAACTTGTACCTGTTAATAGTTTGGCTAGGTCGACATTTTACGTTATGAATGTGTGTAAGATAAGATCTTTATTGTGACAGAAAATCATTCATGTTTAGCCTTGCTAATTCTTCTCTTTTGTTACTGAAAGCAAGTGTCGCTTTTCGACACTTTTCATTGTAAAAATAAATAAATCTGAATAGCATTACATAACAACACCTTTGCAAAGGCCCTCCTTTCTCACTGACAATGTTCTGATAATTTACTGACAATCCACTGTGTTGACAATGACAAAGTTCTCAAATGGCACACCCCTGTACAAAGCACTTCATATTGACCCACACATTCACTTAGTGACAGTGGAGCAAACCATGCAACACACCACCGTACTCACCGTAGCAGTGAGTGGGTTAAGTGTCTTGGAACCTTCCAAATCCCAAGTGCCCTCTCTACCCCACTGTCCCACAACTCCAATTCAGTTGGTTTTTACAACCTCCAGCAAGCCATCGTTTAACTTCAAAACTATAAAAAGAAGACGCACAATAAATATATAATTATTTTTGCCCAGAGAGAGAGAGCCCTCGATTCCCACTTAAACTATCAACATGCTTGACTTTTTTATGCAACCTCTGTTGCGCTGGCTTGAGCGATGGCCGCAGAGAGCTCATTTAGAAGCTAACGCTTGCATTAGTCATGTCGAGCACATGACCCCTTCCAGTGCACTTCTGTCAGGCAGGGAACCTCGTAAGGGACTGGTCCTTTTTGCGAATGCAGTGAGCACTAACTATGAGACCCTGCAGATCATGTCTGTCTGTCTGTGTGTCCGTCTGTTTGTCTGTCCCGCTGTGACACCACCCGCCCGCCACCAGAGGGCGCAGCTGTAGCACACACACACACACACACACACACACACACAACCACACACACACACAGTAGAAAAATTACTAACTAAAAAGAAAAAAAAAGTACGCAATTTATTCTAATTGTTGTTATTGCAATTTACGAGCTGCGTTCGCTTCACGCGTTTGCGCGTCTTACTTGTTTAAATAGGAGGGGGGGGGGGGGGTGGTGAAGCTGTGATTTCATTTTTTTTCCTTGACCCCCCCTAAGCCTCCAAATATCTTTTCGGGACCCCCACTCAGACACTGGAGGAAAATGTATGACCCCCCCCCAAACCACCACACCACCATATTTTTTATATTCACAGTAGGTGCAGAAAGTAAAGTGAACTCTGATCGTTAGGCACATGTATAAGCGCCGGCTGTCGGGGGTTCCAAATTGGTTCCATTATGGTCAACGCTGATGATATGCCAAGATCTATGTATCTGCCAGCTCCGAAAATAGCAGATGCTATTTTAGGCTATTTTCTGTTAACTGCTATGTTTTTGCACAGGCACGAAACAGTCCTTTTAACTGCGTGCTACTGGCACCTTGCAAAGTAGTAGCCTACCGACCGAAAAGTTAGTCTAAAAACTAACATGACCAGACAGACATTTTGACCCGACAGATAAGATAACATTTTGGATGTGTAGATTCTAGAGATCTCTTATGATCTCCACATGTCTGCGACATCTGATGATGTGATATGATATGATATCACCACCGTGAGTGATAATGGAATGACACGAGTGTTATTGGTTATTTTAGCCTACATGCAGCATTCTGCCGACATAAACAGAATGTGGGAGATACCCCCCCCCCCCCCCAGCCAAAATAAATAGTAACCCCCCCTGTAGTGTTGCGATTGAATCGAAAAATATGGTATCCAGGGGAAATGCATCTGATGGATGTTTCTGGCCCGACACTCTCTGCCTTAGGCTTTTCTCTTGGGTGAGTAAGGCTGGGACCAAGGCTATGGAAATCCTCATACAGTGCTTATATAGCGGAGTCATGCCTCATGACTCCGCTAGGAAGATGGGAGGAAAACTTTCAGACATGCTGAAAATAGCCCATTATTATACAAACTCACAACGCGTTTCCACGAACAATGAGGGCTTTAAATATGGAGATACAAGGTTGCTGTGCGACAGCAACGATATTGAAAGAAAGTAATGAAATTTGCAACATTATAATAACCATGGTGTGCGTGCGTGCGTGTCCCGTGTGTACATGAATAATTTAAAAAGCTGCACAGTCATCAAAGTTAAATAAGGTTTAATTGTGGATTACAGCTCAGACAGCTGGAGTTAAACCTCTCCTCTCCTCCCCTATATTATCTCTCCTCGGCTGTCATTCTCCCCATCTCTGTCACTCTGGATTTCCCTCTCTCTCCCTCACTTTAGTCAGGTATACTTCTGTATCTCTCAGCAGCTGTCACATGGAATGGGCTACCCAAAAAGCCATAAGTCCAGGATCTCATTGGCAAAATTCAAATATTTGCATAAGAAGTGGATGAACAATGGCTAGTTTTGGCTAATCCTACACAAGATTAAAAAAAAAAAAGTTTTAAATATTCCACTATGCGCAATTAATCGAATATAAGAAAGTTTAACTTTTTGAATTAGGCCTATATTACGGAAGAACAATTACTTTTGCACGATATAGGCCCTGCATGCAAATATATTGTGCTTTGAAGGTAGCATGAGGTCAGTCCATTGCTCTCCCCCGGTTGCCAGAGGAGTGCAGCGTCCAAGATTACATCAAAGAATTGACATTGGGTGAAAAAGAAAATGGGTGCTAGACTTATTTTCTTTGTTTTTCAACCATAGGAAATTGTCTTAACCACGGCCACGTAATTCGCTTAACCTCATATCGGTCTCAACCGGCCATGTAATTCCGTTTCACAATGTTTTCGCTTCAGGTGGCAGTAATTTCACTTCCGCAATTCCTATAGTCTCCTACTCACAGTAGGCACTGTTATGATAAATGCTGTGTACTGATAACAGGTACTTGTACGTGAATATGCAATGTACTTATATATATGTATGGTGCACTGAACTGTAACATACTTTAAGAGCTGTTAGGGCACGCTGAAGGCCGCATGCTGGCAGGCAGTGATTGTGATGTCTAGTCAGTGACGTCAGTAGGACATGAAGTATCCAAGCTATATATGATCCTGTAAGTGTAATAAACCTTGTGAATTAATTGATGTGACCCAAGTCTCCGTGTCATGTTAATCTCGTTCTCCCGAGCAGGCCTGCCCGTATGTCCGTCTGTCCGAACCATGGAAATGTCAACCGGGTCGTCACACACCAGAACCAGACGAGGGTCCGAGTACTTAGATAAGAATCATAACAGTAATTAATCATAACAGGCACTAGTATACATGTGGAAATGTCCACCATTGAATGGTCTTGATCAGAACATACTGATGATTATCGGTTGACAACATCATTTTTTTCCATTTCCTGAAAAGTAACAGTTTCGGACATACAAGGTTTCCAACTGACAGCGACCATGTAAATATTAGACAGTATTTCTCTCTCTCTCTCGCAGTGACAGCCAATAAACACACTCAGATCGTCTTCCGCAGCAGGATTAGATGCAAGGTCGTTTCAAGGTCAATCCAGAAGCTACACCCTGGGACACTGAGCCCGCATGTTGTTATGATATAGTACATGTACAGTACAGTACAGTACGTGCAGCGTGTGCATGTACTTGTATCACTATACTAGCATAGTAGAATTTGAGAAATACAAATTGTTTTTGTGGTTTAACACTTGTCTGTGAGGTCTTTCTGACCCATTTTGAGATTTTTAAGTTTATTATCTTAGCATTTTGTTTTGAGAAACATGCAGGGCATGTGAACATAATATAGATGAGAATATAGCTTGTCTATAATGTCCTTTCATATCCACCACACATCAGATCAATCAATATATTTTACTTTTTACGATAATATACTATACACAGTTGTGCAATCGTTTCAAGTGCATTCATGTCATGTAGTAAACAGTTGTATGTAGTGCAAACAGTATGTAAACATGAGCTTTATACAGGGTTCAATACAATAAAATAATAATAATAATAATAATTTGAATAGTTATTCAAAGTAGGCACTACCTCCACCTCTTGCCCACCCACTGCCCCATCTGTAAACAATATTATTTAGCAAAGTAGAACCTGATGTTCACTATTAGGGGAAAACAATAAATGAATAACAGTTATTCAGCATGACGCATGAGGCATGATCATGCTGGATTTCATGCTAAGTATATGCATAGGTGTTAGAGGTTCGAGACTGGTAGGATCATTCGAGTGTTCTGTTGTTAATGGTCTGCTGTTTCTAATAGCCATTGCTTCATATGAGAACGTCCTCAATGAAGTACTGTCAAGTTGCTCGGATGACGATCGAGAATGGCTGTTAAAACACTTCCTGATTGTCCTGATTTGTCTCTCCCATATGCCTCCCATTTGACTTGATGAAGGGAAGATCATGATGAACTCACAGCCATCTTTGGTTCTTGAGTGGTTCTAGTAAAGTAAAGTTTGTGCAACTTGTTTATTTTGTGCTTTTGTCTTGAGCTCTTTGCTTTGATTAACATCATCCATTTCACTGCTGAATGCATCCGTTTGTGCCAACTTAATTATAACAGCTTGGCTTCCTTTCGTTGCTCAATGCTATCTCTCAATGTGAGATTCTTTGAGCAAGGCGTTTCAGACAAACAATCACTTTGACAGCTCTTTTCCAATCGGATAACTTCTTTAAACGGTCGAGCAATGTCCTGACTTTCTTTGCCTCTATCTTATATACTTGGGCCTTGCGAAGTTCAGGATAATCCGTGATCTCTTCCATCATGGTTTCTCCTTTGGGCAGCTCTCTTTTCCATAAGAAGTCTGGGCCAGTGAACCAATTTGAAGCGATGAGCTGATCTGCCGTTAGGCCTCTTTACTTGAGGCGTGATCTGCAGGATGGATTTCAGACTGAACGAAGTGCGACTGTTTCGGATCAGTAAGAGACTTGATTATTTCTGTTTGCAACAAACACATGGAATCATCTTGCATCGTTGTTTATGTAGCCAATCTGTCCAAAAGTATTCTGTAAGACCGTTGATGTCAAGCTCATTCCTGAGCGTGGATAAAGGCGCTATATATAAATGCACCATTTACCATTTCAGCAATTTATCACAAGGTTAACAATATTCCCTAGTAACAATTATTTCCCCATACCCCTATTGATTTCAGTGGAAGTTGCCGCATGGAGCTTCATTTCCATCCACCAGCTGTCTATAAAACCCGGAAGAGACGCCTGTCGCTCGCGGCTTTTGGCATCTTGGTGACGCTGAATAGAACGTCCATAGAACTTGCCCTAGCCCCGACGACCTTATAGGCATATGCAAAGGCTCAACTTATGTAACTTACTGTAGATAGACATAGCACTATACAGACAGTATATAGTTTAATTATAGGCCTATAGATATTCCACTGTTACGTTATTGGCTTACGTATGATTCACGTTAACTATATTATGATGTAATGCTTTTGTTCTTGCTTAATGTAAATCGCTCGTGTGTGTGTGCGTGTGCGTGTGCGTGTGCGTGTGTGTGTGTGTGTGTGTTGAATACATGCTTTTCTTAACACACACACATACGGGATACTGCACATGCAGAGGTGTGTGTGTGTGGGGGGGGGGTAGTAAGTGCTAAGTGTCATGATACACGAAGGGAACGAGGGATGAGAGGAGGAGGAGGAGGAGGGTGGAGGAGGTATAAAGAGAGTGGGGGGGGGGGAGAGCAGATAAAATATGTCACTTTTGACGTGTCGACGCTTTCTGAGCAAATATGAGCACTGCATCGTTCAGGGAGCAGTGGCCTGTCATCACTCCATTGATAGAGAGAGAGAGAGAAAGAGAGGGACAGGGACAGAGAGAGAGGGAGGGAGAGAGGGAGGGGGAGAGAGACATGTGAAGATAGTTAGAAAACTAGACCTTAACCCACTGAGCCCGGCGGTGGTTGATTTCTCTAAATCCTAAAAGCTTTCTGAAGAAGGGAGGGTCCAGGGGAGAAGCAAAGATTTTTTTTTTTTTATGTTTTATTGGGTTTTTTCCATTACAAAAAAAATGCAAGACATACAAGGAACATAGTACACAAAAACAAAACGGAACAAAACACTGACAATAACACATACCCACCCACCCACCCGCTAGCCCTGAGGGGAGAATAGACTTATAGAAGCAAAGATTTGAGTTAAAAGGTTTGCATACACGATTTTCAATCTACAAGCTCATAGTGATATTTTTTAATATAGCCAAAGTATAAAATGATGGATGCTTTCATGGTCCTCACTAATGGTCAGTGTAAGATGGCATACTACATCTACTCACCTGCCTACCAGTGACATCATCAATGGGCATTCCAAACTAATTAGAAACCACAGCCTTTCTCTTACTTGGAAAGGTGCTGAATTAGAGACCATTGTTAGTATCGTTGTTGTCGGGAGGAAACCATGCAGCTAACTCGATTTTAGATTTTTCTTTGCATACATCAGTACTATTGAACACCCTTTACATCTGTGTGTTGTTTAAAAAATATTCAATATTCTTGGACCCTCAAACTGCCTAATTGCTAAAGCAGCTAACTCCACCACCTCTCCCCCTCTCATGCAAGTAATTGAGTGACTGGGGGTCACGGTGGCACAGTCGGTAGCAGTGTTGGGCAATATTACTTAGGAGAGCAATATGTTTACTTTACTTATTGCTTCTTAGAAAAAGTAATAATATTACTTATTCCTTGGAATCAAAAGTAATATAGTTACATATTACTTTTCAACCGGGCCCCTTCCACCCGCAAAAGAACAGATTTGTTTAGCCATCTCCTTTTATAACTGAATCCAATTCATTGGAATAAGAAGTCTCCAATCAGCCAAACTGAATAATTGCAGAATATAAAACAAAAATAGTCAACATAGTCTCTCATCAGTCTTTCATGCAGTAATCATGGTCGACTCTAAACTACCTCCCCTTGGCCAGCCAGGGCGCCTGATGGAGGGGAAAGGAACTGGTCGGAATAACATGTTCCTTCGTCTGGCCGGGGAAACTCCCATGTCAGGTGTAAAGGAGCGACTTGGACTCCTCATGCATAGAAGGAAGCATGAGGTCAGTCCACTGCCCCCCCAGGTTGGCAGAGGAAGTGTAGTGCCCAGGATTACATTAGATAATTGACACTGGGTGAAACAATGGGTTACAAAATCGTGGGATAATAACAAAAAATTGAGAAAAAAAGATGGACCCCAGAGCAGCAATGGCGATCAGTGCGGCTTGGATTAACATTTTAATATGCTATAAAGATGGCATTTTATGCCATTCTGAGCGTAAATAAGGCTAATAACCCTGTGTGCGTGCACGTGTACCGCAGATTATCATGCAGGCTGTTTCTACAATGAGAGGCCTATGGATGCTAGCGTTTCTCGTGGATGACCCAGATGACCTTAATTAACATTTTGGAGTTAGGTGTTTTCTTCCCGACAGTAGAGATAATGTTGTTTGAAATGTACCGAGCCTGCCCTCCGATGATGTTAGTGGTATAGGTATAGGTTTATGCACCGTCCACAGTCCTCCTCTGAGACACACTGAATAGACATAAATGGTGTGCATCTTCTAATGAGCATTAGGCCACGGTGCGGCTCCACTGAGTGCGTTGCGTTTGGACGGACGGCGTAAAAAAATTTAACCGGAGCGAATGGGTGATGCCGTCCAGACGCCGTCCGAACGCAACCGTCGGCAGTGGAGCACCCTTCGTCGATTAAAATGACAATGAGGACCAATTTGGTGTAGTGCTCCTTTTAACCACCTTAGCATCCCTATTACAATTTACAATTTAGGCATTTAGCAGACGCTCTTAATCCAGAGCGATTTACATTAAGCAAGAACAAAAGCATGGGAATACATCACAAAAAAGCATTTATCATGAAACATGCGTAAGCTAAGAAAGTAACAGTGGAATATCTATATTATGAGACTATACATATAAACTATATATATACTACTATGCTATACATATGTACTATGGCGTGCTATGACTATATACAATGCAATTATAGTGCTGTCTACATAACATGCTATAAGTCTGTATCAAATGCTATCTAAGGGGGTAGGATAAGTGCTATGGGCCATGATGGAGTCTGAAAAGGTGGGTTTTCAGACTACGGCGGAAGATTGGGAGTGATGCTGCAGTTCTGACTGCAATGGGAAGTGCATTCCACAGTTTTGGAGCCAGAAGGGAGAAGAGTTTGGGACGTGTGGAGCGTTGTCCCGGCGTTTTTAGTGAGGGTACTTCCAGCTTCCCTGCGTTGGCTGATCTGAGTGCGCGGGAGGGTTTGTAGGGTTCAATCATACTTGCAAGATATGGGGGAGCCATACCTTTTGGTTGCTTTGAATGCCAACATCAGAGTTTTGTATTCTGTGCGGGCAGCGACCGGGAGCCAGTGGAGGGAGCGGAGCAGGGGGGAGACATGTGAGAATTTTGGCTGGTTGAAGACCAAGCGAGCTGCGGCATATTCCGGGGGCGGGGGGGGGGGGCGAACATATTGACGAAAATAGCCGATCCAAAAGTTCACATTGCGTCACGTCACGACACGTTGTGAGCTTGTGAATCTGCTATTTGTTGACTAAGACATTTCATGAAGAGGGGAAAAAGGAGGGGGCCTTGCATAGACCCATTGGGCACACCGGTCAATGAAATAAAGGGTTCATGTGGTTAAAGACAGATTTAATGTGACATGCATATAGGCTTAATAAAACATACACATGCATGTTTGATACAGATGTAATGATTGGTTTTAGTACACTGACACATGTTGACTCTTCCAAATTGATTCTCCTCCATAGGAGTGAGACCGAGATGGAATTTATACACTACATTATGCATGGAAGTGTATTCGTTGTATGCATACCGTGTGCACAATGTTTATGCATAATGCATACTAATGACCGTTAGGTCCATGCATGTGCAAATCAATTTTAGCTTGTAATGTGTGATATAATTGATTGTTGTCGGGTAGAAACCTTGTCTCTCCATATTTTTGTTTCTGTTTCTGTTTTGTTGTGTTTGTAAATTAATGTCATACATCATCATACTATAAATACAGTGTCAAAGTATCAGTTTTGCAACAGATTGTTACAGGCCGCGGTGTCATGAAGTTCAAGAGGTTTATTTTATTTTTTAATGTTTCCTATTTTGTCACCTTTGCCGTTTTGAAAACCATGCTGTTTCAAACAAATAAAAGAACACATCAAAGCCTTTAAACATGGTTGCATAATGGGAACATTATTGTATACAGCAGAGGTTTTCAGGCCGTGATCCACAAAATTATCATATTTGAACTGGGGACCCCCCCACCCTGACAAGGAGTTGAACTGGGGACCCCCCATCCTGACAAGGAGTTTAGGCATTCAATTTTGTTTCAGTTAAGTTTCAATTTAATTGTGAAAATAGCCGATCTACAAGCGCACAACGCCTCACAGTCCGAGGCATTGTGAGCTTGTAGATCGGCTATTTTCTTCTTCTTTTCGACAATTTGGCCAATGTTTGACCAGCTTTTATTACTCTATAGCCTATTGCCGCGCTACAAGCTTGTAGATCTGCTATTTTGAAAAATCGTTAAAATGTGGCACTGGCGCTAATCTTTGAATATATATTATTTCAGAGCAAACGTTTTTAAGTCAAATCTTTGCTTCTGGGCGGGTCCCTGGAACAACATATTTTCAGATGGGGGTCAGCGGCCAAATGCAAATGATTCTGGGGGTCCTTGACATGAAAAAAGTTGAGCACCACTGACAGAAACAATAACACAAATATTACATGCAGGGGGTCCCTAGCACAAAATATTTTGAGACGGACGTCTGTAGCCAGACACATATAATCGGGGTTCCTTGACTGTTCCACTACCTCAGCATTATGCACGAACAAACATGAAGCATTGTATTTTATCTATGCGTCTATTTTTGCCGGCACTACTGTCAGTTTTACACATACAGCTACAGTGCCAACGGCAAAATTCAATGTTATGTTATTAATGGGCAAAAAAAAAGTCTTACAGACACAGACATGAATACTTACAGTAGGCCTACATGCATGTGTAACGTTAACTGCTGGACAGAAACCTCGCGACTCCATATTCCAACTTGGTTTTGTTTTTGTAAATGAATGCCATGGGGCCTGTTTCAAGAAACTTGGATTAGAGATTAAACCGGGATTGGACAGATATCCTGACTTAATATATCCTGGATCAGCGATTAACCGGTTTCATGAAAGCTGGTTAATCTTGCCAGATTAATTTAGCCAGTTAACCTGGGTATGTTGAGGCTTGATTCGGTTTCATGAAAGCAATGCCACACAAGTTACCATGGAAACTAATGCTGTGGATTTAGCCTGCTCCGGATGAGATTTCTTTCCACACTTATTCAATTATTATGGGTTTATGTTGCCTTATTTTTCTTGGTCTGCATTAAAACATCATATTGGTACACATTGCCATTGAAGGACTAATTTTAAGCATCAAATAATCAAAATATAGGCTGCACAACCTCATCTTGACAGCTTGTGAGCTTGTATATCCTGTTATTTTATATACAACATGATGCCACATAATAGCCTACCATTGTAACATTATATGCACCAATGTAGACTATTTTTGGGTAGTTATTAATTCAGTCTGTTCACTATTAAGAGTATTCTCTCTCTTTTATTATAGCATCAGTATTTATTTTAGAAGCGTAAGTCCTCATATCAGTAAGTCTGTGGGTATAATGAGATATACAGAAGGGGGCGGTATGCAACTGTTAAGGGTGCCATAAAACCCCACGAAGAAGAAGGATCAGTAAATATGTGCTCCACCGAATGGGTCTAGTGAGAAAAAGCCAGGCTATGCATTTAGCCAGGCTTAATGATCCTGGCTCGCCAAATCCGCCCATTTTAAGCCTCGCTTGGCTTTTGTGGAACAGAATAAACCAGGCTGTAGGCCTACAGACCAGGATTTAACAAGCCTGGTTTTGGTTTAAATCCTGGATTAGTTAATCCAAGTTTCGTGAAATAGGCCCCTTCTTCCTTATACTCTGCTTAATTTGTTTATTACTAGACCGGTGCCGGGCTGTATAGCGGTAACGAGTCGGTAATGATGGAAGTTGGAGATCCATGCCCCACCCGGCTATGCAATACCCGTTGTACCCATGTCAGAGTACCCATTCCACCCATCTGTCTGTGTCCCTTTTATGCCCATATATGGAGATTTCGGTATCTGACTCTCTGCCCCTTTATTCCTATATATGGAGTTCTGGGTCAGGCAGGCCCAAATATGATGTCAGAACAGGCCCTGGACAGGGGCCCTATATGTCCAGGCCCAATGTGTGAGACGCAATGTGAGCCCGGGCAAAGGCGTTTTGTGGCGGTTCTGGACAACCGTGGGTCCAACCGACTTGACACAATTTGAAGTCGGTGAGGTGAACGGTTGTCGAGTTATGTGCATTATAGCCGTACACACGTACGTACAGACAGACACACAGACGTGGTGCATTTATAGATAGATTAGTTGCCGGAGCGTGTGCGACCCCCTTGATGGTCCTATAGACCTATTTCCCCTCAAAGTGGGCGTACATTTCAAAATAAGGGTGTGTGGGTTTTTTGTGTTTGTACTTGCAATGTGATCTATCAACCCATGTTTCATTTTGGAATCGTACTGGAAATAGAAGTATCTACGTATGAGCCAGAAGACCGCTATAGTTGACTTGAAAATTAAACTAAAATAATAGTCTAGATACAGACGTGCACGTCTTCTATATTGGTACCAAGCTCCGGCAAGCTCCGACATTAAGCACTGTGACTGCACTATACTGTCACACACAAACATAAGTGATCTACAGTACAAGCTACATGTGTCGCAATGGGACACATTCTGAGCTTGTATATTCGCTATTTTAGTTTTCCTTGAAAAGTTACAGTTTTGGACGGTTTGTTTTTCCCTCCGACGGCAACGATCAGTAACTAAGGCTGGAGGGATGAAAAATTAATAAATCTAAGAGAAGAAGTCAAATGAAAACCATGTGTTTCTGGAAGGAAAAAAAGAATTACTTGCTGTACAATCTGGGGTGGAAAGGGCTTATTCTCTCATTGACTTCCAGTCTCAGTAAGATTATACAGTACGTTGCTTTTTTTCTTTGACAGTTTTCAGGGTTGCAGAGGCCCACAAGTCATTAAACTCACATGGAGAAAAGAAAAGAAAAGTCAAATATCAGCCAAAGTCAGAGAAAAATTCCACACAGTCAAATTTGCTCTATTCATTTAACGATTTGTAGGGAATGTACAAATAGAAAACACGTTGTACACGAGGGTCTGTTCGGTTATTTCTACACTCTGATTTAAAGGCTGTGTATGTGATATTGTTAATTTGATTAAAAAAAAGTGTTCAATACTTATTATCCTAGAAATGGAGTCGAAAGTACAACTATATTTTTGAAATGTATAGTCAAATAAAATACAGATAAAAAAAAAGCCCTGCAGCAGCCAGCATGTAACTCTCTTCCTCTACGCCGGATTTGAACCCGCTTTCCTGTGCAAATGCTATGGTTTTTTACCATTGAGCTAGTATACAGAGCCTGCCTGGGGATTTGTTGAATCTTGACCATGAGGTCACAATTCGTCTCGGATCCCTCTAGGTCTAGGTGAGACATGACCTTTAATACAGTATCAATGAGTTATGTTGTTGTATAAGTTATATTGTAGCGACATTCTCTACCATACAGATTAGACCGAGTTGCATTGTATTCATTAAAAAGATTACATAGTAGTGCTTTCGGCTTTATTTATTTTTATGGAGGGATAGACAGTAGGCTGAAGGGAAATGGGGGGGGGGGGGGGGGGGTGGGGGGCGGGGTGACAAGCAGTAAGGGCCATCGGGAGTCGAACCGGATTTACTGCCGTCAAAATATAACCCCCCCCCCCATTCAAAAAACACTGTTTGAAATAGATACTCGTGCTTTCTAAGGTGTGATTTGGGCCCTATATGTATATGCTCCACTGCTATTTATTATTGATTTGTGGAGGGAAATAAACATAAAAACCCTGCATTCCTGGACTTTGAACTGTCCTTGGAGCCTTGACCAACTTTACAATCCCCTTAACTCTGAGAGTTTACAGGTCCATTTGTTTCCAATTGTGTGCACTCAGAGTAACAGACTGGTTATGGTCATTCAGGGATAGCTCTAAATACAACATATAGGCCTATTGTACTTTGGCGGGACCAGTATTGTCCAATGTAAAACTCGAGTCACTTCCTGACGTGCCTATTACACAATGGAAATACGAGTCAAATAGGACCCCGGCCAGACTGAGTAGTGAAGTGAGAAAAAGACAAATGTAGCAGCTAATCAGGCTGGATTCAAGGCTGGGCTATCTATACTTTGGTCAAATAGTGCTGGTGTTGATTGCTTTGTTCATCGCTGGCTGTTGATTTAGGTCGTCAGTCAATCAAGTCTGGTTTCATCCATGCAGTAGCACAAATATCAAAAAGATTGAATATGACTGAGGGCAGCGAGGGCACTTTTGTTAGATAGGCTACACTACAGTCTTTGTAAGAATGGCAATCTAAATTCAGAAGCAAATTTGTGTATTTTACGTTGGAAGTCAATAAAGGTGACAGGGCAATTTTAGGATGCTGCTGATACATACTGATACCGTCGTTAGTCATGCAAGAACCTCTTTCAATCTCCATATTTTAAAGGAGCATTCAGTGATTTGGGTGATTTGGAAAACCCCCCGGTCTGCCCCGGTAACAAGATGTGCACATGCACGCACTACAGTGGGGGAGAAGTGCAACAGGCCAACAGCACGCCCCTTGGCAATACTGTATATCTTCCACATCCCATGCCAGCGTAGTGGAGCACCACACTGTACCATCAGCTCGCAGTATTTGCCGCACACCAAAGCTGCTCTATTCGTCCACTGAGTTGGCGATGTCCGGGGTCAAACTCGTGGCCTTCTGGTCCAAAAAGCAGAGAGAGGTTTAATCAAAACATGTGTAACTCTGTTGAGGGATAAATCAAGTGGTGAAGTGGGCCAAGTAGGATCATTATCATGCATCGCTGGGATGCTTGCCGGCACTGTCTGTTTTTATTTTACTGGCTTTATTTTATTCCTCCTAGTTCTAATCCAATGCAGGGGCTAAGGGTTGGTTCTTTAGAGAGAGAGAGAGAGAGAGAGAGAGAGAGAGAGAGCTATCTGCTTAAGGAAACTGTTCAACAGAAAGAAAGAAATAAGTTGGATGTGATTTTACTTTTTAGGAAACACTGTGGCCCGAGATAATGAAATGGATTGCGGCTTATAAGGAGGCTCTTGCACACCAAGGCCCTATATTTGTGTGCGTGCACATTGCCATTTCAAATTATCAATGCATTGGAAAAAAAGTGCGTGCTATAAGCAATGAATGTTGCAGATATCATTACAGCCTCAACTCAAGAAACAAAATCGAACCCGATCCGAAATATAGAATGATGATGGATGAATGTCACACAACATGATGTTGTATATCTTTTTCATCATCATACACGGAAGTTATGCGGGAACACCTACTGAGTGGCAAAATCCTACTTTCTGGCCATGAAAGCCCATACATCCAAACAGAAAAGTCCTATATGTGACGGCATTAAACGACGTTTGCCAAACACTTTATGCATGCGCATACCCTCTATTAAAGATGAAATAATAACTTGCACCACCCTTATCCCTTATCCCTAAACTTATTTGCCATTTTAAAAATAGTACAACTAGCCGATCTACAAACGTTGAACAATTTTAAAATAGTAAAAAAAATGCAAATAAGTTTAGGGATAAGGGTTAAGGGAAAGCAAGAAATAGCCCTCAGTGTGCAAGCACTATTACGGTGAGAAGCGCTATTACGGTGAGAAGCACTATTACGGTGAGAAGCGCTATTACGGTGAGAAGGGGGCTGAGCTGACCGTCAAAACAAGGTCATGCTGCCACCTTCCAGTATATTGTATCTGTCTGTCAGGTGGAAACCTCATGCTGTACGTCCAAAACTGCTGTATGTGTTTGTGTACGACTGTAGAATGATTCAAGTGGGGCGTGGAGATAAGAGGATTCTGACCGACATCAGCAATGTAATGTTGATAGAGCAGCACTGGTGGGCCGTTAGGATATTTCTAGTGGGCTTCCACCGAAAAACACTTAAGATTTTAATGCCACTATAACATTAATATATCGTCCGTGTCGGCCAGAAAACTCGTATTCTAACCTTTTTGTGTGTGTTTTTTTTTGTTCTTCTTTGTAAATGAACGCCCTACTTGAAACTTGATCATGCTACTACAGCGTCACACAAAAGCACAGATGCACATGAGCTTGAAATGCGGCACAAAGCCAACGAGTTGTGCAGAGCTCCACGCCGATCTGCTAACGGTTCTGGACATAATGAGGTTTCCTCTCGACTAGCACACTAATATCTGCCCAGTGGGATGAGGAAGGAGAGTGCAGATTTCTATCTCAGACTGTTGGGGGAGTGACAGGAGGAGGAGGATATGTCTGGTGTAATTTACAACACCGCTGCTGGAGGGGAGTTTGATGAGAGTGGGAAGAAAAGCAGCAGTTTCCCAAACTCTGGGCAGGGAACCATATGTGGGTCGTGGTGGACACATCTGTGTGGGTCCCCTTTTATTTTTTGTTTCCTACATTTCGTTTTTCATTAAAACATTACCAATTTTTTTTATTTTGTTTCGTTTTTCTGCAGTAATTTCATATAAAGAAAGACATGAAAAGCCCTTTGGGCCCCACAGGGCGTCTTACTGGTTTGTATGTATTTGTTTTATGTTCAAGCCTAAGTATTAATAAGGACTTAAAAGTCCTTAAATTATCACTTTAGAAATGTGCAGATACCGGGGCACCTGCTGGCCAAGTGGTCCAGGCGCATGCCACATATGTAGGCTCTCGCCTGACAGTGCGTTGCGTGTTCGAGTCCCGTTCATGACGACCTTTTCTGCATGTCTCTCCCTCTTTCCTGTCATTCTTCACTTCATACGATCAAAAAAGGCAGAAAAGCCAAAAACAAATCTTAAAAAAAGAAAAGAAAGATGTTGGTTTGTTTATTACACTGTTGAGTAAGAAAACAATGTTGCACATAAGCTAATCATCTGCAGATGACTGGCAAAACATTTGAGTGGTCAGATGGGTGGGCCACAAACGTCTTTGAGATTTCCAAGTGGACCCTGATCCAGAAAAGGCCGGGACCCGCTCTTCTAAATGTTAAATTTAAAATGCACACGGTCACACCAGCTGCAGAATATTAATGTGACGACGTTCAGACATTGTCATTCAGGCATGTCCAATATGTAATTATACCACCTCAGCATATCTCCCTATCCGTGTGACACTCATAGAATTACAATATGACAGGTTTCGGTGACCAAATACAATGGCTGGAAAGTGAAATTCATGATAACTTCCAAGTCTTCACCCCAGCGCAATGGTAGCTATACAAAGTCACAGCTGTGTGTAATGGCATCTTGTTCTCCGGTGAAAGCCACACAATGATTTGCATTTGCATACTATCAATTTCATTCAAAACTCTTACGATGTACCATTTTGCTAAAGACACCCAATTTCTCTTTGGGGTCCAAACGAATGAAATAACGTGAAAGATATGCATGGAATATTATCTTCCAACAATACATTCTTTTGAATTGTAGCAGATCTACAAAGTCACAACGTGTTTTACATGTGAGCTTGCAGATTTGCTACATTTACATTTATTTTTGCTATATTTACAATTTCTTTCCCTATTTGTATTACCCCATATTGCCATGACAATTTTAAACTAACATCAACCATTAATAATTTAAAAAAAATAACCTGCACGGACAATAACTAAGCCGTTAAATACAATGCAACTAAACAAACAATTCAAAACCATATTGAAATACAAAAATAAACAAACACAATGAAGATAATATAATAGCGGTGTATAATAGCGGTGTATAATAGCTGTGTGTGTGTGTGTGTGTGTGCTTCTCAGAGGTACGCAAGGCCATCAACGGACTAAAGAACAACAAGAGCCCAGGCCTTGACGAGATCCCAGGAGAAATCCTGAAGCATGGTGGATACCTTCTGCTCCGCAGAATGCATCAGCTGATCACCACCATCTGGTCAGCAGAAGTCATCCCGCAAGATTGGAAGGATGCCAACATCATAACGATCTATAAGCGAAAAGGTGACAAAGCAGACTGCGGCAATAGCAGAGGCATCTCCCTCCTATCCGCGGCTGGGAAGGTGCTAGCACGGATAATGCTACACCGTTTAGCAACTCATGTAACTGAGAACATCCTGCCCGAATCCCAGTGCGGCTTTAGACAAAACCGTAGTACGGCGGACATGATATTTGTTGCCAGACAGGTGCAGGAGAAGTGCAGAGAACACTGCAGACCTGTACCTGGCTTTCATAGATCTGTCCAAGGCCTTCGACACCGTCAATCGGGACCTACTGTGGGAAATACTGGGGAAGTTAGGTGTGCCAGCAAAGTTCTGCAACCTCCTGCGGCAGCTACATAATGGTATGAAGGCATGTGTGAGCAACGGTGGCCAACAATCCCCATTTTTCAGTGTGGATGTGGGGGTCAAGCAAGGGTGTGTCCTAGCCCCAACCATATTTAATGTATTCATCTCCACTGTCACCCTCCTGTGCCATAAACACCTGGACCCCACGGATGGGATACATATACAATACAGGCTGGATGGTAACCTTTTTAACACCCGTCGCCTCCAAGCCACTACCAAAGTCACCACCCAGCACATCTTGGAGCTACAGTACGCCGATGACTGTGCTCTACTTGCTCACACACCGCAATCCCTTCAGCGTGCACTAAATGTGGTCGCCTCCATATACAGTGCCATTGGTCTCCAGATAAACATAAAAAAAACACAAATACTCGTGCAGCATTTCACCCCCCAGCCAAACACGCCTATCTTCACCCTCGGCGGGCACTCATTAGCCATCGTCCCTCACTTCACCTACCTCGGTAGCACTCTGTCACCATCCTGCACCATAGAGGACGACGTCCAGGCACGCCTCTCCACACTGCTCTACAGCTCCGAAACCTGGACACCCTACCAGAGGCACATAAACTGTCTAGAGGCTTTCCATATATTCTGCCTCCAAAGGATCCTGGGTCTGACCTGGGCCGACAGGGTGCCATACACGGAAATATATGACCGGACCAACACACCCAGCATTACAGCACTCCTTGGCCAAAAACACCTCAGATGGGTCGGGCATGTGATCCGTATGCCAGCCCATCGCCTACCCCGACAGATCCTGTATGGAGGTCCAAAAAAGAGGTACAAGGACCACATCAAAACCCTCCTGAAGAAGTGTGACATCAGACCACCAGCGCTGGAGTCCCTGGCTGTTGATCGCCACACCTGGAGCTCTACCTGCCACCAGGGAATCGCTCACCTTCAGGAGAAGTTCACAGAGAGGAGAGCACAGCGGCGTGCACAGCGGCACCAGCGTGCTAGGGGTCCACCGACCACCGCTGCTGCCTTCCCCTGCCCCTCCTGTGACAAAATATGCGGATCACGCATTGGTCTGAGCAGCCACCAGGCTATGCACAACAATAATCATCCCATGAACTTTATTTGGAGCAACGTCATCATCGACATCGATGGACTGCCATAAGCAAAAGTGTGTGTGTGTGTGTGTGTGTGTGTGTGTGTGTGTGTGTGTGTGTGTGTGTGTGTGTGTGTGTGTGTGTGTGTGTCATGTCGGCTAGCCACCTGTATTGTGCTTCTAAGTGTAGGCCTGGCTGCTATATTGTTCCGGACCAATTAGTCTAGGCCTATATATATATATATACATATATTTTATATGTTATGCGTAACTTTACCCCTAGACTCTAGGGGTAAAGTTACGCATAACATATAAAATGGACAGGAAACCTCACTGCAAACTTGAAAATGCTTTTACTTGCACTTCAAGCATAATCTTATTTAGTTCTCAGTACAAATGGCTCAATAAATACATGATGGAAGTTAATTGACTTTCAAGTACATTGGCGATCATTTATAATAGCGATAACCAGTAAGCAGTATGATATATAGAGGAAGATATTAAGGCAGCGTAGTGTTGAAGACTTACAGTGG
>NC_139697.1:93471474-93740725 GCF_964188405.1 Protomyctophum parallelum
CATAAGTCATTTGATCCTTACATGTTACATGATTGACATACATCTTTATTTGTATGTCAATAGTCATATTTTTACACATTTTTTGGAATTTAAATAATTAAGAAATATAATATATTCTACATTTGGCACAGTTTTTTTTCCGCTGTTCCAACACCGCAATGCCGTGCGCGCGTGCACAGACAGACAGACAGACAGACAGACAGACAATGTAACATTTTCATTTTACAATATGGACTGAGGTGGAATCAAACCGCAAACTTTTATTCGCCGGGGCCAACAGTGGTGTCTGCAATGAAATTAAAACGAAGGTGTGGACTCGCATCACCAGCCAGGTGAACAGCGTCTCCCAAGTCGAGAGAACAAGAGCAGAGGTTTGTTTGACATGCTTCAATATACGGTACTTGAATATAGATTTGAATAATAAATATATATGTGATAACCTAGCTTTGGAAAAGCGCTAATTTATACCGTTCATTAGGTCAAGAAGAAGTGGTCGGGTATCAAAATGTGTACGGAAAAAAAGCGTCCCAGCCAGTGGCGTAGGGAGGTCATGGTGGGCCCCGGTGCGAGAATATTTTGTAGGCCCCCCACCACCGCCATAAACAAGTGTGCGTGCGCGCGCCCATGCACACACACACACACACACACACACACACACACACACACACACACACACACACACACACACACACACACACTAGGTATAGACTAACATTACAGGTGAGGTGACCGGCCACACAATTAAATTATTCAATTACATTCAAAGGGCCTTTATTGGCATGAGAACATATGGTACAGCATTGAGTAAACTCGTCCACTCACAGTTAACAGTCTTTGTATTGAGTTTGTGCTTGAAATGTACTGTAATTCTGCAAAAATATTTCAATCACTCATTAAAACCAGCCTTTCAGCACCACATGCAGACAGCACCAGCTTCCAAGCTCAGTGTCCATATATTCATCAATAAACAACCTGCCCTGACTTGGGCACAAAAACAAAACTACCACAGCCTGATGTCTCCAAACTATCAAACATAAATAAATAAAAACACAGCTCATTTCCTCATTATATGCAGTGTTGGGCATCGTTACTTTCTAAAGTAACGTCGTTAGGTTACTGGATTACTGCCCATAAAAATAATCCCTTGCCGTTACAGATTAGTTAGATTATTTTCCGTTATTTTCCGTTACCAGACAATTAAAACCCATTTTTTTTAAAACGAGAATGATACACACCATGAACTGACCATAGACAATATATCCCCTTTACAGCTCTCTCTTTATTAACGAATATAAGTCGCCACAATCGCCAGCCTATACACGTAGGACTGGACAGAAAGAGCTAGTGCAGAGATAGTACAGACATTCAGACAATACCATAAGGCTGTTGCGCTGCGCTCTGATGCCCTCTCCACACCGCGCACCGTTGCGCATGAACAACAACAACAACTCCACGTGTACCCACGACGACCCATGTATGAATTAGATAGTTTATAAGAAATGGCACGGCGGCCATCCTTGCAGGCAGTGAGTAACATAATGAGAATCCTGTAGGCTGTGTAACCTGTTCATTTTGGGGGGCATCAACAACAGCCTGTTGATGATGAATGATACTATGAAACTTAACAATTAATTTACTAGTACTCACCTAATGACGCCGCCACGGAGGATATACCATGTTTAACGTAATTCCAAAGTGTTTAGCCTACATTGTTTAAGTCATAGACGCATGCGGTTTTGGCTAAAAGCATGTTGTTTGTATTATTCCACTACCACCCCGGT
Organism: Protomyctophum parallelum; assembly: GCF_964188405.1. Lineage (NCBI taxonomy): Eukaryota > Metazoa > Chordata > Actinopteri > Myctophiformes > Myctophidae > Protomyctophum > Protomyctophum parallelum. The sequence continues at coordinate 93,473,256 of NC_139697.1, forward strand.
CCGGCACTACCACTGTCATGGTAGCTACCCTACAACCGAAACAACTTCCTCTTCCTCTTCAAAATAAAAGCTACTTGTATCAATACTTTTATTTCTTAAGTGAACTACAGGATGTAGTAGACGCAGGATGTATATTACATGGTATAGTGGGCTTGGAAGGATACATCACACAGAAGTTTAACCCCTTACCGACCGGCCACAGCCCACAGCTATTTCATTCACAAAACAGCGGCCCGTCAGCTGTTTCTTTTCTTTTTTCCCCTTCCCCTCATGGGCCCCTAGGGGGCGCTGGGCCCCAGTGCACTGCACTGGCTGCACCCCCTTATGCTACGCCAGTGGTCCCAGCTCCGCCAGGCTCAGCTGCTGACTGGTGGTGGCCAGGTAGGCTATACGTTTTAAACTAAACTAGGTAGCCTGCATGCCTATATCATATACCAGTAACCAAAACCTATTATTGGACCATATAATTAGTACAATATTCACACATTCAAATACGGGTTGAAATATTTATTTATTATAGGCCAATCCAATGTCATTTCAGAGAAGGCTATAGCAGCGGTGAGCCGCGCCAGCTCACAGCAGCGGTGCGGGATCCTGCATGCAGCGCCCCTCTGCTCCTGCAGGACGGTCCCCCACGCCAGGCTCAGGAACGAGCCCGGTGCTCAACGACGTGGTCCTGGCCAGGCAGCGTGACATTGTCCAGGCCCTGAGGGACATAAATACAACATCCATAGTCAATCTCACGGCGAGTGTGGATAGAGTCGGCAGGCAACTGCAGAATAAATACAACATTTTTTGGGAGTAAACATTGTGCAAAGAGTATTTATTAAACGAGGGTCTTTTTTTGCTATATGCCTTGATTTTACATCGAGCTTTATAGGTGCATGCCCATATTTCAATTCGTTGCCTTTGCTGTTATATGCCAATGTTTTTAAACCATCTTTGAATGAAGTGAGAAAAAAGTGAAGTGCATTTTAACATGTGTAACGTATCTGGGCCAATTCCAAACTGTAGGCTATACTTTACTTACTTTTTTAGAACCGCCTTATGAGGTCCTCTCTCCTCTGTCTATAACCCTCGGGTAGGGGTTTTCCGGTGTGTGGTCAATGGGCATCGGCTCATCTGGTGGGAGCTGAAGGTCTGAAGGTCCAGGGGCACGCCATTGACCGGCAATATTGTGCAACACCGCACAGGACAATATGATGTTGCATGCCTTCACTGGCTTGTACAATATAGCGTGCCCCCATTGCTGCTCAAGCAAATCCACCTGCCTTTGATACAAATTAATGCATGAAACGTAAATATACAAATAATAAATGATGTCAGAAAATAAAGAGCTAGGCTACTACACATGTGACCAAAAGCATCTCACCCTTTAACAGGCCAATGCAGCGCTCTACTGTACCACGGGTTTTAATATGCGCAGCTTGGAACTGCATGCGCTCCTGGGCAGTCGCTGGATCCTGCAATGGCGTTACTAAATAGTCAGCCATTGCTATAGCCTTTGTCACCTACAACACAAGTCCCACCGAAAATTTGGTAAATATAATACATTACAATACATTCGATTTAACACAGCTCACCCACAAGGTCGCTCCTGCCGCCCAATGCACTAACCTGACGCTGCCAAATGAGGGCGGTATTGGTCTGGCAGCGTCAGGTTACAATGCACCAGCCTCGAGTTGGATTCCTATATTCCGTTGCGGAATATATAGAAGTCATGAGACTCTCATGACTCCTTTCATGCCTCTCATGACTTCTATATATTCCACAACGGAAATATAGGACTAGTTATATATTAAGGACTAACTAGTCCTTAATATCTACGGAAAACCCACCAATAAGCCCTTATCCGTTTTTCTCAAGCAATGACAATTTCACTGGAGCGCAGCGCTATATGCACGCAGACAGCACATGATACAGGCCTACATCCCGTCCCAAACACTGAGGACAGTGAGGAGGTAAAGTAAACTTGTTTATAATGTGGCAAGAAAAATATATTCCAATTACTTTTCGGTGCGCACTCACCATGAATCCAAGCAGAGGTCCTCACAAGTATAGGTAAAACACCGCCGCCACAGTCCCAATGGCCCGTCGCGCAAAAAGTTGATATTTAACATTGGCTATAATCTGCCAAATCTCAACCGATTGGTATAATTCCAAATGGTATACACTCAATGCAATTTATATTTTCCATTTTTCATGGGCGTATAAGTCATAGAGCCAGAGAAAGGAGAGATATGGTATAGGAAGCACTAAGCCCTGTTAGCCATGCAGCCTATTATGTTTCATGAGCTGTGGTGGCTTCACTGATATTATATCAGTGAAGCCTGACGTTATAAGAAGATAACGCCCCTGCATGACACCCCCCTGGCCACCGTATAGCGCATTGACAGGTCTGTCTGTCTGTCTGTCGTAGCATGCAGATAGACAGATAGGGGGGGGGGGGCAGTTTGACAACAGCGGCTGACACATGTTCATTGATGATGATTAATAGGCCTACTGTATATGCTACTGTGCTGCTGGATCGTCGATAAATGGACTATAGGCCTACTGGACTTTGATGTTATACTGCACGGATATAAGCGAACCAGTTTATCAATGTTGGATAGTTGGATACCTGCATGCGCTCTTTGCATGTGCACGGCAGATGGAGAGAGAGAGAGAGAGAGAGAGAGAGAGAGAGAGAGAGAGAGAGAGAGAGAGAGAGAGAGAGAGAGAGAGAGAGAGAGAGAGAGAGAGAGAGGAGAGAGAGAGAGAGAGAGAGAGAGAGAGAGAGAGAGAGAGAGAGAGAGAGAGAGAGAGAGAGAGAGAGAGAGAGAGAGAGAGAGAGAGAGAGAGAGAAAGAGAGAGAGAGAGAAATGAGCTCCGTTCATTGGCTTTATAGGCAAGTGCAGAAGGTTTATAACGACAGGTGCCCACCTTAGAGTAGCCTATATATATTAACTTATTATTATTGGCTTATTATTTTGCCAGCGGGTGCTTTGGCTCTTGCGCGGAGTTGACGCCGTTGTCTATAGGCCTACGTGCCAGGATGATTTTAAATAAATATGTCTCTGTCTCTGCGTCTCTAGAGCTATACAATATATAGCACACATCATGTGTGACACATGTGTGCACATGCACACACACACACACACACACACACACACACACACACACACACACACACACACACACACACACACGAGATTCTGACAGAATGCAGCGGCGCATTCTTAAAATAAACAGATATACAAGCTTATAGTGTACCATAGCGTTATACCAGCATACTTACCGTTCAATAATAATTAGCATGTATTATTATTAACGAAAAACAAGCAGTTTTTTCAAACAGTTGTTTGAAACAAAATGGTTGCTGCTTCTGATTAGTTACTAACTTTACTAGACCAATTTAAAATAGTATTAGATGTTTTTCGTTAATAATAACTTATGCTAATTATTACTGAATAATAGGCCATCAGTGGCCACCGGTCGACTCCATTTTGCGCATTACGGCGCCTAGATTGAAATGACCACATTAATCAACAATAGACCATACTGTTCATTGAAAATAGCTGCAAAATCACTATAGTTGTGATGGGATAAAGTAGACCTTTTAAGTATAGTTACCAAGTAGGCCTACCATTAACCCCGCGATGCTGAGCGTGTGTTCCAGCTAAACCTAAGGGTAGGTCTATAGATTTTTAGGGTTAATTATTAGGACCCGATTTTTAATTTCATTCAGAGGGAGAGTCAAGGTATATATTTTATATATAGTGAAACATACATTTCATCGATATCCTTCATCGTCTTCATTTCTTTCATAGTTAAAGCAATTGCTAAGTGGTCTATTGTCTAAAAAAAACACACACAAGCATGAACAGTAGACATCTATTCATCATTATTTATTTCAAATCAAAATACAAACCACTGTCACCAACTCGTCTCGAAGTTCGCGCACACACACACACACACACACACACACACACACACACACACACACACACACACACACACACACACACACACACACACACACACACACACACACACATGTTATTACAATAAAAATAGCAATTCTGTTATTTGTGTAATGTGTAGGCTATATAGCCTACAAGTATGTATTTATTATGAAGAGGGCTGCGCTATGGCGATTCACTTGTGTGAGTGGAGGCGGGGGGCTTGGAATGGATTACTGACTGTGCAGGCAGAGAGAAGTGTACGGGTCACGGTACCGCTGGCTGGCCTCTGTTTTGCGGCGCAACAAATGAGCTTCTGCTTCAGTTCATAATGCTAAATGTTTTATAAATCAATCGGATTATCAAACGATAGACTGCAACATGACAAAAACAGTTGCACTGAGCCATCTCGTTAAACCCAGCATGGCTGCGATGAATAACCTAATCATTAGACCTAATCAACGTCATATAGTCACCAACCGATCCATATAATTCTGTAGTGTATGATCTGACCACGCAATGTTACAGTCCACTGCAGGCTATTTGATTTACAAAATGATTAGTATTATAACCGCCGTCCCTCAGTGCGGCAGCGGCGCTCCTCGTTATATGTGTCAGATTTAAAATAACAGAGCTGTCTCTAAGCTCTAAGCTCGAGACACGCCATGAGCGGGTGCATGGATATATATGTAGGCTATGTTTGTTCTTTTGGACACCGAACGGGGACGATACTTGGGGTCTTGGACATAGCTTCACTTCAGAGGAAACGGGGAGCTACTCACCAGTCACCACCACTGGAAATGGAATCCATTAGAATGATATGGAAATGGTAGGCTACATTAACAGTCTAAAGTGAGCTACAAAAAACCTTTATTTCGGCGATAAGTCCATTGAACTCCGTTCTCACTCTCACACAGACACACACTGAAAGAAAAAAAAATAGATACATAGGTATAGAGAGAGAGGGGGGAGAAGTGAGACGGGTTGCTGTTCGGTGTGGAGTGAGTGATTGATTGATTGATTGATTGATTGATTGATTGATTGATTGATTGATTGATTGATTGATTGATTGATTGATTGATTGATTGATTGATTGATTGATTGATTGCGCGGTTATTATTATTATTTATTATTATTAATTTAAATAATAATAATATTTTTTATTAATATTTATTATTATTATTTATTATTATTTATTATTATTATTTATTATTATTTTTATTATTATATTATTTTTATTATTATTATATATGTATATATATATATTTATTTATTCATTTTTTAAATATTTTTTATTATAATAATAATTAATAATTCATATTAATATTTTTTAAATATTTTTTAATATTTTTTAAATATTGTTTAGGCTACACGACGCGACAACACGACGCGATGCAGTACAGTACACAGAACGCGAACGCGAACGCGTTCTGCAACGCGGTGCAGAGCTGCAAGCCACAAAGCATGCGTCAAAGCATGCGTCAAAGCAGCGGTGCCATACTGCGCGAAACGGACGTATGCACGCACGCACGCGTGATTAAAAAAACTCAACGCGGCCATGCGCAGTGCAAATGCTGTATGGTTTTTGTGGCACTTGCGCAGAACGCACGCACGCACGCATTAAAAAAATCTAACGCGGTCACGTGTCACGTCTTGCGTTTAGGCTGGCACTAACGGAGCGCCATAGCGTGCGTGCGTGCATGCATGTGTGGATGCGTGCGTGTGTGTGTGTGTGTGTGCGTATTGTGAGTGTGTGGGATACGTATATCAAGTGTGCATGTGGTATTAAAGCCATGCACATTTCCATAATATGCAGACCTCCTATACTGACGTGGAACTTTGCTTTCTAGGCAGAGAACGTGAAATATTCCAATATCCCAACATGAATATTTTTAACCAATGCACAGATGTAATGTAAGGTGTTCAATAGCATTGGTTTATGGGGGGAAAACAATTAAATACCTCAAATATGCAGTTGGGTGGTTTCCTCCGGACAGCAACGCTATCATAGTTGACTGTTCACGCATGCATCACAACTGACGCTTCGATCTCTTCCTCCAGGCTGCTGTACGATCAAATTGTCAATATAGGCTGCACTCCAGTTGGAGCCTATAGGTTGGAGGTGACATGATGCCCACACACAGCATTATACAGTGAGCCGAGGCGTCTTTCTCACTGCACCGTGTTGATTTGACACCAAATTTAGATTTTTGTTTTAGTCTCTTGAGTAGTTTTAATTTAGTTTTAGTCACATTTTAGTCACCTGCATGGAATGTGTTATAGTGTTAGTCTAGTTTTAGTCATAAGATTTTAGGCGACTAAAATGTATTTTGGCGGGCCTTGATGCCGTCGCAGTGCGTCACGTTGTGACCTTGTAGATCGGCTGTTTTCAGCATATGCAACCAACTGTGAAATTACTTTTGGCTTTTACTCATATCTTGTCCACCAGTCCCTTTCTAACATTTTAGTCTAGATTTAATTTGTTCGAAAATATATTTTGTTCGAAATATATATTTAGTTTTAGTTCTAGTCATCCTAGTGTTTTCATTTAGTTTTCGTCAGTGAAAGAAGGTAGTTGACAAACATTTTCCATCGACTTTCCAAAGTGCTCCACAACAGAAAAAATATAAATAAGGGGCCTGTGGACATGGCCCCTTAGAGGGATACTTCACAGCAAGCAGTGTGTGTGTTTATCAATAAATAATACACTCCCACGGAGGAAAACCCCACAGCACAATGTGGAGGAGATAATTAGCTTGTTGCAGATTGGCCGTTAGGTTAGTTTTACGGAACATATAAGCCCATCGCAGACAAGGGGCTTAGGAGAGACCGCAGTGAGGGGCCATGTCAACGAGATCTTTTCTTTTTCAGCTGCCAGCACCTTTCTAGAAATGTATTTCTGTATACATGTCCCCCTAGGGGGATAGTCCACACCAAGCAGTGCAGTTATCCATAAATAATACACAAACCCTCACAGCACAATGCGGAGGAGATAATTAGCTTAGCCTTAGTTTTATTTGTGTTATTTACTCGGCCGGACATAATAGCAGACTAAGGGCCGATTCATACTCCTATTTTAGAGCCGAATAAAAGTCGGTTCGGCGCTGTAGAGCCTATACAATTTGACGTCATTTGAGGTTCGGGGGCCGGGTACCGTCCTAAAGTCGGCTCTTCGGTGCTACTGGAAATTTCTGACGAGCCAAAATCATTTCGGCACTACAGCGCCGAAACAGCGCTAAAATAGGAGTATGAATCGGCCCTAATAATGCCTATAATGTGTGACAGGTGTCGGTAGTATCTCATTGCTGTCGGGCAGAAACGTTGTGAATCTTTTTTTTTTCAACTGTTTATGTTTATTTATATATATTATTATTTTTCCCCCGTTATTTGTAAATGACTGTCCTCATCATACAAGAGTGTCACACAAAAGTTGCGAAAATAGCAGCTCTCACAGCTTGAGGGAAGACTCTGGAAACCTATGTCCAAAGGACTGTGCACCATCTTGTGACCACAACAGTGTTTTTCACTAGTAAGAGACCACACCTTCTGCTCAAAGTTTAACGGATGTTATTGAATGACAATTAAATTAAAGGGGAGGAGGAGGATGGGGAACCCAGGTAGGGTGAGACTCAGGGTGGGTGAGTGGTCTCGGGAGCGGACGCCGTGAATGCACGCTTGGAGAGCGGACGACTCCGCTCCGGTATACTGCCCCGGGTTCCTGGAAGAGATGGAGAGAAGTGTCAGAGGGGGAGCCTGAGTAGATGGAGGTGGTAGGGGTGGATGGAGGGATTCTTCGAGACCACGTATAGGTAGAAAGAACAGGTAACTATAGGTAAGTGACAGCGCGCAGGTGTATTTATACTGTGGTGATTGTGACAGGGATTGGCCAAATGTTAATGAAAGGCAGGTGATAAGGAGGGCGGAGTGGTTAAGGTGAGCAGTTTCTCCTGAAACTGCGTTGTATAAATACAACTTCCCTTATTGTGTGTATTGTGTTGCAGTTGTGCTGATAAACAGTGAAAACAGGGCGTGTGGTGTCAGAAGTGGGAATGAGCCCCATGAGGCGTGGCGTCGCTTTGGGGAAAGAACAGCATCTGAAATGATGTGCACTGTGCGGGGATGACGCAAGCGCATGAACACACAGGTCGTTGCACACAAACAGATGGCTGTACTTTGTCTTGCCACCTAAGGGTACTTAGGCTCTCTCTCTCCCTCTCCCTTTCTCTCTCTCTCTCTCTCTCTCTCTCTCTCTCTCTCTCTCTCTCTCTCTCCTTTGCTGTATCTTTCCCTTGGGTCACCCACTCTGCCCGGGTGCATCCCTCTCCCAATATGACAATTTCGGTATCTCTTTTATGACTGACAGACAGACAGACAGCTGTAAACTCCTCCCATGTGAAGTAGGAAATAAAATCGTGCAAAGTCATTGCAATTTAATTTTCAATCATAGTCAAAGGGAAACATTATTTACATACAATTGTCTAGCTGGCAGATCTCTGTAATTTTCGAATAATGTAGACAAAAGTTGTCTACATTATGCGATAATTTTCAACAATGTATCAACAACATCTTTTCAGAAGGGGGTCTAGTTTTTAATTGTCCAGCAATATGAAATGTCAGATTTACACACTGTGAGCTTTGTGAGCTGCACATTTCAAAGAATCTTGATACATTATGGGGGTTTGTTACGACCCTGAGGTCTGTCATAATGTGTATAGGTTTGCACTGTGTGGACCTCTTTGTCCTTGTGTGAGGTTCTCCTATGTGGAGTGTGAGGTGTGGAAGGTGTGTGTGAGATGAGTGAGGGAGTGAATGGGTTGAATGGATGAATGATAATTAGGTGACACCTGGGAGATGATTGGTTCCAGCCAATCAGGAAGTGTATAAGAAGCTGGTGGTGACCATAGATAGATAGATAGATTGCGAACCCCGCTATTCATTTCAATGGAAGTTGCTCAATGGCGTTTTGAAGCACCCGGAAGAATGCTCTATTATACTTACGCTTTTGCCAACCAAATTTTGGTTAGCAAATACAGAAGTGCGAACGAGCGCTCAATGTTAAACCCCAGTGGCACGGGGTCTCCTCGTGCTATACACTGACACCACGGCGCATATTCAGAGCGTCAAGCTGTGACTCCGCCCACCCCCGGGGGAAGTTGTGATTTGCTCTCGTTCACTGCAATACAATTTGCGGCATTTCCAAAACAATATTGGGCAGAGTAGCGATTATCAAACATATTTGCAATGCCATATGTTGAAAGATCTGTTGCCCGTGGACAAGGCACGCTACCTCCGCAAGTTAGATATTATCGGCATAGATGTTTGTCCGTGTGTGATTAAGGATTTGACCAAGTTGCATTGCAATGGCCATAGAAAATTCTTACCCCAGGCTGAAACCGGATGTGACATTTGTGGGCATTCCTTTCTAGCAGTTCCAGCTTCAACCACTATGTCTCGGCGGCTTCAACGTTGGCAAGCCATTCTGGGGGCTTGGTGGTGACCAGCTCCTGTGTTCTCCTTTCTCCTCTCCCAGCCAGATTGCCAGCAAACACAGCACATGTTTATTATTATTGTATACTATGTGAAGAAATTGAACTATCCAGTCCACAGCCAGGGTTTGGTATAGGGCTGGGCCATACCATTTATTTTGGGTTTCTTTTTTTGCCCATGTTTTGTTGATTCAGAGTTACGTTAACAATTGTATTTTGGTTATAGCCTACTTTGGGTACCTAAGTTATTGGGTTAATATTGTTTAGTTGTTAAAGTTAATATTTTGCAACAACTAACCCACCCTGAACTGAAGATGACAAATCTGACATGGAGCGATGCACAACATGCTGCACAGGATAGGACCAGATGGAAGCAGATAGTCACAACATGCTGCACAGGATAGGACCAGATGGAAGCAGATAGTCACAACATGCTGCACAGGATAGGACCAGATGGAAGCAGATAGTCACAACATGCTGCACAGGATAGGACCAGATGGAAGCAGATAGTCACAACATGCTGCACAGGATAGGACCAGATGGAAGCAGATAGTCACAACATGCTGCACAGGATAGGACCAGATGGAAGCAGATAGTCACAACATGCTGCACATGATAGATGGAAGCAGATAGTCACAACATGCTGCACAGGATAGGACCAGATGGAAGCAGATAGTCACAACATGCTGCACAGGATAGGACCAGATGGAAGCAGATAGTCACAACATGCTGCACAGGATAGATGGAAGTAGATAGACACAACATGCTGCACAGGATAGATGGAAGCAGATAGTCACAACATGCTGCACAGGATAGATGGAAGCAGATAGTCACAACATGCTGCACAGGATAGGACCAGATGGAAGCAGATAGTCACAACATGCTGCACAGGATAGATGGAAGTAGATAGACACAACATGCTGCACAGGATAGATGGAAGCAGATAGTCACAACATGCTGCACAGGATAGATGGAAGCAGATAGTCACAACATGCTGCACAGGATAGATGGAAGCAGATAGTCGCAGCCTTATTTCCCACCGGGAACGAAGAGGATTAAGTCAGTAGGTAACCCACCTTGAAGAAGATAATAAAAAGCCATTTGCATGGCTGACTTCCTTGGTTGCTGGTAATTCTTTGGGAGTTGAGGAGAGCAATTAACTTTCATGTTGCGCCGCGGTTAATCCCCTAGGCTGGGGCCGTCAGTAACAGGGCTCCAGGCACAGAGTTTTTTAGATGGGAGTCTAGGCGAAATACATGGTGGGTCCTTGACACGAGTTAGTTTGAGAAGCACAGCACTTTGAGTGGTTCTCAAAGTGTCCTTGTCGGTGTTGCCCGCAGCAAAAAATGTTATTACATGAAACTCCCGTTAAACTTTCCAACAAACTCCGGTAAACTCCCGAATTGTACCATCGCACCGGCATATTACCGTATATGCATGCTAAACTTGAGGTTTACGGGCAAATCTAGTGCCCAGTCTGTTAACTCCTCTTTTCACGCAGTGTAATAAAGGCTAGAGGCTAGTGGTTAACAAAGTGTGCATTTGTGTGTGTGTGTGGGGGTTGGGGTGGTGTTAGAACTCCACACTGGTTCCCTGGATGGATTGGGAGCTGCATAATTCAACCAGCAATGGAGGTCTCCCTCTATGATTGAACATAATGGCGTGTGACCACATTAAGAAGCTAATTTGGACCAGTAATTTAGGCGATGATGACTGAGATGATGAAGGCCACGCTGAAGTGAGAACTTCAGCGTAATTACAACTCTCCCCAACAAACACACACGCACACACACACACACACACACACACACACACACACACACGCAGGCACACGCAGACACACACACACACACGCACACGCGCAAACGACTAATTGTCAGTGTGTCTCCAAAGAGGGGAGGTTGGTAATTGAATTTTTAAAGAAGGGGGTAAGGTGTCGTGTTGCGGTGGAGGTCGACTTCCTCATCAGAGTCAGAAAATACTTATTTTATAGATTGCGACACAACCGGTCGTCCACGGCCCACTGGTTGACAAACAGCGGGCTTAACCCATTCTGACCCGAGATCAGATTCATACGAGGTTTCCGCTGGACACACACTGATCTGATGAACCCATTCTGACCTGAGATCAGATTCTAAAAATGTCAGTCGCTCTTCGATTTTTCAAAAATAGCAGACCTACAAGCTCGTATCGCGCCACTCGGTGGCGCGATATGAGCTTGTAGATCTGCTATTTTTAAATAGCTAAAGCATAACATGATGCTGACACCAAAATGGGTGCCCGTTCAGAATGGGTTAATGGCCTTGTTTTCAAGTTTTCGATTCCGTATGCCTTTTATTGGGATGTCATTATTCTGACATTTCACTCTCTATTCATTCCGTTTTATTTTGAGTTATTTTGTTTACAGTATTCCATGTAACGTCCCTCCTTTTTGACGCCCTTTTTTTCCACAATTTAGTTGTCACCCCAAGTGATTCCTCGCCACACACATTTATGTGTGTTGTCACTGCTGTTGTGTATCCTACTGGCTTCCTATTTAATTTAGTCTTTAAATTATGAATTAATTGACAGTAAAAGTCTTAGTGTTCATGTAATTCAAATGAGTGTACAAATGGATCCACATGGACCCAAAGGAGGCTGTAGGCTGCAGAAAAGGGATAAAAACAACTGCTAATGAAAATGCAAAGTACTTTTGGGGAGAAAGAAAGGATGCAATTGCTGCGGGCGTGAAAAAAGTAAAGGAATAATATTACTTTTTAAATTAATATATTGCTGTAATAAGTACATTTTTTTGAGTAACTTGCCCAACACTGCGCCAATTTGGGTCCCGGAAATTAATCCTCCTTGAAATAGATGAATACAGCTATACTTCAATGCAGAGACAGTGAGAGTAAATATGAAAACATCAATTTCAAGGGATGACAATTAAGCCACCAAGCAGAGGCTCTTTTCCCATAATTTCTAATTGAATTGAACAAAGCCGGTCGCACCTGGAAGCACATGCAGGATGAACTAGACTAGAGCATATCTCTCTCTTCTCTCTCTCTCTCTCACTCTCTCTCTCTCTCTCTCTCTCTCTCTCTCTCTCTCTCTCTCTCTCTCTCTCTCTCTCCGGTACTCCTGTCATCTGCCATGCACCATTACACCCCACACAATACAGGCCAGCTTCTCCCATTACCCCTCTATACCGCGTTAATGGATGCAGATTATGGTCGGGAGTGTTAATGGATTATCTGCTAATCGGATTAAAATAATCCAATTATAAGGGAAAAAATCACACACGTGTGAACTGAGTGGTGCAATTCCCCCCCCCCCCTCTCTCTCTCTCTCTCTCTCTCTCTCTCTCTCTCTCTCTCTCACTCTCTCTCATTAGAGTCACTACCCCTCTCACTGTTTCTGGCGCCCCCTACTGCTATTATTAAGTCACATACTCATGCTCACACAGACACACAAACAGGTGCGAGGACATTGCACTCATGCTCACACAGACACGTGCGAGGACATTGCAAGCTGGTTGTAGGAGTGGTTGCACCACTCAAAAATGGCAAAGTAACTGCTGCAGGTTATTCATGAGTACACCTGCCATGTTGGGATCGACCAACACAGGTGTTGGCATTAGAACTAATGTCCTACGCCGATCAGACAAATTGAAACTGTGTTGGGCGATAGGTGCACTTCCCTTTTAATCGCTAGTTATAGAAATGTTGTGTTTAGTAAATTGTTGCCAGGGCTTCTACTGGTTCTACTGAGTGACGCCCCGCGCCCTCGCTGCGGTTGCAGCCAATTGCAGTCGTTTACGGTTGCTTTTCGGGACCAGAAGTTCCAAGACGGTGGGATTGGAATCATTATGTTTTTCTTGAAAAGTTACAGTTTTGCAAGGTTTCCAACCAAGAGTGGCAATATCTGATCCTCCCTCCTCCACTTCTGAGCCAGTTGAGGCTTATAAAATGAGCAGGGAGAATAATAATGTGTTACTGTTCCAAACAGCCTACTACAGTATACCTTTCATCTATTTCCTTTCCCTGACAACGTTTCAACTGTAATCCACCTGGGACACGAAGGATCTGCCGCTATAGGATGTAGTCACCGGGGAAATAAATAATGACTTTGTGTTTCTGCTCATGGGTCCTCGACGCCGTCCTACACTTACGGACGCTTTTATAATTGTTACACTCGGCAGCTTGCACAAATTATAGCCTCGAGTGCAGCAAACATGAGTCATAAATGGGGGGGAGGGATAATTTTATGTTGTTTGTCATTGTCACAAAACTTCCTAGAAAGGATCCAGAAGTTAAATAGGATGTGTCAGTCAGTGGAGGGGTATAGCACTATATGTGTGTATGGAAATATAACTCTACAACACCATCACTCCCGACCATGCGTGGTAGGTTAAAACTAACCCGTGGCTTCTTGTGAGGATTGTTTTAGGGTTGAGTTTTGGGTATAGGGTGTCTGACTCATGACTGTACGACTGTTAGTACGTCGGACCAAACACATGCACCCACCTGCATCTTCCTCAGTGAATCCAGCCACCTGCATGTACAATCCACGAACCTAACACATAAAGCGCCATTATCGTAACTTACGTTATTTGGTTTAGTCTGGCTGCCCACCATACACGTAAATCAAGTGAAATAACGTAAATTGATGTTTTATCCATGTTTTGATACGATCGAGTCGATAGCCTACTCACGTTAGCATGGAGTGTGTCGCTAGTGTCGAGTGTGACACTGGAGCATGCCATCTTAGATTGCGCGTGCATCTACGTGCGTTCAATGTGCTGTTTACAATTGCTTGTATCTCCAAAATCGGCGCCCGAAATGGCGTTTCTGGTCAAAAGGAGCTTTATTCAATGGCCGATATGCTGGCGCTGTGATAGTCGCGGTCAGGTTTTTTTCTGCACACAGTGAGAGATCAACAACCGGTCAAGACAACACACACACCATTATGTCATCGTAACATCCGGTTACGGGGATTTGGTTCTTCAAAATGAGGTTTGAAAGGGGGAAAACCGTGGCAATACGAGGTTGATTAATTAATTAACACAATATATGCTCAGGACGTCCACAGAGGTTTTTCTTTTCTTTCAAAATGTCAAAATGTGGGTCTAAAAGTGGGCACCCCACGTCACCATTTTGAAAGAATGAAAGGCTCACCCTCTAATGTTACAGTATATATGCAGACACAAATGCATTTATTATTGATGTTTCTGCTAAAATGGACCCTTGGTTAATTTGGGTTCCATTTGTACACTTTCAATGTTAAATGATCACTCAGGATTTGGATTGGTGTGGTTGCAACGGTGGGCGGACAGGCTGGACTTTTATTGTGATCAGGCCAAAGGACAGAGAGGCTGTCTTCATTTGGCTGAGAGCAGCATGGCCTCCCACTGAGGCCTTCCAGAGAGCCATCCTTCAAATGTTACTGCACAAGATTTGTGAGCCAACAGAGGCAGGAGTGAGAGAGAGAGAGAGAGAGAGATATTGCCTACTACATATTATAACTATTTCTAATGGCAAAGGCATTTTGCCTAGCTTTTCTAAGTTGCAATATGACATTCTGTTTACACACATTTTTTGAGTTTTGACTGTATGTCACATCAGAGAGAGGCAGAAGTACGTGAGAAAGAATCAGGCAGATAGATTGAAAGAAACAACTAAAGCTGACTGACTGACGGTCACAGATAACCCACTGATAAGCCCACAGTGATATAATCACCAATCACATGAGTTTAGTTTAAGTCTAGTTTTAGCTAAGTTTTTCTACTGTGATTTGAAGAGGGGTTTAATTGGGCAGGATGATCGATAAGCATCTTGGGTTTTCTTGGCCATGGTTTTTGGCTAAGCAGTGCCCTCCCATAAATAAACCAGCATGGCATTTTGGAACTGCGGCTGAGGGCATTGGACATGTTTTAAAAGCAGTGGAGACTGTAACAGTGGAGAGCGATTGCACCAAAACAAATGGGGCAAGATAAGAATCTTGGGATTGCAGAGTGTCAGCAGAGATGACAGGAGAGTTCAGAATGACAGTGTTTCTCTTAAGCTGTCCCCAGAATTGATCGGCAGAACCCGATTGAACACAGCAACATTGTCTTTCTGCAGACAACAGAGTGTACATCGGTGATGACAAGACAATTGAATGCCTCAACTCCTACATTCCAAATGCTTATCCGGGTGGGGGTTAGTTCAAATAAAGGTTATTTTGGGGGGGTCATAGAGGACTGGTTGGACTAGAGGAGGAGCATATTCGATTATTCTACAAAAAGGTTGCTGGACCGACTCTCCTAGTCCTATTCGAGATAGTAATAGCTGACAGCAAGGCTGTCTAGTAGTCATGTCTATCCAGATCGAGTGCTCTTTCCTCTTTCCCTGAATATTGTTTTTAGAGGAACGTTCTGCTTTAAAAACCTAACCTCACACACTAACCTAATGTTTGTCGAACTAATGGGATGTCGGAAATTAGATGGCGGGCCCCATTGTCACAGCCCTATACTGCATTCAGGAGGATGGCCACTTTACCTCAAACACTTGCCCTTTGGCCACTTGCAAAATAAACCACAGTTTATGTTGTTAATACAAGTCACTTTCCTTTAAAGTTTGTCAGAGGTGAGCTTCCCTCCCTCCAGGAGACGCCACACGCCAGGTGGTACGTAGCCAAGGAGAACCTGCTTTTTAAGGACACTAAACCAGCCCATTATCAAATGCCCAAAGTTCACCGGAGGTGAGCTTGCTCCCCCCTCCAGGACGTAAGCCAGCCGGTGCGTAGCCAAGACGAAATGGATTATTAAGTGGACTAACCAGCCCAGTATCAAATGCCACTCTCAGGGACAGTTTCACTTCAGGCTGCGGAACAGACGTTCAGACCCTGATGGACGTTTATATAATGCCTACAGCAGGGGTTGCCAAAATGCTTTCAGCTCGGGACCCAAACGAGAAAATGTGCCTCTCGGGACAAAAAAACTAAAGATATTATTTAATGAATCACTATTTTCACTTTCTTAACAATTCAACTCAAAGGGCTTTATTGGCATGAGAAAACATACGTTTACATTGCCAAAGCAGAAAGAACAATACAACAATTCAGCAATACAATCAAAACAAAAATGATTTTTTTGAAGGTCAGAATCTACAATAGATCAATGTACCAAGATCACTCGATGCAGGTATAGTGCAGGAATATACACAATGATTAGTCTTTAGGGTGGTTGTGTTCCATTTGATATCCTTCTCCTATCACAGCAACTCACAAATCTTGCTGCTGTGTTTGCACATTGTTGTACTTCGCCCAGCAGATATGGGAGTTTTTTGTCATTGGTCATGTTTTCAAAACCTACGTGTGTGGTTGTAATCTGTGGGAAGTATGTGTCTCTGATGTCTTGGTAACCCTAGAACACTTATTTTCATAATGTTGTCTGAGGTGCTCAGGTGGGTGGGTCTTTCTGTAGCTTCATGAGGCTCAGCAACATCATAGAATGTAGGTTTGTTTCCCTGCCCAAATTCCTGTTTTTTTCTACAGGCAGGTGTTCGAGTGAATTTCACCCGTGTTTAGTGATAGTGTGAAAGAACAATCTCATATAGGACCAAAGGAGAAGTTCCCAGCTCCATTCCTTTTTATTTTAATTTGTTTTTATCATTGTAGGAATATCTTTTAAATAATGTGCTAATTTTTAACCAGTTTATGATTTTCTTTAACGGGAGGTGTCTGCAAGAGTCAACAGACAGGTTGTGTGTGTGTGCATGTAACTCGCCCGGGAACTGATCTTGTAAAACATGTAGACCGATCAGCGCCAATCTTAGTATGCACGCTGCCAGTGTGGGGCACATTTAAATCACATACCGGTAGTACCACATGCACTGGTACTATGACTTAGTCTTATGTTTGGTATCTTCTGCTACTTGATGTCTATCACTTGCAACTGGTATGAACGTATTTCTCTAGATTCTACTTCATGCATTTCTGCCTCATATTATCATTATTGTATATTTCACCTACGTAGATATGTTTGTATTGAATACGCACACACACACAGACACGCACGCACGTGCGCGCGCAGTGGTGCGGTCAGTGTTCCTGACCGCACCACTGGCGTGCCAATAATGACAGTAAAGCACACCCTCGCTCTCGCATAATTATAGGCTATAACCATAGCAAAGCAAAATCGTGAATGAGACCTTATTTATGTATCATTTATAACTCCTAGATAAAAATGAGCACCAGTCGAGACCAATGTGTAGTTTCTCATCCTTCTCAATTATGACTCCTGAGAAATAGACACTGTTTAGTCTCACAGTGAGAACAAATTGAGTTGATTGGTGAGTTCTCAAAATTGTCTTACCATTTCTCTTTCAAAAGGTCTCAGCTCAGTCTCTCAGTGATCACGGTTTGAGTTCTCAAAATTGTCTTACTGGATTCTCTTTTTTAGAGTCTCAGCAGGAGAGCAATGCAAGCGTCTCAATATGATATCAACAATTTTGACGCACTACCTCAGTTATGTCTCAGTGAGAGATATACCTGGGTCACATTGGTCAGTCTCACAGTGATCCCTATGTGAGTTCCAAATTATCTTAAAGGCGTCTCACTTGTATAATCTCAGTACATGCCTGCTGCTTATGCTGTATAGGCTTTCCACAGCCTTCCATTGGGCCATCTATCCATTGCTATTTTATTAAATCATGCACCTTATGCATATTGGATTAGAATGGTTTATTTGATTTGTCTCTACCTTCCTATTATTGTACCTGTTCTGTGTTCTCCTTTCTCCCCTCCCCTCTTCTCTATTCTAGCTCTTCCTATAACAGCAGTAGGACTTCAACTAGTGATTATTTCCTTATTGTTATAATTATTGCGACCGAAGGTCACAGTTAACTATGGAATCGTGTGTTTTTTTGTCCGTCAGCGTGTCACTCAAAATCCCCATACCCCCATATATTGTGCCCAGGTTTCGTGACATCACGTCATCAAGTGAATCAGGGATCATAGTACGACCATGTGCACTGGCACTGGTCGCGTGCACTGCTCTCAGGCGTCTTACTGGTAACTGGTATGAATTAATTTTAAATTAATTGAATGATCAAGAAGCTTAAATATCAACAAATCTATTAACCCCTTGAGCCCTATTTTATACCTTTCTGCACAATGGTGTTGTGGCAAAAATAATAATAGTGCAGCTATAAAAACTAACCAATGTGCCGGAGCTTGTTGACAATAGTTCAGGTGATAGAAATAGTTAAATAATATTTTATAAGGAATTATTTCACTTAACTGTTCGGCCTCTAAACTGTATAATGTTGATAGCTGTAATCCTATGAAGTAACAGTAAAGTACATTCTGATGTGCATATCGTTATCATGTTTGAGCAAATAACTTGAACTTGTTTTA
Source organism: Protomyctophum parallelum (assembly GCF_964188405.1). Lineage (NCBI taxonomy): Eukaryota > Metazoa > Chordata > Actinopteri > Myctophiformes > Myctophidae > Protomyctophum > Protomyctophum parallelum. Next base: position 93,492,061 of record NC_139697.1, read on the forward strand.
TTCTCTTTTTAGCAAGCACATCTAAATAATATATGTCCTTTTTTCATTAATCATCACATCATTTTAGCTGACTGTGTCCATTAAAACTTACAAATGTACCGATACCATTTTTTTTTACTTCAACTTCATAAAGACATAGCCTAGGATATGAAATGCACGTTTCAACATTTTTTATTGCACTTACGTTTGCATTATTGTAATGTGCATTTAGCAAATGTCAACATGTCAGCCCTGTCAACACTGAGTCCACTGACAGATGGCAGCTAATGTATTGCAGGGCTTCTCAATGTGCGGTCTGGGGACCCCCACAGGGTCCAAATGGACCGTTAAAGGTTTGCATATTCTGTCTGTCTTTGACCCTTTACGAGGCGGACGGAGGAACCTCTGTCGTCATGGCATTGGGTGAAAACAATAAATAACTCAACTAAATGGGGCATGCCCATTATATGGACATATACTGGTGACTAGGCATGTAACGATATATCGTATATCGATATATATATCGATATTAATCCCAAGGATATGAATCGAGCTAGTGTGATGTGAAATGTGAGCTTTAGTCATATTCCATCATATTCAAGTGCTTTTGGAGAGAAATGATAGTCATTTTCAGTATTAGAGCACTGTAGAGGGGAGCTGTGTGTGTCTGTGAGCTGTGTTATGTGTGCCCAAAGTTGAAGCTTCAATTTTAAATTACTTTTACATGTAGACTGACCCAAAGTTGAAACAGTTGCCAGGGGGACATCTTTGGGCATGGGATCCTAAATGACCCCAGGAGGAAGCGTTGACCTTTACTGAATTGCTTCAGTTTCAGTTCATTTGACCACCTAACCTAACATGTGGTCTTTAAGTGGTGGGCCTGGGGTCATGCTAGGGGCTAGAAGTTCCAGGGACCTTCTACATGTTCTACTGTACTCTACTGTATACAATCCAGGTTTTCAGCGAGCCTGCGCAGTTTCTGCAACAAGTAAGACGCGCAAACGCGGGAAGCGAACGCAGCTCGTGTGTGTGTGTGTGTGGTTGTTTGTGTGTGTGTGTGTGTGTGTGTGTGTGTGTGTGTGTGTGTGTGCTACAGCTGCGCCCTGTGTGTGTGTGTGTGTGTGTGTGTGTGTGTGTGTGTGTGTGTGTGTGTGTGTGTGTGTGTGTGTGTGTGTGTGTGTGTGTGTGCTACAGCTGCGCCCTCTGGTGGCGGGCGGGTGGTGTCACAGCGGGACAGACAGACAGACGGACACACACACACAGACAGACAGACATGATCTGCAGGGTCTCATAGTTAGTGCTCACTGTATTCACAACTCACTGCGTTCGCAATCACTGCGTTCGCAATCACTCTATGCTATATTCTATATGGATACAGTAAATGCCTCTATAAGCCAATCACAATATAACCTCTGATGTCACTCTGAAGTCACAATGTGAATATAAGCTTTTGCTGCTTGATCATTTTGATGTTCATGTAGTGTTTGATCCTTACCGTTTTCAGAACAATAAACCAAAACATGACTAAGCGCACCATTCCCAACAACCGGGTTGTAGCAAGGAAAGGAAACGGCGGTCTTACGGGAACCACAAAGGCGGCAGGCAAAGGCGGCAAGTTGAACTTCTACACGGGAGAGTCGTTCAAGGTGGGTCCATGGACGGTGCTGGTGATGAGCGGCCTCTTCGTCGTCTCCGTCTTCGTGATGCACGTCTTGAAACTCTATGTGAACTCTGGCCCTCTCTAGCTCCATAACCCATATAGACAGTTTTCTGTTTCTATGTCAGTGGTTTTCGACCCCCGGAATTATCTGTATTTGGCCGCGAACCCCCATCTGAAAATATGTTGTTCCTGCAGGCACCCACCCAGAAGCAAAGATTTGAGTTAAAAACGTTCTCTCTGAAAGAATATATATTCAAAGATTTGCGCCATATTTTCAAGATAGCTAAAGTATAACATGCTTAAAACACCAAAAGGGGTTCCCGTCCCGAATTAGTGAAATGGGAATACCCCTCCACACTCCTAGAACTGGAGGTCTAGAACATTGGTTCTTGAGTTAGGGGCCGCGGAAAAAAGCGTTTTGACCAAAAACACAATATGGGAAAAGAATCTGAGAAATCTGTCTGACTTTTTTTAGGGGTGCACAAACATTGGCTTGTGATGGCCGATTACCCCATAGCGATGATTTGATTGGCTGAGCAAAGTACATATTGAAGCTAAAAGTGAGGTATAAAGTGAGGACACAAATTGTGATTGGCCGGAATGAGGTGATGTATATGATGACGTATGGGTGTGATTTTAATATTTTTTTTGAGGGGCACTAGCCCCTATATGTCCAGCTTTGAGGGTTTGCGCACACACACAAACATTGTGTTAACACAAACATTGAATGCCATTGACAATGAATGGCCAGTTTTTAGTGTTTATAAACACAAACATGGTGAGGACCCAAATTGTGATTGGTCGCAATGAGATGATTTATGATGATGTACGATGACAAGAGTGCCCCTCACTTCACGCGGGTGTGATTTTTTTTAAACTTCCGGTTTCTACCCGTTTTAGCAACCGAAGGTCATCCGGGCGGTGGCGACGAGCACCATCTGGTGTTTAATGGGTCCATTTGGTTCAATTTACAATTTACAATTTAGGCATTTAGCAGACGCTCTTAATCCAGAGCGACTTACATTAAGCAAGAACAAAAAAAGCATGGGAATAGATCACATAAAAACATTTATCAAGAAACATGCGTAAGCTAAGAAAGTAACAGTGGAATATATATATAATGAAGCTATACATATAAACTATACATCTATACTACTATGCTATACATATGTACTATGACGTGCTATGACTACATACAATGCAATTATAGCGCTGTCTACATAACATGCTATAAGTCAAATGCTATCTAAGTCTACAGAAATGCTATCTAAGGGTGTGGGGTAAGTACTATGGGCCATGATGGAGTCTGAAAAGGTGGGTTTTCAGACTACGGCGGAAGATTGGGAGTGATGCTGCAGTTCTGACTGCAATGGGAAGTGCATTCCACAGTTTTGGAGCCAGAAGGGAGAAGAGTTTGGGACGTGTGGAGCGTTGTCCCGGCGTTTTTAGTGAGGGTACTTCCAGCTTCCCTGCGTTGGCTGATCTGAGTGCGTGCGAGGGTTTGTAGGGTTCGATCATACTTGCAAGATATGGGGGAGCCATACCTTTGGTTGCTTTGAATGCCAGCATCAGAGTTTTGTATTCTGTGCGGGCAGCGACCGGGAGCCAGTGGAGGGAGCGGAGCAGGGGGGAGACATGTGAGAATGTTGATGTGAGTTCCATTTGTACACCCTCAGAAGGTCAATTTGGCACCCCCTCAAGTACCCCAGAGGGTCCCTGGACCTATGCAATCGGCCTACTATGTATGAGTGAATTTGTGTTTATAAAAACATATAATGAAGGCCAAAATTACATATAGATTATTTTAAAATCGTTCAAGGGAACTCGTTAAGGAGCTCTAAAGAATCCCAACCCTGTAGTTTGTACTTAATTGGAACTCGCACAAAAAGCTAATTCCACCCATTGTTCTGCACCTGTAAATTTGTGATGTGACAATACAGTTGATCCTGATTCTGATTAATAACCAGAAATGCAGCTCAAAATGCAGCGTGAAGCGACGCGTTTTGGGCTTGTAGATCTGCTACGTTTGTTATTTTTTCAATTTGAATCCTGAGAAGTATAACAACGTTTTGGACGTGAGTTTTCCACCCGACAGAGACGAGAGAAGGTTGAGAATCACAGGCCTATTGAGGAAGGGGTTGGGAGTGGACTATAACATATAAGGGGTTGGGAGTGGACTATAACATATACAACAACTTTTGTCTAATGTACTATGTGACAAATTATTTGAAAGCAATACAATATTTTTTAATAGCTGTTTATAAAACCGAGAAGGTTACTGTGCCCTATCATATTCTCTCTCTCTCTCTCTCTCTCTCTCTCCTATGAACAAGTGCCACAGTGACTGACTCCGCCCCGACTGGACCCCGTCCAACCAGCTTTCAAACGAGCCCCTGTGTCCTTCATCCAAAAACAGGATTACATTTAGAACCATCACCACTGTGTGTGTGTGTGTGTGTGTGTGTGTGTGTGAGTGAGACTGTGTACGTGTGTGAGTGTGTGAGAGAGAAACTACAAAAGCCAGCTACACAAAACCAATTACAGTACTGTATGCCATGTTATTTCCCTGTATATCACACATAGGCTCCCAGTTTGCCTGTACAATGTGAGTGTACATGTGCATTACACAACACGCACGCACACACACACACACACAAACAACACACAGGCCATCTAAAGCCATCTGCCATCGTTGCCTTATACTCCAAATGGATCTTATTGTGTGATTGCGTGTGATTGCGTGTGTGTGTGTGTGTGTGTGTGTGTGTGTGTGTGTACATGGCACTGACACGCATGTTCACAGAGGAACCGACGCAATCTATCTCCATTCCCTGCACAACACAAGCACAGGGCCATCATCTATCTGCCAACATGGGGGAAAACTTGGTATTGACCCATAAACAAGATAATATGTCAAAGTCTGTGGACTGATTGCGTGTGTGCGTGCGTGCGTGTGTGTGTGTGTGTGTGTGTGTGTGTGTGTGTGTGTCTCTGTCTCTGTAGGCTACAGTATACATCTTCAGTCAGTCCAGTAGATGTGATCTTTGATGAAGTCTAGCTTGTGACACATGTCACAAGGTGTGAAGAACCTGTCATGGTATTGGTACTGAAAGAAAATGTGTCAAAAATGTTTTGTTTCATGCAGTTAAATATGGTCATTCATGTTCTGTTGACAAGGTTTGCTCATAGGGGGAGCTGTGGGGAAAGCATGCTAGCAATAGTTCCAGGAAGTGAGGTAGTGTACCAGGAACAGCTATAAAAGGACAGGAAATAAGGCGCCCAAAAGGGTTCCATTTTAGGTGCCAAAAGAGTGTTTGGTGGTGGATATTGTCAAAGAGACTCAAGGTCAACACTGGACAAGAATCAGAACTTGTTAAACCACTGAGTAGTGGTTGACAGAAGAACTTTGTGAAGGGGAAGATAGGAAGTTTGGTCGAACATTTCAGATGGTTTAAGAATCAATTCTGAGCTTTTGGACAAAGGAACCTGCTGTGGCCTCCTGACGGAAGGTTTGGTGAGGAATATAATTTTCCCTGTTTTTGTGCAATGCATTGCCTTTTTATTTTCTAACTGTGTGGATATTTGATTTGGGAAAACAGAAGAGCTACACGTTTTGAAATGAATTCTGGCCTTGACAGCCCATACATCCAGATCGGATTGTATTAAACAACGTTAAACTACATTAAACTCACTTTGCCACTCGATTTGTCACTGACTTTGTCACTCACTTGATCCATGCGCATACCCTCTATTTGTTTTCCGTTTGGTCTGCAATAAAGTTTGGTTAGAGTATAAAGAATTGCTGATGCGGGTACAGGACCTTTATTTCGTTTAGTTCTTTAATATAACTCAGACATACAATTTTATCATTATAATTGTTATAAATGTACGTGTGCGTGTGCGTGTGTGTGTGTGTGTGTGTGTGTGTGTGTGTGTGTGTGTGTGTGTGTGTGTGTGTGTGTGTGTGTGTGTGTGCGTGTGTGCGTAGAGAGATAGAGAGGACCACCAAACTTTCACCGAGCTAAATGGGGGTGGGGTAGCCGCAATTTGCAACTCTAGATGTTTTTATAATTGGATGAATCTAGAGTTGCAATACCCTACATTGACTCCCCACTCATCCAATTTGGTTTGCGATCTGCTTTTCTTAGGTCACATTCTCACCTAATACTTCGGTAGACTCATGCGTATAGGCGGAGATTTTGGGATTCTTGCATATTTAATTTGCTGCGGTTTGCCTTCACACTGTCAACCGTAGCAATTGGAAACGCAGCAGGGGGGACCTTTATCAATGTGTTCCATTCATAAACCTAGCCTACAACACAGCCTACAACACAGTGAAATCTATGGTGATAAAATTATACTCATAAGGTGCATGTGTCGTGCCGTCTGGGACTGGACCCCCCCCCCCCCCCCCCCCCCCCCAGCTCTCTCGCTCTCTCACTATACATATGCAGCCACGCCACAGACTTTTGGGCATGGATGCACAGCGCTGAGCACACTGATATAACAGACTGCAAAATGTTTACAAGTTTATCGAGATGAAAGTCCCTGCTCCCCAGTCCCCACACAGTGACAGCACTCCATGTTTACGGCACAGACAGACAGAATATTCTGTAGGCTATAATACACTGCAGTGTTTTTATGTGTTTTCTTAAGCAATTGATTAATGTACTCATTTCGATCAGGGCTTCAGTCTCCTCATTCGACCACGTCTAGTATCCACGGTAACGGGACATCTTTGCACTGCGTAAAATATGCCTTCTCCATCTCCAACTGTGTTCAGCTCCTCACCCGTCACATTGTTTGCTTAATTTCCTTTATTTACTGCGGATTGCATTCACACCTGCACCAAATCGTAATCAAGTGCGATTGGAAGCGAAGCGAAACCCCCGTTTTTGCTCAGAGTAAAATGCGGTTCTTTGATACGCATTAGGATTCGAATGAGCCTTCACACCTGCCAAACGAAGTGCACTTTCTGAAAATGCGCAGCAGGATTCGTTTTAATCGCAGCAAAGCTCTCTGGTGTGAATGTGACCTTAAACGACGTTAAACTCACCAACATTGCAGCTGTAGTCCAAGCTTGAATTATCCTCTTTCAATCTGCCGAGCTTGTTTTTCATAAAAATCCACCGTAGACAATGTTATGAGCTACTTTCTGTCAAGAAATTCTGTGTGTGTGTGTGTGTGTGTGTGTGTGTGTGTGTGTGTGTGTGTGTGTGCGTGCGTGTGCGTGCGTGTGCAATACGCACCTGACACCTGCATTTGTTTATCTTGCAGTTTGGCTCAGGGAGTTGATGGGAGTGAATGAGGGTTTTATAGCTGTGTAGCGATGCATTAGAGAGTGTAGAATCAGCTCAGGTAGCACATTGTGTGGGTGAGGATATGGGTTAAAATCGTGACTTGAACACGTGCTGACCATGCTGCCCAATTATACTGGCCACCGAATGGTGATTGTGGCTCAATTGACCTAGACAATATGACACACTGGACTGGCTTGATGCAACGGAGCTGAAGGTCTTAGGGCCGATTCATACTCCTATTTTACCGCTGTTTCGGCGCTGTAATGCCGAAATGATTTTTGCTCGTCAGAAAATTTCAGTAGCACCGAAGAGCCGATTTTAGGACCTCAAATGACGTCACATTGTAGGCTCTACAGAGCCGAACCGACTTTTATTCGGCTCTAAAATATGAGTATGAATCGGCCCTAACTCTGAGGACATACGACAGAAGATCTTAACTTGCACAGTCTGTCTATGCTTAGCTATTAGTGGTGGACAGGGACCGAGATGTTCTACAAGCTCATAATCAGCAACAGTATTTTCAACAACAACTTATGGCGACCACCGGACCACACGTTGAGAACAACGGATGGAATGGCGGTGTACTCAGGCTGACGCCTTGCCCACATTGAGGGTCAGAGGCTAAATATCAGGGCAGGGACATCTACAAAGTAACTTGTAACTATGGTTTTCAAATAATTGTAATACAAGTTAATTTAATTGCCTCTGAGATGTTGTAGTAGTAAAAGTAGCCTAAAGTTGTCGGGTCCATGCGGGTCTGTTCTACCGCTACAGTCTCTGCTCGCTCCTTCCACCCTGGTCAGTCCTTGATTGACAGTCTGGGCTCCACCCGGGTCCACAGGTGCGAGCTGTTGCCCTAATGACTGCCTAGTTGGCCAGAGACTATAAGGCCACTTTTACACGGCAACAGTCCCTTTACAGAAAACAGCAAAGTCCCGTTGCGTTTCTCACTTTTTATTCAGAATTTACCCAGAGACGCAACAATGATTGAACACACTGTAATTTCCATGCCAGGTGGCTAGCTGGTGGTGACGCACTGCCAGATAGACTGGGCATGCATGGTATAGTAGAAGCACTTTTGTTCTACTTCCTCACGAGGCTGTTTGTTTATGGTTTACATTCACCAATACAGTGTGGTTTTGCGGCTCGTTACATTTGTATTTGTATAGGATGAGCGGGGCAAGGGAGCGCTTGCTCATTCTAGGACATACATGGGCAACTGGCGGCCCGGGGGCCACATGCGGCCCCCACCAACACTTAATGCAGCCCGCAGGTTAATTTCAGAATACTGTCATATTATGTATTTGCAAATATGACCTGCTTAAATTGCTCTAGTCTGTCTTTTTTATGTCCAAAGTATTTGTATTTAGGTCATAAAGTCATCATAACTATAACTAAATGCATTTGAAATTAAATTAAATGTTACTTTTCAGGATTCCAATTCAAAAATAGCCTAATCCTAGTCCTTGGACGATGCAAAAACGCTAATCCATGCCTTTGTTTTTTCTCGGCTTGACTACTGCAATGCACTTTTTTCAGGACTCCCTAAGAATACGACTGACAGATTACAACTTGTCCAAAATGCAGCAGCTAGAGTCTTAACTAGAACTAAGATGAGAGAACATATTACTCCAGTTCTGGCATCACTGCACTGGCTTCCGGTTGTTTTTAGGATTGACTTTAAAATTCTGTTACTTGTCTATAAAGCTCTCAATGGTCTCGCACCTCCGTACCTCCGTGACTGCCTGCCTAGATATGTCCCTAGCCGCCCCCTCAGGTCCTCCAATGCTGGTCTACTTGAAGTGCCTAAAAAAATGTGCACAAAAAAGTATGGTGAGGCAGCTTTTTGCTTCTATGGCCCAACAGCCTGGAATAAACTTCCATTCGAGCTCAGACACGCACATTTTTAAATCTCAACTCAAGACTCACCTCTTCACCCTTGCTTTTAGTTGAGTTTTATTTTTATTTTTTATTTTATTTATGTGTTTTTATTCATTTTATGTTCTTATATTCAGTTTTGTTCTCTGCTATTGTTTTATCATTTTAACTACTTGTGTTTTATTGTATTTTATTTTTTGTGTCCTGCCCTGTGAAGCACTTTGAGCTGCATTTATGTATGAAAAGTGCTATACAAATAAAGTTTATTATTATTATTATTATTAAAATAATTCGAGAGTTAAATTAAAATATAGCAAAAATAGCCGATCTATGTCATTAGTTTCCACCCCCGAAAGTCGTTGTTCTCGTCTAAATGGACCCGTGCAAACAATACTTTATTTTGCCGTTTTCTATGGAAACCGTTCTCGAGTAAAAAGGGCCTAAGACTGTCTGTGACTGCTCTCTGTGTTGGTTAATTGTATTGTCATGTTGCTTGTTCCTTGTATTGGTTTCCTGCTTCTACTTTGAGTTGAGTTCTGCATCTGATTCCAAACCACTTCCCAGGTCCTCACAAAAGTATACTGACAAATGGAAACACTGAAGGGAATTAAAAGTACCTCAAAAAGTGAAATAGCGTGAAATCCCTTTGGTGTTGATGATTATGATGATGCAAAAACTGACTGACTAAGGCCCTGATTCCACAACGCCGTGGGCGGCTTTTTGTAATATATATATATTTTATTGCGTCTAGTCTTCTATCTCCTTTAATAGCGGCGATACGGCACCCATCATCATTGCGTCTTTACACAATACAATTGTTTGTCCGTTTCTTGTTTCCCCACAGAAATCCCTTCAGGCGTTTTAGCGGTTTACCTCAGGTCACCCGTCTCACAAAAGTTGGATGTGTCTCCAGGTCTCCTCCACTTAACAGTAGTAGCTCAGGGTTTTTTAGAACTTGCTTTTAAATGCAATGCCGCGTGGAATAATCTTCAAATATTATTAGGCTACATAAACGGCAGCTTCAACCTTGTTAAAGGTTGGCACTGCTGTTGAAAGCTGTAGCAGATTGGCCTTTCTTTTCATTTATTTACCTTGCCAACCTTAGAACAAAGGAACGCGGAATGGCTCAAAGTAGCTTTTCCGTCAGTGACTGTTGGCTGTAGGTAGGCTACAATAGACTGACACGACAACGCGTATTCAGGGCGGAGTCACCACCCCCAGGAGAAGTTGTGATTTGCTCTCGTTCACTGCAATGCAATTTGCGACATTTCCAAAACAATATTGCGCAGAGTAGCGATTATCAAACGTATTTGCAATGCCATACGTTGAAAGATCTGTTGCCCGTGGACAAGGCACGTTACCTCCGCAAGTTAGATATTTGTTTTTCTCTATATTTTTTATCCCACGATTTTGTAACCCCATTTTTCACCCCTGTGTCAATCATCTAATGTGATCCTGGGCTCTACACACCCTCCACCAACCTGGGGAGAGCAACGGACTTAACTCATGCTTCCTTCCAAGTTGCTCCTTTACACCTGACAGGGGGGAGTTTCCCTGGTTGGACATAGCGTGTGGAAGGAACACGTTATTCCAACCAGTTCCTTTCCCCTCCATCAGGCGCCCCGGCTGGCCAGGGGGAGGCAGTTTAGTGACCAGGATTACTGCATGTTTTTGTGAGGGTACCTACCCTAGGGGACACGGGGAGAACATGCAAACTCCACACAGAAAGGCCCTTTCGTCAACCCCGCCTTCGGGTATGGGCACTGATGACGTGGAGGAGGAAACACGCCGCCAGCACCCACGGCGTCCCGAGCGGGAATCGAACCCAGGACCTTCTAGCTGTGAGGCGACAGCACTACCAACTGTGCCACCGTAAGTTAGATATTATCGGCATAGATGTTTGTCCGTATGTGATTAAAGGTATATTCAAATATCACTTATTTTTTTGTTTTGTTGTGATAATCCTCCCTACTATAGAGTGTGCTGGCCATATAAGGAGTTCCTCCCTGTCCCCAGTTAACCCTTGGGGGTCAAAAAACCTTAGGTTTCATACCTTAGGTTTCATACCTTTAAGGATACCTTTAAGGATTGGAAAAAGTTGCATTGGCAGCCATAGAAAATTCTGCCCAGTACAGGGTAAAAAAAACGGATGTGACGTTTTTGGGCGTTCCTGTCTTGCTCCGTGTCAGTGTATGTTGTTGAGTATGGGTGTGCGTTTGTGTGCGTGAGTACATGTGTTTTGTTTGATCATAGACTTTTCTCTGTTTTCTTTGCAAGATTTGCATACTGTATGCATGCTTATCTATGACTGTGTGTGGGTTTGAATGTGCGCACGCACGCACACACTCGCGCACGCACGCACGCAGTCTCTCGCACGCACACACACTCACTATACGTAGGTGTGAATCAATGAATATATGAATATACTTTGTGTCCCTAAATGAATACATACATAACTATTATATCCTACAGCTGTCAAGATTAGTCACCTTACTGTAACGTGTGTGTGTGTGTGTGTGTGTGTGTGTGTGTGTGTGTGTGTGCGTGTGTGCGTGTGTGCGTGTGTGCGTGTGTGCGTGTGTGCGTGCGTGCGTGCGCGCGCGTGCGTGCGTGCGTGCGTGCGTGAGTGCGTGCATGTGCAGATATGACCTGAAGCAACCTCTTTCTTTGCCAGAGGCAAAGTCGGGCTCGTTTTATAGGCTATGCTAGTCTAACATGCTCTTCAACCGCTGGTTCTGCTGTGTTCTGTAGGCTATGCATTTCCTATTTTCACACGTCTTCCTTCCATGGTGTTCTATTATTGCACATGGACCGATTCACCCTCATCTCACACTTGACGTGAGTCCGGTACACACTCATAGAGAACATCTATCTCTGTCATAGAGAACATCTATCTCTGTCGCACAGTGGTGGAAGGTAACCACTGTAAGTATATGGGCTCTGTTGTCCATGCTAAACCCCTTATCTCTTAACTACTTTACCTTTTCTATTATTTTGAAAAACATTTTTGAATAGTTAAAATAGCCAATCTACAAGTTCACAACATGTTGTTGGCTATTTGAACTACTCAAAAATGTTTTTCAAAATAGTAAAGATAAATCACACCCATGTGAAGTGAGTGGTGCAACTCTGTGTGGGGGTCCCCAGAAGTTCCAGAGCCACAGGAACGCGACCAGGGTGACATTCTGCATAATGAGTACTTTCTATTTTGGTACTTCAAGTACATTTTCATACCAATAGGCTACTTGTACTTTTACTCAAGTAAGTTTTGAACTCTGGACTTGTACTTATAACAGAGTATTTCTATGTTGCAGTATTAATCATTTTCCACCAATGCTGGGTGAAAACCTCATTATGTCCAAAACTACTAACTACACTCACTAACTCATTAACTAACTAACCTTTCAGGATTCTAATTAAAAAACATCAAAAGTAGCAGATCTAGTTTGAAAGTTTGAATTGCGGAGCACAATGGTGGATTCTCTACTTTTGATTTAGGGGGGAAAAGTGTGAAGTGAGGGGCACTCTTATCATCTTACAACATCGAGGAGGGAATTCGGTATAGCTTGTTTTACATGTAACGTCTATTAATCTAACTCTAATATATTAAGTCTAACTCATGTTGCTATGATTAGATGATGTAATGGTGATGTAAAACAAACAGTGTCAAAACAAACACTAATTATCTTTATTGTTGATGGGATTTAATGTTTGTGTTAGGGACAATTGTCAACAGCGTTTTTAAAACAAACATTGAACTAAAAACAAACATTAACATCCCACAGAACAACAACTGCAGTAGTAGTGTTGGAAGTGTGTTCAACCTTAAAACAGGTGTATAGAGGAATCTAATATGTTGAAAACTATTTTTGACAGGCGACCAACAATGCATAGGGCTTCAATTATTTATATATATATATATATATATATATATATATATATATATATATATATATATATATACATATCTTAAACCACAGCCACTGTCCATCATAGTCTGCAGACCCCCATTTGAAAATATATATTTATATAAGACCCTCATAACAGAAGATTTTTACAGTAGTGCTTTTCAACCATTTTCATTTCAAGGACCCCCAGTTTGATATTCAACAGGCTATGGATCCCTATTTAATGGCATTTCTATCTCTGAGACCCCAATGTATATTGTAAAAGCAATGTTAATTTGTTACAGACCCATAAGGGTCCATTTGGTTCCAAATTATCATTTAGCTGGGGACCCCCTGGACCACTCTTAAGAATCGTTGACTCAGAGGTAGGCCTAAACAAACATAACATTTATATGTTGGCTATTAAAAAATGGCAGATATACAATTGTACATCTGCTGTTTTTAAACATTTTTTACATTTTAATTTTTAAAGGTTTTTGAAAGTTTGTCAGAATGAATTGTCAGAATTGTATTGAGAGGATGGCCCCTTGAGATGCAGCATCTCGTTTTAGAGGGGGTCCTATACATACAACAACATTACAGCAGTGCAAGTACACATACGTACTGTAGGTGCAACATAACATAACAAAACATAACATAACACAGGACATAATACTGCCCTCGCAATGCTTTTTCTGTTTACTCATAGCTGCCACTTCACATCGCCTCCAGACCGCACTGAATAACTGCTAGCTTGCGTCATCATCAAGGTCAAGGTTGTACTTTATTGTTTCATCTTGTGTAGCCTACAGGTACATGAGAGTAAAACTTATGTTTTCTTTGGCTTCCTTACAGACAATGCAGCAGCATAGAGAGCATAACATTCAAAACAACAAAACCACAGCAACCACACCTCCCAATGTATGCATGAATGAACTATTGTAAAGCGCTTTGAGCACTTGGAAAAGCGCTATAAAAATACAATTCATTATTATTATTATACAAATAATAGTAACATAGTTACATGTGCATGTTTTCCCTATAGTAGCAAAGTTAGGTAAGCATTTTGTGAACAGTTTCACAGTAGGTTATGTTCCATAACACAATTTAGTTTAAGAAGGAGAAATTGAGTTTCTATTGTTCCATATATACAGCAAATATAGTTTATAAAGGTGCAAATAATGATCATGATAGTGCAAGAGGAGGGCAAGGGGTGGAGGCTAGCATTTGCCTCCAGACTATAGGACTAAGATATATGGTATATACTGTAGGTCAGACACCTCAGTGTCATCTTTGTCTTAACTTCAAGATCTTCAACATCCTGTGAAACGTGCTGACAGCACGCACCCACATTTTATTACTCCTCCGCTTGTTCATGGATGCAAGTTCGCACCTGATGCTGTGTGGGAGTCCAGACGGCTCCAGGCCGTTCTCGATAACTGCTAGCTTGCATAATGTTGTCAGGCTAAGACTTAAGTCTAAGATGTACAGGTCATCAGCAGGCGTGGGTATGTTGAATCCTCCAATCCACACTGGAGCACGTTTAAATCTGTATCCTCCGCAGAGAATGACGCGGTCCCCCACCATGCAGCAAGAGCACGATGAATTCCACGGACGCAGGCCTTTCACCTTGGGCTCAACCTTCTTCCAGGAGAGCGTTTCTAGATTTAATTTCCACAGGTCGTTGAAGGGCAGATCATACTTTTCACCACCAAATATGTACAGCTCTCCGTTGTACGTAAAGGCTGAATGTTTCCAGCGTCCTTCTGGGAGAAGCTGTGCAGAAGGCGTGCTCAGCCAGCTGTTGGTGTTTGTGTCAAACACTCTGATGCTGTTGAAGTCGAACACAAACATCTTTTCCCTGATGATGGTGGCGGAGTGACCTGATGTAACAAGTGGTAGAGTGCCTCTGGTGTCGATTAGAGACCAGACCATTGTGGTGGTGTCCAATGTGCAGATGTCATTAGTACAACCAGCACGGTTGAGTCCTCCATAGATATACATGACCTTCCCCAAGACACAGGCTGAGTGGCTCCTCCTCTCCTCTGGAACAGTCCCAGAAACCTTGGGCTTGAACCATCTGTGGGTGTTAACATCAAATGCATAAAGCACGTTGCAGTGTACTCCGTCAGCAACACCGCCCCAGACGTAGATGACATCTTCCATCAGCACAGCTGTGTGGCCGAAGCGCTTGGAGGGAACCTCAAGGGGTCGTTTTTGTCCCACACTTGTCGCTGGGGGTAACTTCACCCAGTGCAAAGACACTGTGTTGAAGATGTGCACTTTAATCTGATCGCTGTTGTCCTTGTTGCTGTCCCCGCCGAAGCAGTACACCTCAAGGCCAACCGTCACAGCAGCATGAGGTCCTTTTGGTCCTCCTTTCAGATGCACGGTCCAGGCAAACATTTTACAATGGCGGCTAGAACATTTCCCAGGCGTCGCACTTGAATATGAAAATGGTTATGTCACTCTTACTACAACTACAACAAAAGTAAGCTAAGGCAGCCTCCAAGTACTGACATCATTCTGATGTCATCAATCTTGTACAAATAAGGAGTATGGTCCAAATATGGAGCTTCTGATGTCAGAGCATGACAGGGCATCATCAGGGCCCATACTGTCCGGTTTTCGGTGAGATTAGCTCCGGGCTCCGAATGCCCAGAAAGCAAGCAGATTTAACTGGATTTAATGCGCACATTGGTTAAATGCTTCAATAATTGCCTTGCTTTACGAATCAAACATGCTTTTTATAGGGTATTTATATTATGTTCATTATTAAACATAAACACATATATATCAACATTCACACGTTTGTTCAACTTCCCCGACACAGAATGGCAATTAGTACCCTGGAATTGTTCTTTAGCACGCCCTTAAAGTCTATTTCCTAACCTGCTCTCATTTGGTAGAAGTTTAGCTATTGAAACATAATTATGTGGTATTCCTATTTGTGAGGTTCCACTGAGTATGTGTGTGGTTCCACTTTGTGTGGTATTCCAGGTTTGTGTGGCATGTGTGCGGTATTCCACTATTTGTGTGGTTCCACTATGCCCACTTTGGGAGCCCACTTTGTGTGGTCCCACTAGGTATGTGGTTTTAAATCTACCATATCAATAATATTTGGACCATTATTAATTGGAGACAAGAAACACAATAACACTTGGTTACAATCTAATTATCATATTACACATTAATACAAGTTATGAATAATGCACAAATCATATCTCATTTATAGTTACCGCTGGCCTTCTGCTCGCTTCCTATGCGTTACGATGGTATGGTGAATCTAATTCAACACTTGGCCAAACTGTATACTTAAAGCACAGAGTTGTTGCAATCCTGCTATTGCAGCCAATCAGAAAGCATGGACAGTATTTTACTGCCTTGTCTTAGCCAATGAGAAGCCACAGACCATCCTGCCTCTCTCATTGAGACAGCAGTTTGCCTTTGCAACCAGCTCCCATCACTTCCTGTCATGTGAGCTGCTGCTTATGTCTGCCTAGATTAAACTGTTTAAACCATTACAGATATGTATTATCTAGGCTTTTACCAACCCAGTATATAATAGGTTATTTAGAACACGAAACATGAAAAGGAATTAGAAGTTATTTCTTCCTACATAGACATGTGCCCTCCTTAGTAAGTTGAGACCCTTCCTGTGGAAGAGGTCGTAAATGGCTCTCACACCACTGATTGGTACTGATAAGCCCACAACCCCCCATTCGCCAGTGGTCGCATGCAAGTTCTCTCTACAGTCATCAGTTGTGAGACACAGTTGATCAATTAATTTGACCCCCTATATATTTTACACCAATTCTGATAATACATCCCGCACACCCATATATATCTCGACACATACAATGAATGTTTTTTATTCAGCTACTCTTTAAGAACAATGTAGTGGTACATTTATGTTATATTAGGGTATTTCCAAGTCTATGTTCTTGTGTTAAGAACAATGTTTGTCCCTGAGATGTAGTGAAGAATAACCATGCGCCATG
This sequence comes from Protomyctophum parallelum, assembly GCF_964188405.1. NCBI lineage: Eukaryota > Metazoa > Chordata > Actinopteri > Myctophiformes > Myctophidae > Protomyctophum > Protomyctophum parallelum. Next base: position 93,508,766 of record NC_139697.1, read on the forward strand.
AATGAATAGTCAAAGACTTGGAAATACCCTAATATAACACAAATGTACCACTACATTGTTCTTATTGACTATTCATTAATGGCGCATGGTTATTCTTCACTACATCTCAGAGACAAACATTGATCCAGAGACAATCTGGTACATTGTGTTGCACCTTTTATTTTTGAGGACATCCAACGCCTGACTTTGTGTGTATCCAACCAATTTGCCCATATTTGGGCATGGCCATACTGTGTATACTGATGACATATATGGGCATGAACAGACACATACAGATATCTCCATATATGGGCATGAAGGCAGAAGAACAGACAGATACAGATATCTCCTTATATGGGCATGAAGGCAGAAGAACAGACAGATACAGATATCTCCTTATATGGGCACAAAAGGGACACAGGCAGACTGAAATGCAGAGATATCCAAACATGGGCATAAAAGGGCCACATGCGTATATGGAGGGGACAATGGGTATACTGAGAGGCATGCCTTGTATAAGTGGTTGTCCAGAACACCGATCCAACTGGTATGCCCATTCATAGGCATACTGTATTATGGAGATCCTGTTGTGCAGAAGCGCAGATCCAACCAAGATCTCCATATATGGGCATGCCCATAAATGGGCTCATGCTTATGGCATCAGGGATGTCCATATATAGGCATAATGAGGACTAGGACAGAGAGTGTTTGTGCGCGCGCACGTGTGCGACTGATTGCCAGCCTGATTCGAGTCGAGACCACCATGGCATTGGCTACCTATCTTTAAATGTTTTGAGTTGAAAGAGAACTTTGTATTTGGTGAGAAAAGACTAATCTAAAAGACTAAGAAAAAAAACTGATGTTGCTCTATCAGTGGTGCTTTTTCCTGTCAAGGACAACCATAATTATCCATCATTCAATCCGTGGTGGTGCTGAACCTTTCATCACTCCATGGATGTAATGTAGAACAATATGCACTGTCCTTGGTTTGTCCGTTGTTTCCAGTGTGCTGCTGGACAGTAGCAAAGTACATTTACCTGATTATACTAATACTTAGGTGTATTTCACTTTGAAACACTTCTGGGGTCACTTCATGTGCACTCTCTACAGTTTTTAAGTTGCTTGATTCAGTATTGTACTAACATATGCCCCCTTCCTAAATAAACCCATTTGATCGTCCGACTCCAATTTGACCATGTTGTGTGGTAGAGTATGTTAACCCATTAATACATTAACGCATCTGTGTACCTCAAATGTTTACTTCTGGGATATTTGGCATGCACAACATATTTTTGATATGGGTGTCCGTGGCCATGTATTTTTTGAGGTCCCTGACCTGAAAAGGTCTCAGGACCGTAGCAACATTATGGTAGATACATTTTAACATTTTAGAAGACATTTTAATCATGTTGTATGATTTTACTTTGTTGATACAATATAGCTAGACATCTGCAGTGGTTGGAGGTGGTCTCCCCATACTATTCCATTGAGACATACAGTATAGGGCCCTGTTTTTGTCACTGCCTTACTCCATATGCCTCAACTTCTTTGCCTTTTTTACTATTTTGAAAAACATAACTATACCGTATTAAAAACAAATTCAATATAGTAAATAAAATCACGCCCGCGTGAAGTGAGGGGCGCTAATATATTAAAGTATATAACTCATGCTGCTATGATTAGGTGATGTAATGGTGATATAAAACAAACGGTGTCAAAACAAACATTAAATTATCTTTATTGTTAATGGCATTTAATGTTTGCGTTAGGGACAAGATGACATACATTTTCCCATCGTCAATGGCATTTTTAAAACAAACATTGAACTAAAAACAAACATTGAACCTAGCAGTAGCGCCCCTCAAAAAAGGTTTAGGGATAAAGGGTAAGGCACTGGCGAAAATACATCCCTTAGACCCTGGTGCTGTGTCGGACAACGTGCTGGCTGACAGAACCTTCTTTAAAGGGACACTTCACCCTTTTTGCAAAAAAAAAAATGTTAATGACGTTTAGAAGCTTTAGAACACTTTCCTGGAGATCTTTATGTGTGTAATATATTTTAGATTGTAGCAGTGAGCCTGTTGTCTCTGATGTCATGGACACTGGGCTCACATCCTTCCTGGACTACATGTTGTCTCAGTAAAACAGCTCTCCCCCTATCCACAAGGAGGAGCAGTACACCAAAGAATTATGGGAATTGTAGTCCAGGAAGGTAGTGAGACCAGTGTCCATGACATCAGAGACAACAGGCTCACTGCTACAATCTAAAATAACTAAAACCACATATTACACACATAACTACCCCCAGGAAAGTGATCTAAAGCTTCTAAACGTCATTAATTAACATATATATTTTTTGCAAAAAGGGTGAAGTGTCCCTTTAAAACATCCGGGACAATGCTCCACTCCACACGTCCCAGACTCTGGCTCTGGCTCCAAAACTATGGAATGAACTCCCCATTGCAACTGCAGACTCACTTCCAATGTATAGCTATAATCTCAAGACTTGAGACTTCACCGTAGCCTGTACGTAGCACTTGCCCGTGCCTCGCCGACCTCGCAGGCTTATGCAAAGTCTAAACATTTAATTTAGATAGAATATTATGTAGACATCCTGACCTATGGTATCTCAATGTGCAGTACAGCTTATTGATTTTCTTTGGATATTCTAATGTTAGACTGATTAAAGCGTAGGTTATTGGTTTACTTATGATTCTATGACCTATAGAATACATTCTAAGTTGTAAATTGCACATTGTAGTTCTGCCTGAAGCTGTAACCCAGATCAGGGCTGTCACAATTACAAAATGTAAGTTGACAATTAATTGACGATTGAATTGTGTTTTTTGGCAAGATTGGAACATATTGACCCAAATGTAATTCCTCTTTGCCTTTATAGGCTTTGTAATAACAAAGTGCATATGGCAGATATGATATTTTAGCTTTTTTAAATGATGATAATGCAAAGATATTTGCGATTATGTCAAATAATTGCGATCGGATGCTATAATTGTGACAGGCTTAACCCGGATAGGACATAAAACATACGGATTGCACCTTTAAACCAATGGTTTGGTCGCTCCTAATTCGACAACACGGTTGAAGCGACGCCGTTAAGCCGAGTGCACACAGTGCAGCCAAACCACTGCTGTCTTTTTTTTTTTTTGGAGATTGGTCTGATCGCCACGTGAAGGATATGGCATTAAAGCTCATATCTCAACTTTTAAACCATAAAAAATAGACCAGAACGGCTGTAAAAAATAAATAAATAAAATAATAAAAAGGCCCAACAGCGCTTGTTCCAGACAGGACATTGGCAGCCATGCCAAGCAGACTGACCTTGCTTCCAGGCAAAACCTACCCGTCCACCCCCCCCCCCCCCGTCCACCCCCAATGAGTGGTGGATCATGATTTATGTATCACCCATCCACCCTGATTTACACCCAGGCTGCCATCGAGGCTGATATACAGCAAACACGTTGTTACTTTCAACCCCCGTGCAGCGACAGGAGAAGTCAATGACACTAAACTTGGACAAGACTGACGGAGATCATTATTATTATTTTTATTTTGTATTATCGATTCTGACATTTGTATTATCACCCACCGTATCCACTGCACGCTCCATTTTCTTTACGGACCTTTACACACACACACACACACACACACACACACATAAATATTGAGCGCTGGCCTTCAAGCCACAGATGTTTACCGCGTCAAATTAGTCCCCTCGTGTTCCATATTGTTCGATGAAGAAATCCAGTTCAATGTTGTAATGTGATCCCATCTGTGAAGGAGTCCTCAGTGAGTGCTAGTGGCGCTCTTGCAGCAGGTGGAAGGCCTGTAATATAATTATGCTCGATGGAAAGTAAGAAATACTGCAGTGACACATTCTTGCAAAGACAAAATACAAATAAAATGAATTCTGAAAACTTCAAAACAATAGTGAAAATATCGTATTTTGGCTATTTTGCAAATAGTAAGGCGTAAAGTAAGTGGCACTATGCAACTTTGTTAATTAATCAAATTGGTCCAATCTGTGTGGTAGAGTATGGTAAGTCAATATAACTTGTACAATTGGCATGGGGTGGTTGTATATTTTTCCCCAGGCTGCTCATCAATCTATCCGTACATGGGCAAGTGTGTCCTGCCCATTTACCTGCAAAAGGACCACATACGGATAGGTTGTTTCTTTTTATTCATGTATTCCATGAAAACTTCCATCACAAGCATAAGTTAGAAGGCCTGAAGGCCAAGCCAAGATTTCTGTAGAACTGTGACAGGAGAGGAGAATCTATATTTTGAGAAAAGTATTTGATCACCACTATCCATGTTCAACATCCCCAACAGATATAGAGAAGTTGTGTGCATCGTTGTTTGGAGGTCACACGTCCTGGAAGTACACAAACTTACTACCGTTATGTCCTCGAGGAAACTTTAATTAATCCTGACTCTCGCTCCGTCGGTCAATCATTTTTTTAAATTGACATAAAGTTATGTTAATTTCCACCCTTGTCTGTCTCTCATTAAAGTAGCATTCATTGGAACTTCATCCTATTAATCCTAACCCCAGGATTAGGATTAACTTGATTAAGTGAACAGTAATGCAATCATGTTAATCCTAAAACCAATCTCAACATTGTGTGCAGAGTGTTCATTAATGTTAATCTGTACGTTGATCTTGACCCATTAAGACCTGATCGAGACCAGATTCTACAAAACGTCTTTTAAATCCTGACAGTTTACTGAAAAACGTATGTTTCTGTCAGTGGTTCTCGAACCGTTTCATGTGAGGAGCCGCCGACCCCCATCTCAAAATGTTTTGTTTCTGGGAACCACCAGAAACAAAGATTTGAGTTTAACCCATTCTGACCTGAGATCAGATTCATACAAGGTTTCCACCGGACACACACTGGTCTGATGAACCCATTCTGACCCGAGATCAGATTCTAAAAATTTCAGTCACTCTTCGATTTTTCAAAAATAGCAGACCTGCAAGCTCGTATCGCGCCACTCGGTGGCGCGATATGAGCTTGTAGATCTGCTATTTTTCAATAGCTAAAGCATAACATGATGCCGACACCAAAATGGGTGCCCGTTCAGAATGGGTTAAATGTTTGCTGTGAAAGAATATACAGTAGGCCTATATTCAAATATTTGTGCCACTTTATTTTTTTGTAATAAAAAAATCTAATTTACAATAATAATAATCTTTATTGTCCCGAAGGATATTCGTCTTCACAGTCTGTTCAAACACCCACATCAAAAACAACACATAGCACAAAACATCAAGACAATACAAAAACATCCCCAGTCCCCACTGTATACAGTACCATCCTACTGTATCAGTGGGGCAGTTTGTTTAATGCCACGATGGCTGAGGGAACAAAACTCCTACTAAAACAGACCTTTGGTTTGCGCGGCATGCTATGAGCTTGTAGATCTTCAGCTAAAGTTTAAAATAATGGTAGTTAAAAGCTAAGATGAAGCTGGCGTTCCATGCCGTCTCATGGACTTGAACTCTCATGTAGTTAATCCTGTGTTCCCAACGTTTTTAGTTTTTTCCTCAGCTCAAGATCCAAAAGATACATTTACCTCCTTTTCTCCCCCATACGTGTATTGGTTGTCACTGCTGTTGTATCCTACTGATGGACATTTGTTCATTTGTTCAGCAGGTGGCTGTGGCTCAGGAGGTACAGCGGGTCAAATCCCGGCTCCTCCTGTCCACATGTCAAAGTGTCCTTGGGCAAGACACTGAACCCTACATTGCCTCCAATGAGTTGGTCAGTGTTAGCTTGCCACCATTGTTGTGGGAAGTGAGGACGCTGGCGTTGACTGTTTGCCGCTTCACCTCCCAATGAATGAACCATTGTAAAGTGGTTTGACCACTTGGGAAAGCACTATAAAAATACAATTCGTTATATTTTAGTACATTTCTTTGATTATTAGTGTATTATTGAGATATGACATATATTTGCTGCCAACGATATTAGATATTTTCGGCAACAGAGGTTTGGTGTAGAGGGGAAAAAGAGTAGACCAAATACAAGTCAAAATACATTAATATCAATCTAGCATAATATAGAAAAGATAATGTGACACAATGTGATAAAAACTAACAAAATTCAGAGAGGGGGGGGGGGGTCCCTGCTTATAGGGGGTCCTTGGCCTGAAAACGGTTGACAACCTCTGAAGTAGGATATTAATTTGTACATTTTAATAAAGCGATGCAACGTTTCTACCCTAAAACTGCAAAATCGCTCTTCTTTTCTTCATTTTACGTACCAAGCTTTTATTACCCTCTATAGTTTGTCTTTAGTGTGGCTGTTAATTACTTGGTTCCCTTTTTGAATTGGTTCCAGTATCAGTAATGTATACATCTGCCACTGATTAATGCACAGAGAGCCATTTTTAACTAAAATAACACTTGAAGATGAGATAAGGTGACACTTTAATGATTCCTGAAGGGTGCATTCACCTATTCAGGCAGCCAGCAGCAGGGTATAGATAGAATAGAGGCATGCTATAAAGATTAAAACCAAGAATAAATCACACACTGTTTCTGACAGTGCATTATAAAATTAACATGAATTGAATCGTGTGTAAATTAACATGAAATGTGTGTGTGTGTTCGTAGTTTTATGCGATGGCCGATGAATGAAACGCCTTATAACGTATGTTGAGCGGAATATGTGTCACTTCAATTCCGCACTTTGTTAGGACACTGACACAGGTCCTGCAGTTAATCCATTGCCATATTAAGAGAAATGCCGTTGAAATGGGACCCGATCCTGGTGAGTCAAGGGGAAGGCCGCTCTGAGGTGCTGGACGTATACTTCGTCGTTGAACATCCTTGCATGCTGTAAATGTCTGATTTACTGGCTCACGATCCGTAGCAGACGTGATGTGTTGTGAGCTTGTAGATTGGCTATTTCCGATGACGAAAGAAGCTGAACATGCATGGCTACTACAGGATGGCCCTGTGAAGCCGTTCTTTTACACTTGGTATGCAAAATATATACAGTACTTATGTGAATCTAGTAATCATACTAGTTCAAGTTTTCTGTATTTTATCGTTTGTGTATCTTAAGGGTGTATACAAGTAATTATTTATTTTTAAATTAGTCACCAGTTTCTGTTTTGGATGCTAAGAGTACCACCATGTCTCAAACCACTGTCCGGCGCAAGCTTGACAATGCAACAATGATGATGGAGCAGGTAATGGAAGCAATGAGGAAGACTTCATACTTAGCAACAACAAGAGAGTCTGCAAGGAGGAGGACTTCAAATAGCTTTAAGAGGAATTATGTTGCTCTAGCCTCTTGCATGAAGGTAGCTGAAGAGCTCTCACATATTTCATGACTTGGCAGGTGCGTTGAATGACATACTGTACACTCACTCTGTGAGAAGATTGTCAGAACCACAACTGATAATGGATCCAACTTCATAAAAGCATTCCTTGTGTTTGGAGAAGACAAAAACAGCAATGCTGCTGCTGAGAAGATGCAACTGATGGCTGTGAAAATGAGGAGTTTGACTTCATTGATGTTGATGCCAGTATTGATGAAGATGATTTGTTAAATGTAGTGTCTCCAGTGGATGCGACTAATGCAAACAAGACGTGGTTCACCTTCACAGGCCAAATCACAGGCATTCTGGAACAAGACATCAAGGTCTGTTACTGCTGCAGACGTCATTAAAAAGCATTGCAAACTTCAGCTGGTGCATCCTAGTAATGCCACAAGATAGAACTCCTTTCACATGGCTGTGGAGCGGATCCTGAGGATCATCAAAGATTAAGAATAAGGAGAGGGGGCTGTGAGGGCTGTCTGTGCTGCAATCAATCTTCCAATGTTCTGCAGTAGAACACTGCATTAGTGCCCCATACTGCAGGTAGCCTATGTGTGCAATGTAGGTAATTAGGTGTGACTATTGTCACGGCAGAACCCTGAATAGTGTCTGTGGCCATGGCCCATTGCGGTGGGCTTTAATGATGGCAGTCCCCTGAACAGAGTTTGTGTCAAGTTTGGGAGGGAGGGCGAGTTCAAAAAGTGGTATGTGGTATATATACCACATACCACTATACAGTTAAAGTAGTAAAGTGGATTATAACACGTTTAAAACGGTATTTAAAAAGGTGTACCAATTTGAGAAACGGTATGGGTGGGAATGGTATGCCATTCCACAAATGGTTTATACCACTTAAAAGTGGTATATTGATGGTCGTATAGTGATGTATTGCTATGCCTCAATTCCTAAAATGATTTTTGTTTTGGTTAAGTAGCCTACCACCTTGATACAAAATAAAATAATGTAGTAACTGTTATTTCATTCACTCGTATTCAAAAATGTAAAGGAAAAATGTTCCTCACTGTTCTCGGGTCAAATGATTAAAATGTGATTAAGTTAGAGTAATTAATTAATCTCAATGTCGTCAAGTATTTTTGTCCAGTGTAGACACTGGTGTGTGGAGAAAAAAACAATGGGAATGTTTTTTCTCCAGTGTGTAAACGCAAGTGTGTCAAAACGTGACCTGACTGACTGAAGCCCTTGTCACAATGTCTACAGTGGAAGGGCTTTTCTCCACTGTGCATACGCTGGTGTCTTCGCAATATTTTGGGAAATATTTCTTACACTGATGTACAGTAGGAGCCCTCGGAGGTGAGTGGCAATTAGGGTCCGATCGATAACCGATTCTAGAGAGGGGATAGTCACAGATGAGATCGCCGATATGCAACCGATAAAGTGAATTCTTGAGCTGGAATGAAAATAGGCTTTTTTCTGTGTGGATTGTGCAAATATTTTGCACCGATATGATTATGCAATGGTACAGTCACAGTGACAGTAGTAGCCTACTACAGACAGCTACTATCGAGCAGAATCTTACAAAGCCCTCAATGTTGCGACTGCACAGTTTAAAGAGCGGTTTGAGCAAGAAAGAATGCAAATTCTCCGTAATTTGGAGCAGGTCCTCTTGCCTGGAGAGATGCATGATTATGTAAAAAAGTACCCAGAGCTTGTTCAAAAGAACGTTTGAATACTGAAGTCAAATGTTTGAAGTGGAGCAGTGAAGTTGTTGGTCTTCTGAAGGGTGTCACCCTGGAGCTCTAACCACTCACATATGGGCATAGCGGTTGGATCTGTGGCCGTGGACAACCAGATCTCTGTATCTGCGAGTCCCCTTTGATGCCCATGGCCATATACATGGAGATTGCTGATGTCATCAGATTATGTATGCCAAATATGGCCCATGCCTCACTAAAACTCTCCCCAGATAGTTAATTCCACTGTTTTTATTGATGTAATTCCTTCGTCTTACTGTCGTCGTCGCCGTTGTCCCTCAATACATATAGTTTTAGTTGTTTTCTCATATTTTGGGTAATATTTCTTACACTGATGTACAGTAGGAGTCCTCGGAGGTGACCGATTCTAGAGAGGGGATAATCACAGATGAGATCGCTGATATGCAACCGATGAAGTGAATTCTTGAGCTGGATTGTGCAAATATTTTGCACCGATATGATTATGCAATGGTACAGTCACAGTGACAGTAGTAACCTACTACAGACAGCTGCTTTATTAAAATGATGTCTTTATTCAACATATTATTTACTTCTTCAGTCAAGCTGTCTGAGAGAGTGGAATGATACAGCACCATTGGCATCGCAGTTACTTAATTGGCACAAACAAAAATAAAATATATACTGTAGCAGCGAGTACTGTAGCAGAGTAGTGTCAGTACTACATTCTTGCTGGGCTGAGATAAATGAAAATAAATTAAATGGCTGCAACAGTACAGGGCATGTTGTGTGTTTGTGTTGGGCTGTTTTTTATTTAATTATTTTTTTTGCATTTTCTTTAACGTTGCTACTGCCAACATGCTAACGTCACTCATGGAATGCTACTGAGACAAAATATGCGATGATATGGTAAAGTTGCCTTGTAGGTAATGCACAATAGTGCTGCCAACGAATGTTTCACATTCAAATTAATATTCAAATGTAAAAAATAAAAGAATAATCAAATGTATTAAAAAAAATAACAATAAAACACAATCACAATGCTGTGTGAGTTCTGGCGAGACTCTGTGCCACGCAAACTCTAACATTAAAAAAATAGGCTATTAAGATAATTATGAATCATTCATTTGATCTCGCAAGACTCAAGAGAGTACATTTCTCAGCACCAACCACGGCCCATACAGGACCGGACCATAAAGAAAGAGAAAGTTTCATAGCATAATATTAGGCTGCAATATTCCTATCATTATTCATATTAAAATCATATACATTCAACATTCGAAATCATTCGAAATTGGTTTGAATCCATGTGGTGTTTTAAAAGGATTTTTTGGCCAATTCTGGCAGCACTAATAGACAAGGGGGTCGGGCCGTCGGGGGACACTTTTAACCGATTGTCTCCCATTACCATAAGCGGTAACGTGAGGCCAGTGCCAGTGAAATGCGCCATGTGATGTCACAAGGTCAGATCCATATATGGAGATCTAAGGGTCTCTATGATTCGCAAATATATATATGGAGGCGTGACCAACTGACAGGACGGATGGGTTTTGCAGGTTTTCATTGTAATCTACGACCTTTGGTCACAATAATAGAAATGTTCATAATATGTTATGATTGCATTAATTTAAATTAAAGTTTGAGTTGACAGAACTCCATTAGACCACCGGTGCAGTTAAAATGTGTGAAGATGCTTGCTGTGCAATGTACATCATTCAGCTTCCCTGTCCAATGTGCAAATTAGCTCCTTGGTCTTGTTGACGTTTAAGGCGAGGTGTTTTCCTGACACCAGAATGCCAGTGATCTGACCTTGTTCTTGTAGGCAGATTCATTGTTTTCGACAACCCGGACTATCACTGTTGTGTCCTCAAGTATTTTTGTCCACTCTGGACACCGTGGTGTGTCTTCAGGTTGTCTATCAGAGTGAAACTATTTTCACTTTACAATGGGAATGTGTTTTTCTCCAGTGTGTAGACGCTGGTGTCTCACCAGTTGATGTGTCTTGCTGAAAGTCTTGAAACACTGTTTGCAGACGTAAGGTTTTTCCCCAGTGTGAATACGTTGGTGTGTCTTCAGTGTGCCTAACAAACTGAAACTCTTACCACACTGTTTACAAGATAAGGGTTTTTCTCCAGTGTGGACTCGCTGGTGTCTCACCAGTTGATGTGTCTTGCTGAAAGTCTTGAAACACTGTTTGCAGACGTAAGGTTTTTCCCCAGTGTGAATACGTTGGTGTGTCTTCAGTGTGCCTAACAAACTGAAACTCTTACCACACAGTTACAGTGGAAAGGTTTTTCTCCAGTGTGGACTCGCTGGTGTGTCTTCAGTGTACTTAACACACTGAAACTCCAGTCACACTGTTTACAGTGGAAGGGTTTTTCTCCAGTGTGGACACGTTGGTGTCTGTTCAGTGTGCTATTCTGACTGAAACTCCTGTCACACTGTTTACAGTGGAAGGGTTTTTCTCCAGTGTGGACACGCTGGTGTCTGTTCAGGCCACTTAACTTACTGAAACCCTTGTCACACTGGTTACACCGGAAATCTTTTCACAATTTCCTTTGAAAGTCATTTGGTGTGTCTTTACTTCTTCTGGTTTAGTTAACGTCTTGGTAAACTGCTGATGACTGTACAATTTCGGTCCATCTGTAGCTTCGTCTTTAAGTCTGTCCATGGACCAGGTGATTTGCTGACAGGCTGCTATGGGGATTTGTCCATTATTCAGCATTTGGCAGCAGAGTCTCTTCTTCATGGATTCATGGAGGAAAACCTGAGGTGTGGAGGCGTACAGACAATCAGAACAGACCTGCGAGGACTGGGACCTAAATCCTTCCAGGGGTGGTGGTTCACGGTCGAAGCTGCTGCTATGCATGGATTGTGATGAGGGTGTAGTCATGTTGGGGATGAAAACGCTCTCTCTCTATGAATTCTCAGATTTCTCAGAAGAATCAAATACTGGTTCCTTCATGTTGTACTGAGAAGAATGTGAAAGCTAAAGTCATTTCCACACCTTATATAGTGCAGTTCTGGTCTGACATCACATCAGCAAGAATTTCTAACAACGCCGATTTGTGCAGGCACCATCGCAGTTCATGCCTTTTCCTGAATTGGGAACATTCTTTATATTATATTATTATTTTTTCTCCATATTTGGAGAGAGCAAATATGGCACTGTTGAGAAGCACAAGTTAAACTACTAATCTGGTGTCAGTGAGTCAGATGTAGAATTGCTGGCCGGCTCCATATATGCAGATGTAGGTGATGATCCTTTGTCTTCTCCATGTATGGCTATCCAGGGTTTTGATGAGGTCAGTGTTGTGATCTTCATATACCCAGGTGATGATAGTCAGCTCCACATATGGAGATCCACGTGTTATACCAACTTGGTTAATTTGCATGTGTCACTCGCGTCGCAGAAAACACAGTGGTTATCAAGAGACTGTCACAATATGGGCATATATTGACATTCCTATATATGGGCTTAATATTGATGACATCAGGGATCTCCATATATGGGCATAACAGGGATTGTGTTAGGGCATCGGCTGGGAATTTGCCCATATATGGACCTTATTTCCTTCTTTTTAACCCATTCTGACCTGAGATCAGATTCATACGAGGTTTCCGCCGGACACACACTGGTCTGATGAACCCATTCTGACCTGAGATCAGATTCTAAAAATGTCAGTCGCTCTTCGATTTTTCAAAAATAGCAGACCTACAAGCTCGTATCGCGCCACTCGGTGGCGCGATATGAGCTTGTAGATCTGCTATTTTTCAATAGCTAAAGCATAACATGATGCTGACACCAAAATGGGTGCCCGGTCAGAATGGGTTAAAATTCAAATGGTCTCTATGATGTCACGTGATGTCACGAGGTCAGATCCATATATGAAGATGACCAATTGACGGACGGCTTTTGAAGGTTTTCAAAGTATTCTGCGACCTTCGGTCGCAGTAATAGAAATGTTCCTAATGAGTGTTACGATTGCATCAAAGAGGCTGTGTCATGTTTTTGGTACTCTCTGTGTTTTGAAATTTGAATTTCTTGGAGTTGACAGTAGCCTACTCCATTAGACCACGGGTGAATTTAAAATGTGTGAAGATGTCTTGCTGTGCACATTTTTATACATTCATTTCTTTATTAGTTGTGTAAGCTATACCCGCAAGCTTCCCTGTCCAATGTGCAAATAGTTCCTTGGTCTTGTTGTCGTTGAGGGCGAGGTGTTTTCCTGACACCAAGAATGCCAGTGATCTGACCAGATTCATTGTTTTCGACAACCCGGCCTGTCACTGTTGTGTCAAGTATTTTTGATAGACAACCTCACTTTACAATGGGAAGGTTTATTCTCCATTGTGTAAACGCGCTGGTGTGTCAGAAGGTGACCAGACTGGCTGAAACTCGTGTAACACTGTTTGCAGTGGAAGGGCTTTACTCCAGTGTGGACACGCTGGTGTGTCTTCAGATTATTTAACTCACTAAATCTCTTATCACACTGTGTACAAGAGAATGTTTTTTCCCCCAGTGTGGACTGAAGTGTGTGTGTGTCTTCAGATTACTTAACACACTTAAATCTTGTCACATTTACAGTGGAAGGGTTTTTTTTCCGTATGGATTTAAGAGAAACAAGCAGCAAAGCCTAGGATGAGGCTCTCAGAGGCACATACGGTTGGAGCAGGTCAGACCTGGATGGAGGTACCTGGCCATTGAACATAGAACCCGGCAAACACAGAATCTGGGGAACATAGAATGTTCAATTGTCTTGAACTGTGGCATGAACTGATAATATTTCCAGTGCTATAGGGAGTGGCTGCTCCTCCTGGATGCTACACAACACGAGCATGCGCACGCACAAACGCACATTGCAGACACACGCACGCGCACATGTACACGCACACACACTTCTCCTCCAAAGACATGCGCTGCCTTCTGAAGAGAAACAAATATATAATATCCGTTATGGTGCTGCTGAATTAGGCCTATTTGAACTTTTTTTCTTTTTTTAAACCCTGAGGGGTCGCGACCAGGGGGGCAGTCAGCCAGATATTTCGTGAAGCCTCATTTGAAATCGGTAGTTCATAATAATGGCCTGTTGTGGCGCTGGACTGGACCCAAAAAGCCCCATAGCTCCATAGAGGCCCATGTATTTTGGCCCAACTTCACCTAGACTGTATTACCTTAATAAACATGGTCATGAATACTTTCTTCTTCCAGTCACTAGTTTAAAGTCTCATTTCGAATGTCATAATATTCTTTTTGGAAAATTATGGTCCCATTAATTAAAAAAATGACCATAAAGAAAAAAAAACCATCGCGTATGTTCTGAGGGGCGTGGCTACCGTTACAGTCTATGATCGGGATTCCCCTCCCACTCGAGTCAAAATAAAAACCAACGGAGAAGAAGGGGGGAAGTCCCGCCTCGTTGTCTGGGCAGCCAATGGCCAGCTGGTCCAAAACGGAGCCAGCCAATGGCCAGCTGGTACCAAACGGATCTAGAAAGATGGCGACTTACAGTGCAGGAATAACAGGCTTCATTTTACCTCCATGTTAGACCCGGCGAACGCTTTGTCCATATTTTTTACAGTCTATGGTCGCGACCCACATGTCGAGAACCACTGCTTTTAGTGTATGGGTCATATCACGGATGCGGTCAGCGCAGAGAGACTCTTGCTGTCCGCACTGTAAAGGTCACAGATAATGATCCCTGTGTGTCTGCGGTTCATACAGTGTGCCACGTGTGTTTATATATCGAGTGTCGGATCCATACGGCAGCTGATCGTGTCTTCAGACCCCCGCCGGGGTCGATATGCACGTCAGTCTCAAGGAAGCTTGTCCGCATAATTGAGCCTGCCTCTGCGTCAGTGGTGGAGAGTAACCGAGTATGTTTACCTAAGTACTCCGCTTGACCACGTAGACCACCGTGTAGAGTCTACACTGTAGACCATGCAGGGGTTGTCATCATGCTGGCTTGTGGTGGACAATATTTCCAGAAACACATAAGAATATCACGTCTGTAACTCTGACAGTGTGTTTTAACAGCGGGAGAACAACGGCGACTCTGGGCGATTGAAATCTCCTTTTCCTTTCATTGGCTATTGCCCGCTATCGCCGGACGATGTCATTCAAAAGATAAAATATTGTCATGTCTTAGGGCGACGTTCTTCTGCCCACTTTTCGACTATCACCTTTTTGCCTGCTCCCATAGACAAATAACGCACTTCCGGAAAATACAACAGGCTGTCAACCACTGAGAGTTATGATGGCCGCTACAAATAAAACGTTTGAGTACTATAGGATGCATAATGTGCCAGACATTGTGTAATATATATATATAGTGTAAATACTAAATCCGTGTCATACGCATTTCTGAAGAAAACCAAAATAAAAAAAGACCAAGTCCAGACATTCTGTCCGTGTACGGTCAAATGGACGTGAGTTTTATCTGTACTTACTTAGACCTCATTATTTGTTCCTGTTTAGACCAAATCTCTTTGCTTAGATGTTGTATTTTTTCGCTAATAATGGATGCAGGGGTTTAAATGGTTAAGAACAGTTTTGAATGTTCTAATGATGTACATTGTCCAAATTTGAAAAGATTTGGATTATGATTACGAAACATACAGTACACGACTGTGCACACAGTATAGGCTACATTTTTGATAATGTATTTCTTCCACCACTGGTTCATACTATAGCCTATTGATGCGCCATCCTGTTGAGAGGGTTATCTAATAGTCCAATAAACAGGCTGTACACTTAAAATTATGGATTCACAAGATCTGGCATTTATTGATTGCCCACAATTATCCCAAATTGAATGGTCATGTGATATATACATGTGAACAGCAAAGACATATATGAAAGCAAATACGACCTGTTACGTCACGAATTCGGATTCGATCATTATCAGTCCACAGATTTGGGGGCCCCGCGAAGCACAGGACAGAGAGCTGGTCGATCCTGGAGAATTCTGACGTGTCCCTCTCTGCCCTGACAATATATACAGTACAGTAGCAATCTCACTGAAGTGACCTTGCATACACACAGCTCAGGCGGCACACTCTGAAAGTAATGGTAACTGCTTGAAGGGTCTACTTTACCCCACCAGCCCTCCTTGGTAATGAGTAATCAATTACCAGATATCATACAGACGTTCGAGGGGCACACCAATTCAGGGACGGTAGAACACTGCATTCAGGGGTTAGTGGTACACAGACATTGAATTCCAAAAGATGAAAAATAAAAAGAATGACAATTAATAGTCAGGTCAATCATATGAATAGAAGTACATTGCGTCACTGATGCGGAAATCAAATCAACCATAAATCACATTGTACATAATCTTCTTGTAGTATTTTACTTATTGTCAGACATCATTTTGAGGCATCGTGCAGGTGGACACTGGTGGTGTGGAAAACCAAGTTAGTATGCGTGTGGAAACCTGTAAAATAGTAAAACCACTCCTTTTTTGGGGAAACCAACCACTAGGAACGTTCATTTTGTTCCTACCATTCGGCATTGTTCTATGTCCTGCACACTGAAAACATGTTGACAAAAATTGTACTCCGGGATGCCCTTGGGGGGCAGAGTTCTCGCGCGGGGGAGGGATGGGCAATTGTTTATTTGCCCATCCATCCTGTTGTCCGGTGGGTAATTGTTATCGCGAGTCGCAACCCGACGTATAGGCCTTGAACTGCTTAGGCTCCGGTATGCAAGGCACAAGGTGACAGGGCAGTTCGCACTTCCCATCAGGTGATTTTAGGACCAAACTCGTATCCCCCATTCGAACCAGAGACAGGGCCGTCTCTGCTCCAGGGGCGGTGGCACGAGCTGATGGTGCACTGCTCCTTGTCCCGCAGCGTCCCGCAGCGTCTGCAAGCCTGCAAGCCTGTCCAGGTGGAAGTTGTGATGGACTCCTTGGTGCTTGGGTATATGAACCCCGCCTGGGTACTCTCTGACTGACCTGTTATGGAAGCAAAAACTCGCAAAACAGTTCCCCTCCCCCCTTCATCGACAAGTATATATATATATTTTTTTAACATAAGGTTCTAGAACTCCTGGTGTGTCTCATATTTACATATTTGAAGTTCAACACTGGGTGTAGCTGTGTTTTTGTTTTCATACTTACCGTTTTGTTGACAACTGTAGAGGAACCACAACAAGGACAACAGCAAGATAACAGAAGCACACAACATTCTTTTTGCCGGCACGTATAATCATTCACGGAGGTTATGTGATCGGGTTTTTTGCATATGTTAGTAAGTTAGTTATTTAGGTCGCCTTCGGTTTGATTGACATACACAGAATCACAGATAAATGTATTCAGTGACAATAAAACGGAATAGATCACGGCTCGGTCACGGTTCGGTCATCCTACCCAATGATTTGTTGAATCCACCCAGGTGTCCCTCCTGGATATGAACTTGACACCTTGTTGTCCATGAGGGTCTTAATTTTGGTCTGTAGTCCCCTTAAGTAAAATTTGGAAAGTCTGGAAAGTCTGGGTCTGTGTTGCATCCTGACCTTGTATGTGAGTGTCCCCCCCCCCCTGTTATGCTTACACCTTCACATACACCTTCGGACATTGACGTCCCCCTGATCCTGTAGAGAATTTATTCAGGAATTTATAGGATTAGGGTTACTCTCAGGGTTATTCTCTCCCCTCCTTCATGTGACATATTATTGACACATTAAAACATATTATTGACATTTAAGTCTTTCAGAACTCCCTCCTGGACACCTCCTGTGGGACAAATTGTTAGTTACTTTTGATTATACATTTTGGCAATTATTCCATCTGTTGGGGGGGATTGGTTATTTGATTCAACCCAGACCTTTGCAAACCAATTATTCAAAAACATGAGCTTCTCGTATGCTCTCAGTCCCTCCTTGACACATACCAGGCCAGAATGACCCTCCTAGAACTCACTCGATTTTAACCACCTCTCTTGGGGAGATAATATTGAAAGAACGTTTATTTTCAGTATTTGATTTTTTCACTATTTTTATTGTGTTACATTTTTGTAATTGTCCCAATTTATATTGACCCCGTGTTTTTTTCTGTGTTTTCATTATAAGTTCAACTTGATTTGATATTGAACCTTTGGGAAAGGTCACTTAAAATGAATCATATTTGTAATTTGGATTCCCAGAGGGAACTTTTTTTCCCCCGAAAATAGCAGCTCTACATGCTGCTGCGTTGACATGGCATTATAATGGCCCAACGTGCATTCATACCATAACACAAACACTCACACAGCTGCTACTAGTATGGAAATATATGGTGCTGCTCTCTCCCTTGTCAATCCTGCGGCTTTGTGCACAATTTTATGGTTCACCGGTGTCATATATTAGAAGTAGCCTACACCTAATCTAATTAAACCATAGAGAAAGGAGCTCTCTGAAACAAACTTCCGACTGTACTGTAGTGAAAACCCGTGTCAAAGCATCGGATCAGTACTGACCGCTAGACGCGGCTAGTCAAGACTCCCTATTCCATTGACAACATGATTGACATTCAAGACACCAGGAACAGCATTACAGTACAGAATTTTTTTCCCAAAATGGTTCAGCTCCATTGTTGCAAGAGCCTTTTTATGCAATAACCTACATGTTTTCACTTAAACTCTGCTATCTCAGTGCCACGATATCCAAATAAGTCAAACACTTCAAACTGGTTCTAACACCTGCGCATTTACACATTTCCAAGATGGAGGGAGGGCAGATGAAAGGCAGAGAAAAGTATCTAAAGAAACAAAATATGTATATCTTCATATTTCTCCTGGGCGTTCTCCCCATGGCGCATTTACACATAACCAAGATGGAGGGAGGGCCTAGGGAGATCGACGAAGGAGAAACTAAGAATAATTAAAGATATTTATATTTCTCCTGAGCGTTCCGCAAAAATGCACTTTTTATGGAGGGAGGGTACCTAGAGGAACAGATGTTCCCCCCTGCACGCATTTACACAGTTTAGAGCGCACTGCAGAAGACCCAGGAGAAAGATGGTCAATAAAAGATAAAAAGACATAACATTGATCTGCCAGAGTTTAACTATAATAACACATATCTCTTGATATAATATCTCATTGACTCCTACTTTAGGCTACTTATGACTCCATTTATCTAATTACACGACAACCATACCAACATGAGGCCTATTAATGAAATTTTGCATTATTTCACTTGAGTCTTTCGGACCTCCCTCCAGCTCTCCTTTGAGGGCGCAGTCCCGGGCTAGACCCCTTTCCTCTTGAGGTCCACCACCCAGGCTACCCTGGAGAGAAGACTTCAAGTCTTTGCTTCCCGGCGGCTCCTTTTCAGAGCCCACCGATCACAAAGAGCACTGCTCGCCTACTAACGCATTCGTTTTTGGCTCACAGCGGCCTGACTGTACATTGAGCGGAGCAAGACGGCCAACAGTTCCATCTGAATGGACTTACTGTCATTTTGACTCCACCGACCGGTGACGCAGTCGATAGCGAGCTCCTGACCCCGTAGTGATGGTTGGCCACCCAGGAGGAACCCGACGGTCTGATCCGGGCCCCACTTCGCTATGGGATACCCAAACTTTGACCGTTTTCACCAGCCTTGCCTGTTCACAGAGTCCGTCACTTCCTAACGGCATCTCTGCTAGGTGTGGACTGTCATCCACGTACCACGCGTTTACCTCCAACATCATATACATGTGACAAAGGCGATTTCCTTTGACCTCTTGTCATACACGCGTTTGTCCGATGTATACAATGCGGCAAAGGCGCCGACTAGGGGAAACCACAGTAGGGTGTGCTCACCCTTCATTAGACACGGGGGCCTTCAGTTCCGTCTCCCCTGCACTATAAATGTGATTTAACGTGCCCTCGGAGCCTTGCGGTCCCACTGTCCCCTGTTATGAGCAAAGGTTTTGGGGAGCCCAATCCCCTTCCCTTACTCATACATTAATATCATGGGGACCCTGCTTAAGGTGTCCGTGGACACTTTTGGGACACTGCTTTGGGATCGTTATTTGGTGCATCTTCTATAGATCTGCTCCCTGTTTGTATTTTGCCTGGAACTCCACAAAGTTCCCCATAGACACTGAATAATGACACATTTTACTTTACATCTTACTTACATTAAGGTAAACTTACTTAAATTTGTAGTACTGTACTTACTTGGTCAATTTGAGCTATTTTTTCAAAGACCACTAAGATTTATATTTAAGTTAAACCTTTTGGCCCTGCCCCCTTTTTGGAGTTCTATATCTCATTTGGCCCTTTAGGAAAAAATACTTGCCCCCCCCCTGGTCAATCATTGAAGCGTGACCACGCTCAAACCTAGTCGAAGTGGGGGTAAACATATGTTTATTACGTGCTGCAGAGTGCACTATAATGTTACCCGAATTGTGGCCCTGTTCCAAAATTCCTGAACCTCTCTCATATCTGATCCAAAACAAATGGTCGGCCCCTTGAAGGCACAAGCCCGACAAAGCTTTAGTTTTTCCAAATGATTTTAATTATTTTCTCCATTTAGTATATATATATATGACTTTCCTGTGCAGTTACTTATTATGTCAGATTAGCATAAACGAGAAAACTATCCCCTAGGGTGCGAGTGTATGACCGTCTAAGCCTATAGTCCTTTCCAATTGTTCCAATTAATGACTATTATATGAAATGATTACTCAAAGTGAATGTAGACCCACGTAACATTTGTTTTTTTCTTAATATTTAGCCTTATTTGATTTCCAGTTTCTTCTACCACTTAAGTATTGGACACTTTGGAGTTATGTTGAAGTCATTGATGACACCTACATTTGTTATTCTATGTTATCTCACTTATTGTTTTCTGCTTTAACACTTATTAAGCGATATGTGAAACACTACATTGACACAACTTGTGTATTTTTAATCACACTTGTACTATTTATTTTGCTGAACGTGCCCCCACTCCGTTCCATAAATGTATTTCATGAAGTACGTGTATATACCCTATATACTGTGTAGGCCTACAAAGGGGCGAGGGATAGGGGGATGATTCTCTGTTCACTCAATTACTTTACACTATGGTTTTGCCCAATTGCCTTCCCTTACTTTTGAAAAAATATATAGTTTGATCGTGGTACTTCAATTGCATGTAACTACATTTAATCACCCTCATTTAGTTGTCTTTAGTATTGTGTTTTTGTACCAACGGCGCCCAACCCTACGCAATCGTGCATTTATAATTTGTCATGAGAGTGTGTAAATCCACACTCATGCTTCTACTGTGTACAACTGTGGCAGGTCCAATATTTGATTTTAAATGGCTTTGGGCCTCTACTTGGGCAGAGTGGTGCAGGCAACGCACCCCTGGCCCATGACCTTGAGCAGTGTGGTCAGTGTCTCTGTGAGTGACTCCCCAGCACTCGGAACAGTTCTTTTTCTCCATAGCAGGTGGCATAGCAGTCTGGTGGCTGTGTGTGTCTGGCCCATGTGCTTAACCCAGTGCAGCACGGTCAATTCAATGTCTCTCAGCAAGTCCCCCCCCCCAACTCTGGAGCAGCGGTGGTGGTCTTGTGCTGGCTGGTTGCTGCAGTCGACAATGTCTCTTTGGTGGAACAGAGTGTACAACTGTCTCTGGAGATACGACAGTAGGCTGATGCATATGAAATCAAATATCCTCCCACCTGTGTTGTTGATTTTTAGACTATGCCCCCTCCTTCCTGGTCCCCTTCTAAGTTATGGTGTTGCTAGACTGCACCATTACTATGCAGCATTGGTACAAAAGCACAATTTGTCTTTCCCATAATTTGCACTACACTATATTTCACTTGTGGAAAGTAAACACGTATATTTCTTTAGCTCAATTAAGTACAATCTTGAGATATTTCTCTAGAGTTTGAATATTGCCAATGGTTTCAATCCCTTCTCAGTTCACTACCTTGATTTGCAACACTTCACTTATTTTGCAAATATACTATTGTCTCTACACTAATTTTAAATATATGTATCTGGCAACTTGCACTTAGGCATTCTACACAATGAGTCTTACTTGTACTTTGAGTATGTTTGATTACTGAACAGGGCAGGGCCCTTCTGCATGGGGACAGTTGATTCGCTTACTTGTGTACTTGTATTAAGTATATATTTTTGAATTCTGGACTTTATTATTTACTATCACTCTGGTGTCACTTACACTAATTACACTTTGAAAACAACGTACTTTTTGTCCCCCCCCCTCAAATACCCCAATATTTAGTCTGAGTCAGCTCTCTCCCACCCCTCCAGTAGTTGTACTAAAACTTGACTCGCTACAAGCTCCCAACCTCACTTGACTGTGTTCTGCCTCTGGGCCATTGTAGTGCAGTAGGAAATCTGTGAACCACTTAATTACAACTACATTACCAACAATCAACAAAATAAATGAAAATAGCTGCTCCACCAGCTCTCCATGTTCACTCCTTTTGCCTGTGATAACTGCCAGGTGCCATTTTGTCCTGATTCCTGATGTACACTATTCAAGGGGGGGTCCATTATTCATTATTTATTTATTTTTACAGGGGGCTATTAACTACTAGTGTGATGTCACATTGTCGACACAGTGTACATCTATAGTTCTATACACTTATATTACCAACTTAATGTATTATTATTTTTTACATTTTGTCGTCCCAAATTGAACATGGCTAGATTTCAACTTTTATCGTCTAATGAAAAGGATTATTATTATTATTATTTTTTCAGATATACTCTGGTAGTATACCTGCAGCGAAGACTAAGATCAATTTGCCCTCGTGACCTACACTTCAAAGACAACATCACGACCCTGCCCACTTTTACTGACCCACAACATCCCCCCCCAGTGAACACCCGACAGGCCTTTAGTCAAGGCCTCCCATCTTCTCCCGACACAATACAATGCTCACAAATACTAGTCTATAACATGAGTACATTTAAGCTATATAACCTAACAAACACAACAGTTCCCACAACTCAGTGCGCGTCCACACTTAACTGCAACAACTCACACACAACAAACAAACTATGAGTCCGACTGATCCCAGCCAAACCTCACCCACACAGACCACTTACACACAGTTACTGACCAAGCGTTCTGTCACTTGCGTCCCCCCCCCCTTTTTACCTCTCTCTTATGGAGGGAGGTAAAATCAATATAAAAATCCCTCCTAGATGGTGTACACCTACAATATCCCCTTTAATGTGAACCCCACCCCTCTTACCGTTTCATTTTATTTTAGTCTGGTTTACATGTATTGAATACACTGGGGTTTTCCCCTGAACTGAATTCACACTTTGCACTTTATGCAGTCATTATTATTTTAATCAGACCCTAAACAACCCACCCATAGTTCACGTACTATTATTATGTATTATAGATTAGATTAGATTATTATGATACCTTTCTCTCCCCCCACCCACTGCATGTGAAATTGAATAGTATTGGGGCTTATGGTTTGTAAATTGATTTCTTCCCAGATATCAAGCTTAAGGCCTGTCTACTCTCACACATTAGAACATTATTTCCCCCTTCTTTTAGAAGCGCACAAACGCGCACAGTCCAGATGGCAAAAAGTATTGACAGAAAGGCTATCTTTGTTTTGTGAAGAGTGAATTTCTACTCCCCGGAGTATTTTTTACTTAATTACAAATTTTAGTATCTTGCGAGCGCTACTGGGTACCACGTGACATTTCCATACAAACCATCACACATGCACGCGCGTGCACACACGTGCATATGCGTGGCGAATATTTTACACGACATTCAACCACAACCATTTTAATATACATACAAATAAGTTTACAGAAGAACATAATCAAAAATGTACAGTTATTTTATTATTTTTTTGTCTTTTTCTGGATCCTTAATTTTCTCTTTTGTCATGACTAGCCTTCCCTGGCTTTTGCCCTCCCTGGCATATCTGTGCCCTAAGCAACAGATCTCTTAGCCCCCTGGCTTTTTCCTTCCCTTAGGCTTGGTTGATGTATCGATATTACCATTTACCGCGATATTTGAAATCAATATCTATAAACAACTATAATTTGCCTAATAACTCAGTGCCCATGCATTGACTGGCACCGACGCCGAATTTCCAGCCAACCTAAAAAAGGTAATTGATAATACCGATATCAAAAAATCAATATCACCCAAGCCTCGTGCTACAATAATGTCTGATTAGGACATATTGAATTCACCATCTCTGTGCTTATAAAGCAACAGATCTCTTAGCCCCCTGGCTTTTGCCTTCCCTGGCATATCTGTGCTTATAAAGCCACAGATCTCTTAGCCCCCCCTGGCTTTTGCCTTCCCTGGCATCTCGGTGCTACAATAATGTCTGATCAGGACCTATTGAATTCACCCCTTCTCTGTCTGATCAGGACATGGCCTAATGGCTCCTCTGTGTCTAAGAAACAGATAACTTTTTACATAATATACATTTATCCGGATATCTCCCTTCATTAGACACTCAGGACCTTGAGGTTCAGCCATGGAGCCCTAAGTTTCCATCCTTGAACCACAGTTTCCCCAGTGAACTCCACCTAGTAACTCTATTCACCAGACTCCTTATATAGGTGGTCGGCAATTATTAATAATATTATTATTTTTTCCTATGCCTATTATTGTTATTTATTCTATTATCATGACTATTATTTTCTATCTAGTTTCCCACTGGCCAGGTGAGAAACTGAAAATATTGTGGATATTATTATTATTTTCACAGCACCACTTGATTGATTGATTGGTTTTTTTATATTTATATATTTATTAAATCACCTATAACCCCTTTTTAGAAGCGCACAACAGTGCACCAAGGCGTCTTTTTTTTAAAGAAATTTCCAGGCAGCTTTTTAAAGAAAATTCCAAGCAGCAAAAAGTATATAATATGCATGTGGGCGTGGCTTATCTGGGGAAGCGCCCAGATAACACTTGAGAAAAGGAAATTATGATTTTATGCCTCTCGGTTCAATAATTATTAAACAAACACATGAAATAAGCTGTTACCAGGCCACCGTGTGGCCACCTTGTGCAATTTTTCAATTAACTTTTCGGAATTATTATTATTCTCCTCTCCACTGTTATGATGAAATGGAATGGTTATAACCTTTTTATTAAAAGTAAAAATAAAAGTCAATTAAGTCAAATGTCACCTGTCTATACGTCAAGATAAGCGAGCAATCAGTCCATGTCAGGTAACTATCAGTTTCCTACTGTCCAATGCAGAGGGAATAGCCGGTCATCATATCTGTCTACTGGTCGTCAGAAGAGGAACATGGTCTATGTTTGTCAGTCAAAATAAAACCAATAAATATTAAATCAAATCCAACCAAAATTATGGGCTTTTATAGTGCCACCATGTGGCCAACTTGTGTACTTATTTTCCAATTAATTTTCATAATTATTATGACACTCCTATTATATTTTTGTAACCATGGCGCTTACAGTTTCCCAAGGAAAAATGTTTGCTCCCCTTTGAAAACGGTCTCGTCTGGAGCTGTCAATGTGTTAAATGGTGAAATCTACAATTCTTTCCCAGCCGGGTTTTTAGGGAGGGTATTCACACAACCTTCGTTTACACAACATTACCCACCTCACTGACTTCTTATCTGACTCCATTTGCTCTCTCTCTGGGTAATTTGTGTCCCCCAAAAACTGGGGAGGTTGTATTTTATGATTTGACATAACGGGACAACTTGTGCATGTCCAGTGGTGGAAAGTAACCAAGTACCTCTACTTAAGTACTGTACCTAAGTACAACTTTGATGCCGATACTTTTGCACTTTTACTCAAGTACTTTTTCAATTCCGTACTTTTACTTGTGAAGGAGTAGTTCTAAATTGCAGTATTGGTACCTCCACTTAAGCAAAATAACTGAGTACCTATTCCACCACTGTGCATGTCCCAGGTTGGCATTTTTTTTTTTTTTTGACCCACTCAATGTCGCAAATCCCTCCTCTGAGTGGCAGGACTTGGTGTACTTTTCAATTTATCAATATTTTTTAGACAGGCGCCAGGCTGAGACACAACAAAACCAGTTCCCATCACATTCCGGGCCCAGACGCACACACACATTGCACACACACTGATAAGAAAAGCGCCTCGCTGTGGCAGGGTGTGTGGGGCACGACACTGCACTAGCACACACACACGTTCAAATACGCATGCCCACACACACTGCCCGCACGCACACACATCCAACTACGCATGCACACACACACAAAGGCGCATGCACAGACACTGCACTGTCATCCCCACTGCTAGGCGCACATACACACACATTGCACGCACCTTCCGCTTCCCCTTACACACCGAGTCACACGCACGCACACGCGCGCACACGCCCGCACACACACATACTTTTACAGCGAGAGCCTCCATTTTCCATTCTTTTTTTTTCAGCAAAACATCAAAATCAACAGAGCTATACCAGCGGGTATAGGATATTTCACTTATGCAAACACAACACAGTTGGCAACAAACAGAGCATAGCGTGTTCACAATGGTATCACATCCAAACATTATCACTTAAAATTGATTCCCCATTTAGATAAAACTAATAAGCCGACCTACACACAGCCCCAAGCTGGTAGAAATCTGCATCCAAATGCATTTTTTAAAGGCCCTTTCTAGCCAGCTATGGGGCCATGTCTAGACTACAATACTGGTCAAAATGACCCAACCTGCTGGACAAGATAACCGCTTTCAATCACGTCGGGGTCGTCACGCTGATGCGCCATCCTGTTGAGAGGGTTATCTAATAGTCCAATAAACAGGCTGTACACTTAAAATTATGGATTCACAAGATCTGGCATTTATTGATTGCCCACAATTATCCCAAATTGAATGGTCATGTGATATATACATGTGAACAGCAAAGACATATATGAAAGCAAATACGACCTGTTCCGTCACGAATTCGGATTCGATCATTATCAGTCCACAGATTTGGGGGCCCCGCGAAGCACAGGACAGAGAGCTGGTCGATCCTGGAGAATTCTGACGTGTCCCTCTCTGCCCTGACAATATATACAGTACAGTAGCAATCTCACTGAAGTGACCTTGCATACACACAGCTCAGGCGGCACACTCTGAAAGTAATGGTAACTGCTTGAAGGGTCTACTTTACCCCACCACTATTGTTGTTGCCGGGGCAGAAAACCTTGCATCTCCACGTTTGTTTGTTTTTTTTCGTAAAAACGAGTGCCCGACTTCATCGAGAGCCTTGCACGGATGCAGTGGTGAAAACAGCAGATTGTGTAAGCTTGTACAGCTGCTACTGATTACAGAAATCCTCTGTTTTTAATCCAATTCAAGACACTTACTCATTTTCAACTTAATCATCACGCTAACATATGAATGTAGGTTGTGTACAGGTTAGGAAAAAGATCCTGCCGTTTCTCTGTCACTTTGTAAACAAACCACTCGACCTACGGCCTGGAGGGATGCGACGCTCTGATTGGTTCAGATACTTATAGATCCCTCCGTCTGAGGCTGAAACTTCAAAATAAAATGCCCAAAGAAGCCATTTCATGACACCTTTAAAATACGGAGATAAGAGTTCTCTGCCCGACAGCAGCAAAAATAATAATAACATGTGCGTCCAATGGTTTTGGACATACGAGGTTTCCGGGCCAACATCTTCTAGCCTATATACAACAAGCACACGGTACGTCGGTGCAGGGTGCATGCGTGAGGAGGCTGGTGGTGGTCTAATTAAGCTGCGTTGGCGCGGAGGACGCAGCGAGGCGCTGCGCTGTGCAGCACGCAGCGCCGCTGGGAGAGAGCCAATGGGATGCTCTTTAATAGATTCTTATTAGGCGGGAAATGATCTGACTCGATGGCTTCATTGTGTGTTTGTCAGGAGGAAACGGTGGACGGCATCATTTTCATAACCACTATTGATCCAGTCTGGGTCTCTCTCTCTCTCTCTCTGTGCGTGTATTGTGCGGTTATTGCACTATATACAAAGTGTATGTGTGAGCATTTATTTCTGTGGACGTGTGTGTGTGTGTGTGTGTGCACGCACGTGTGTTTGCAACAATTGTGCATAAGTGCAAGAGTAGGCCTACATGCATGCATCATGGACGTTGTGTTTGTGTGTCTATGTTGGTGGGAATGTGCGTGCGTGTCTTTAAATATATTCTAATCAGTATTTACGACCTCTGGTGAAACTGGACCTGTCAGCCTGCCAACTTCAATGCAGCTGGAGAGTCTCAGTGTCTCTCTCTCTCTCTCTCTCTCTCTCTCAGCTTGTCTCATGCTCTCTTTCTCTTTGCTAATTATCTCTATCCTTTCCATCCCGTCCTCCGTCTCTCTCTCTCTCTCTCTCTCTCTCTCTCACACACACACACACACACACACACACACAGACACACGCACACGCACACGCACACACGCACACACACACACACACACACACACACACACACACACACACACACACACACACACACACACACACACGCAGTAACTTTAACCTCTAGCAACCCCTATTGAATCCATCCATCCATACATGTCCCTCTTTCATGTGCAATCTGTTATCTTGCTTCATCCGTTCTCTCTCTCCCCCTCCCTCTCCCCCCCCCCCCCCCCCCATCCCTTCTCTTTTGGGTTTTAAATCATGATTCTCGGTTATAGCGGACAGAAAAACCTCCTCCTCCTCTGAGCTGTTAATGTAGTCACCCTCCTCTCCCTCTTCATTCTCCCCCCCCCCCCCCCCCCCCCCCCCCCCCTCTCTGCTCAGTCAGTCACAGGCGTTCAGACAGTGGAGGCGTGGAGTCCAGTCCTCTGTGAAAGGAAAGGAGCCTGCAGACAGCAAAAAGGCTGCTACAGTATAGTGGCTTCTCTCCACTCTTCCTCTCCTCTCTCTCTCTCTCTCTCTCTCTCTCTCTCTCTTCTCTCTCTCTTCTCTCCCTTCACAAGCATCATCTTCTCGGGTGGTGGTGGTGGTGGTGGTGGGGGGGAGAGGCTTCTTCCAACATATCGCTTTCCAACTGCAGAAAACCCTGTTGAGGTGACGCGGTGACCGTCTCTCTCTCTCTCTCTCTCTCTCTCTCTGACTCTATCTCTCCAATCTCCAACCAGCGCGTCTTGACTTTAACAGCCGCGGCGGAGGCTCCGTCGGGTCGAACTGGATTATTTTACTGACACAAACAGTGCCGTTTCTGTTCCTAGACTCTTCCTCCGCGTGCCGGGTCCTCTCCCCCCAGCCCCCACCCCCCCCCCCCCCCCCTCCTCCTTCCCCTACTCCCCTCTCCTCCAGTAACTAAAGGATGCTCAGTTCTCCTCACTTGGCGGCTCATGCTGACGATCCCGCGGAGCGGAGAAGGACGTCGGTCTCTCACTCTCACGCCGCGTCTCCTCCTCGTCCTCTCCCGCACTCTCCGGCTCCGCAACACGTCCGCGTCTCTCTCTCTCTCTCTCTCTCTCTCTCCCGCGCGCCGCCGCCACCGCTGCTGCCAAGTACCTGAGTGAGAGCTTCCTCTAGCCCGCCTCTCCACTCCCCAGCACCCAGCCCCTAAAACGTCCCTCTAACCGCCACTGTACCCCCAGTACCTCCCCCCCTAAAAGTCCTCGCGGCGTGCCCTCAGGGGCCAACAAGGAGCAGACGGCAGAGAGAAGAGGAGGTGGGGGGTGTGGGCGACACGTTCCTGCGGGGGGTGGTGGGCGGGTTGGGGGGAGAAATGACAGTTGCACGATGCCCGCGTCGTGTTTTGTCGTCTCCTCTCCTCCTCATCATCATCATCATCACCATCACCATCACCATCGCAGCAGCCCCGTCCCGCTTCTTTGAACTGGATTAGCTTCTGCCGCCGGAACCGAACCTAGAGAGAACTTACTGTATACGAGGGGAACTACAGGGAACTATACTTCATAGGCCTACAACTGTTTGGGGTTGTTTTTTTGTTTTTTGCTTTTTTAACGAAGCTGTCTTTTTTTCTTCTCCCCCTCCTGCTGCTCCTGACAGACCTGAGAAGATACGGTACATTATTTGTATGTTGTTTTTGACTGAAAGACACAGGCAGAAACCGGAGCTATAAGGGGGTGGTGGTGGGGGGGGTGGCAGGCTGGTTTCTCTTCTTCAACTGTGTTGTTATTTTTACGGACTGGACTCGGGGACCTGGACTCGTGGACTGTACACATTTGGCATCCGTCCAAGAGGTAAGAAGAGTCTTTTGCTTTGCTGTATACTTGCACTTGTGTTGCTGCTGCTGCTGCTGTGTGTGTGTGTGTGTGTGTGTGTGTGTGTGTGTGTGTGTGTGTGTGTGTGTGTGTGTGATCAGAGAGAGAGAGAGAGAGAGAGAGTATAGTGAGCAGACCAGCTGAGTTCTGAAAGGGTCTGTTCTGCATGCTGTCAGTCATGTTGCTTTCTCTGAGATCTGTATACTATCAGAGAAGTGGGTCCATGACAGGCCTTTGTGAGATCAGAGATCCTGCACTGTCCGGCTCTTTATGAATTCCTAGATATATTAAAGTCATGTGCATCCTGTTTGGTGGGAGTTCTCAGAAATGTGACATCCTCTCCGTTTTTGTGTGAATTTCATCTAGTGTCTATAAGCTCTTAAAAAAATATAAACTATCTAGATAAGTATAATCTAAATAAATGGATCCTGTTCTGGGGAAATTCGTATTAATTGTGTGTCTGAGTGGATTGTCAGGGTTCTGTGTGTGTGCGGTTCTGAGTGGATTGTCAGGGTTCTGTGTGTGTGTGCGGTTCTGAGTGGATTGTCAGGGTTCTGTGTGTGTGTGTGCGGTTCTGAGTGGATTGTCAGGGTCCTGAGTGGATTGGCAGGGTTCTGAGTGGATTGTCAGCGTTCTGAGTGTATTCTCATGGTTCTGTGTGTGACGTGAAGGAGGATGGGTGCATCATGGTGTTATTCCAGAGAGGACAGAGGGGTTTAGGTGGACTCCCTGAGTCACACAGACGCTGTGGCTGCTCTCAGAGTGATGTGGCAGATATACTGAATGTTGCTCCTTCGCCTCAAAGAGGAGCGCTTTCCCTTAGATTATGCCTTTCTTTTCCTTTCCTCTGAATTACCTCTCCTCCTCCTTGCTTCTCCCTTCCTCTGTTTCCCTCTCCTTTGCCTCTCCTCTCTTCTCTTCTCCTCTCCTCTGATTTGACTCACTCCTCCTTTGCCTCTCCTCTCCATTTATCTCTTTCCGTATGCATCGCTGTGATCACACTGCATATTTTTGTTTTCCTCTCCTCTCCTCCCCTCTCATCTCTTCTCCTCCTTGCATGGTGTCTTGAGACTGGGGTTACTAATACATCCCTGTGTGTGTGTGTGTGTGTGTGTGTGTGTGTGTGTGTGTGTGTGTGTGTGTGTGTGTGTGTGTGTGTGTGTGTGTGTGTGTGTGTGTGTGTGTGTGTGTGTGTGTGTGTGTGTGTGTGTGTGTGTGTGTGCGTGTGCACGAGAGAGTGAGAGAGTTAAGTCTTATCAGGAGTGACTGGCATTACACTTATCTGCTCTGCACCCACCGCCTGTAGCAGCATCCTTTACTGTGTGTGTGTGTGTCAGTGTTTATGTGTGAAACAAATTATACGTGCGTGTGTGTGTGTGTGTGCGGGTGTGCGTGTACGTGCGTGCACATGCGTACACACACATGCGCGTGTGCGTGCGACAATCCTGTGGCTTATCAGTCAGCATGAATGGCATTGCAGCCGGAGACTCTCAAAGTGTGCACGTGTGTGTGTGTGTGTGTGTGTGTGTGTGAACGCTGTGCGTGAGCAGCAGCCCCCTCACTCCACTGCCATCGCAGCACAGGCTTGTAGATTGGCCATTTGTCGGCGAACGTCCCACCCCGGGATAGTCTGCCTATAGTGTTTTAATGTTGAGTGTTCATGCGGTGTCTGCCGCAGATCTGTCACTGGACACACACGAGCTGCACTCAATCAACTGGAAGAACAGACACCCAGGGAACATCCAGATTGATAATTGAATACTTTGCATTTGAATATACATGTCCATTGTACACTAGAGCTGCGGGCAACAAAATTTGCCAATATATGCAAGCTTAAAACACGCCGCAATCGACTATAATATGGTGCTACTGTTGTGTGATGCTGTAGTATGACGAAGTAGGCAAGTGATCTGCAACAAATACTACTAATAATAAATATAAATAAACATACAAATGTTATAATATGGAGTTGGGAGGTTTCAGTCCGAGAACGATGTATATCGATATGGTGATATGAGAGTAATGAGACATCGTCTGGCAATTTGGATAGCGCATAATATTGTGATATTGCATGAATGTTGTCCTAATGTATCTTCACAGAAAGTACATCTTTAATACATAACGTACCAGTAGTTATAGCTCTGTGCTTGGTCTACTCTTGTCCCCATCTACACCAAGGCAACTCGGCGTACGCCCAAATGTGGGTGAACGCCGGAATTACCTCAATTTTCGGCATTTACCATTTCCGCAAAACCTTGAAATTGAACGTGTGCCAGGACAAAAATCACGTCTGGTCGGCAGCTGTCGTAGGCTTTGTCCTCGGCTGTTTTCGTACACAAGCGTACACAAGTTGAGCAGCATTGTCTGAACTGCTGACATGCTCACAGGCATCTAAACATAATTATGTTTTAACTCCTAAAATGTATAAAATTAATAATATACAGTACGTGAAAAAAATAATTGTAATGGCATGTCATGGCATGTCAAATGACCCCCCCCCCCCCCCCCCCCCTCCTGGAAGAGTTCACTTCCATGACATGGAAGGCATTTGCAGTGCTGCAGCTATAGTCAAAACGGGTAGGCTACTGCAATCTACAGCCATGTCTTTCTCGCGCTACGTCTCGTCCTTTTAATTAAGGATAAACCTGACGCGCTCGAATGCCAATAAATGTGACTGCCGTGCCAGCGCAAGTGGGGACCGCATCAGCATGGCTAACCCAGCCAGCCTGAGCCCACCACCGACCACACGACAGTGACAGAGACAGACAGAACAGGAGCGGAGGAGGAGATGCAGCTATTTGCAAAACAGCATTTGTCACGGGCTGTGCGTGTCCAAACTCATTCCAATGACATGAGCAATGTTGAATCACAGGTTCAGGTTTTCGTTCACTAATCTTGTTGTATATTAAACAAATAAACACTTTAATAATTGTATATACAACTAACAACACACAGTGACAGTTGCTTGCAAGTTGCGTGTGCGTGCGTGCGTGCGTCTGTGTGTGTGTATGAGAGGGGGGGGGGGGGTGAGGCGGGCAGCAAGGCAAGCGGGGGAAACGTTTTTATTGACTTTTTTCGTCATGTAACTATGCTTTCCAAGGTCATACTGCAGTTGTTCATGTCACAAAAACGAGGGCGAGGCTTAATTTCATAGGGCGTGCCAGATAGATTTCAGCCGTCACATTTATTAATGTCGGAATGAAATTAAGGAAGGATCAGCTGTTTGCGATGTGGGTGTACTACGAAACCTACACTCGAATTTGGGGAGGATTTTACACTCAATTGATAAATGAGGGCCCAAATGTCCCTGCTATTTCCAGAATAGCAGGGATATAGATTGTCCATTTCCGAGCGAATGTTCCTCTCAGAATAATAATAACCTGCAATCTCCCGACTCGTTTGCAATGCAACACATTATGAGCCTATAACAAAAAGATATTTTAGCTTGGAAAATTACAACATTGATAATTTATTTGGCCTACAATTTCAATCTGGAAAGAGATTGTTTTTACCTCTGAGTTCGACCACCTCCTTTTGTGTTTAGAAACAGGAACTTGCTGGTTTTGCTCGTCCCCGTTCATAGTCCACTTCCTCAAGGGTGAGTCTGTGTTTATTCCTACTAACAACTCCTCTACATGTTTAGTTTCTGCAGCAGAATCTATTCCTGAGAGATTAGTAATTGAGGAGAAATTGGCTGACGTCGGCTCAATGTTATTTTGATGTGCTCAGTGTGTCCGTGTCGTGTCACCCGCCACTCCTTCTGCAAGGAGGTTATTTCTAATGGAAGCTGAATGACAATGGATGTTAAGGTTGATATAGAGAGAGAGAGAGAGAGAGAGAGAGAGAGCGCGTTGATGTATTTCCATGTTCCCTCATTTCGCTTCCTGTGTGCATGAGTTACTTTTAATCACTTGGTTGAAATGGGGGGAAATGGATATAAGATGGAAATGGACAGAAAATTGTTATATTTGAAATGGATTAAATGGACAACCGTGTGTGTGTGCGTGTGTGCGTGTGCGTGCGTGTCACAGGGTCTTGTTCCTCTCAAGTGAGAGGAGGGTATACGGAGCAGGAGATCTGCTGGAGAATCAGAGCAGCCGGTATTGCAGTTGCTAGCTGAGCCCGAGGGCAAAGCTCTCTTTCTATACCAAGCAATCTTCACTCCTACTCTCACCTATATGGTCATAAAGTGTGGGTCATGACCGAAAGAATTAGGTTGCGGATAAAAGCGTCCGAAATGAGTTTTCTCAGACGAGTGGCTGGCATCTCCCTTAGAGTGATAGTGTACGGTGGCGCAGTCGGTAGTGCTGTCGCTACACAGGTAGAGGGTCTCGGGTTCGATTCCTGCTGGAGACGCTGTGGGGGCAAATTGTCCTCCTCCGTGTCATCAGTCCCATAGCCTCGGTGGGGTTGGCTAAAGGGCCTTTCTGTGTGGAGTTCGCACACACACTCCTCTCTCTCTCTGTCGCTCTAATTAATTAGTCTCATGTCACATCTAGATTCTCCCGGCGGATCCTGCCGGGAGCTGCCTATGCCATAGAAAGCATAGGTGGACCCCAGGCTACCGGAGACAGACTCAGAGTATAGTGGTCTTTCACTTGGAAAGGAGCCATTAGGTGGTTCAGGAACCTGCGATGGCACCTGATGATTTACAAATCTGTCTCTATCGGGACTTAACTTGAACGGCACTGAGCCAGCTGAAGCGGACTGCACAACCGGGACGGCGTCAACATGACGTCAAGGGAACCCCCGTCACGTCGAGCGTTTTCCATGAAGTCACTAATATAGGAGGCTACCGTTTGGTAGCGAGAGCATGGTGTCACTCTATAACGTCACTTCATACAACCCCTCCGAATTATGCCTGACTCGGTTGTGCGTTGGTGTCACTTGCAAAACTAGCTGATCTACAAGCTCACAACAAGGCGTGCTGCGACTCGTTGGGAGCGTGTAGGTCAGCTGTTTTAGGTGAGTGAGGAAGTGTAACAGGGCTTTATATGGGAGGTATAGGAGGAAGATACTGTATTGGGAGACACGTTTTCATTTCCGCTGTGCATAATTATAAGGGCTCCATTGTGTTCCCTACTTGAGCACTATTTATAATCAGCCAGTTGTGCATGGATGAGTTTTGTCTTTTGGTCCAAATGAATGCCAATGAATATGGAACATGTTTAGCATAACTGCTGTTTGGGCAGTGTGCCAGTTTCTACCACTGCTGCCTGCCTTTAAGTTAATCTACTGATTATAGCTTCACACAGCTTCTATACACCCGTCGTGGACGAATGACTCACATTTCTTACTTCATGGGCATATAGTATGGGCATACTTAAGTAACAATGGATACCAAAAAAATGGGAAGATTTTCATTTTTGTGTATTTTTATATAAAAAGTCCATAAAATCTAATTTGAATTACTTCCTGAAGATGAAAACGTGCTGCGTGATGACGTGTCGAGGCCCACATCAATAAAAGCCAATACAAATGAAGCTCACCACTCACCAGATTGATTCCCATTGATGCATCGTCCTCCAAACACAGCTGGTTTTGATTACAAACTACTCCGTGTTTTATCCCATTCAAGATGACATCCAGACAGAGTATTACTCGGTTTAAACTTATAATCTTCAAAGTATAATATGCATCTGAAAACATTATAGGGTATAGAAATAAGCCACATGGCAATACACTGGTACAGCTGGCCGACTATCTGACTTGTAAACAAACCATAGATAGACTGTAAGAAATATGGACAAAGCGTTCTCCGGGTCTAACATGAACGTAAAATGAAGCCTGTCAGTCCTTGTATTGTAAGTCGCCATCTTTCTAGATCCGTTTTAGCCCAGCTGGCCATTGGCTGGCCCAGACAACGAGGCGGGACTTCCCCCCTTCTTCTCCGTTGGTTTTTATTTTGACTCGAGTGGGAGGGGAATCCCGATCATAGACTGTAACGGTAGCCACGCCCCT
This sequence comes from Protomyctophum parallelum, assembly GCF_964188405.1. NCBI lineage: Eukaryota > Metazoa > Chordata > Actinopteri > Myctophiformes > Myctophidae > Protomyctophum > Protomyctophum parallelum. The sequence continues at coordinate 93,544,886 of NC_139697.1, forward strand.
CAGAACATGCGCGACTTTATGGTCATTTTTTTAATAAATGGGACCATAATTTTCCAAAAAGAATATTATGACATTAGAAATGAGACTTTAAACTATTGACTGGAAGCAGAAAGTATTCATGACCATGTTTATTAAGGTAATACAGTCTAGGTGAAGTTGGGCCCAAATACATGGACTTCTATGGGGCTATGGGTTTTTCTGGGTCCAATGACAGCGCCACAACAGGCCATTATATGAACTTTCAGGAAATCCCGATTTCCTCAGTGGCTTCACAAAATATCTGTCTGACTGCCCCCCTGAAACAAACGCACACCGTGCGTCCTGCGTGTACCGTCCCATCGCCTGAACAGATGCGACTCTCTTGGTTCAGAAACTTCAGAGCCAGCGTTTCACGCTGAAACTTCAAAATGCCCAAATTAACCATTTCGTCCTGTCTTTAAATTAAAGTAGCAGTGCCCCAAGATACAAAGCTCACAAACATTTCACATTCATTTTGAGTTAATGTACTTAGTGACCTAATTTCCACCACACCGGGGAGATGGGTTAAGATACTGTATGACTATTTTAGTCACATAACACAGATACCAGCCACCGTCCGCTGATAACATGGAAGTGGCTTTGTTCCAACCCGATAATGTTTGTTCCATTTTCATTTGGACAAAGTGATTATCATCATATCTGACAGATTGCTGGCTTCACATTTAGAGAGAGAGGCCTTTTTTTTCTCCTCACTGGGACGAATTGAATTATGACCTATTGTGACCACGTAATATCATCATCTCTCCCTTATGACATTATCATTTTTTACGAGTCCTCTGCAGTCAGATGGGGAGATGAAAATGCATTCTCGTCCTTTCGCGGAATGCACTTAAAAAACGTCCCCGTCTGACTCATCAGACGGAACGTGGTCGATGATGTGGACAGGCTCTAACGTTGTCTCCATAAAGTACAAAGCATGAGTGTGATTTGTCGCCATAACATTTCTTGTCAGGAAAAAAAAATAATGCCACGCTGATGCTCATAGTTTGTTGTATATTATGTCCTCTGGCAGCCGTCATGGCAGGGCGCTGAAGAGATAGGATTCAAAATCCCTTGCACACAAAGACAAATTTAGTATTTAGTACATTAGTAACTTCCTTCTGGGGGATCCCGAGGCGTTGCAAGGCCCGTGAGTCGATGTAATCCCTCCTTGGTCTGCCCGGGGGTCTCCTCCCAGTGGGTCGTGCATCGAGGACCTCCGTAGGGAGACGCTCGAGAGGCATCTTAACCAGATGCCCGAACCACCTAAGCTGGCTCCTTTCCAGGCGACCTTATTCTTTCGGTCATGACCCACACTTCATGACCATAGGTGAGAGTAGGAACGAAGATTGCTCTGTAGACAGAGAGCTTTGCCTTCTGGCTCAGCTCTCTTTTTGTCACAATAGTGCGGTACAGGGACTGCCGCTCCAATTCTCCGGCTGATCTCCTTCTCCGTCCTCCCCTCACTCGTGAACAAGACCCTGAGATACTTGAACTCCTTCACATGGGGTAATGTCTCATTCCCTACTTGTACTGCACAATCCATCGTTTTCCTGCTAAGAACCATGGCCTCAGATTTGGAGATGCTGATCCTCATCCCAGCCTCTGTACACTACAGCAGGAAACCGATGGATTGTGCAGTCCAAGTAGTACATTATTAGCACTAGCAGATCTACAAACCCATAGCGTGGCGTAAGCTTGTAGATCTGCTATTTTTCAATAGCTAAAGCATAACATGATGCTTAAAACACCAAAAGGGGTTCCCTCCCCTTAAACAAGGCAGGGGGTCAGAAGAGTGAGAATGCTGCAGGCACAATACACTAGATGAATCAAGAGGTTGTGGGAAACGGGCAGAAAAGACAGGTTGAATCGGGCCGTCACAATGCTAGGAGGTGAATGGCCCCGCCACATTGCTGGGAGGTCCATGGGCCTGTCGCAGTGTTATTTCCCTCACAATGACAATGCATATATTATCGTCGCTGTGGGGTGGAAACGGTTACCTTTTGTATCACTTACCTTTCAGGAAAGTGATACAAAAAAGAACGTTGTTCCAATTTAATGAAGTCACAAGCTCTTGTTAATACTTGAATTGGTTCAATAGTGATGAAACACACATATGCACACGCACGCACGCAAGCACGCACACTTAACCGCAGCAGAAATAGAGTTCGTTCATAAGCAGTTCCAACTGGCTCTCATTGACTGGCGTCGAGCGCTTCCATTTTCCTCCTTAGTTAAGCTTCCTGTCATGGCCTTCTAGACTGCTATATGCATGACGGGAAATGTGGCACGGCCACTCCATTAGGTGGTTTGAAAGACTTTAGCCCCAGACAGACAGACAGACAGGCAGACAGGCAGACAGGCAGACAGACAGGCAGACAGGCAGACAGGCAGACAGGCAGACAGAAACCGTGGCAAAAAAATAAATAATCTACCACCTTGCCTTGGAGGCTGGTGGAGATGATAAGGTTGCGTGAGGACTTTTCTTTTTAGGCCCCGATCTCTGGTGCCTCAAAGGCACTCCCATGAATCACAGTGTTGCGATAAGGCGTTAATGTACGTATATGTAATATCTTCTGGGGCTAAGAAAATAGGGCTGACAGGAGGCGATGATGGGGGTAATTCCGCTTAAGTTTCACACCAGAAGTACAATAATATCTAAGTTGCCCTTGGGGAACAATCGCATTTTTATCTGATCTAATACCATTTGCCATCTAGCTGTCAGGCAGACGCATTGCATCACTAGTTAGTTCATCATACAAGAGTGTCACACAAACATAGCGAGAATAGCAGATCTATCAAGCTCAGCTATTTTTCACTTATTTGATTTACACAAAAGAATAGTAATAATTTGAAAAGGAACAGTTTTGGACATACAAGGTGTCCGTCCGACTACAGCGCCAACATGCAAAGCGTTACAAAGGGCCATTATGTAAGTGGTCTCGACGGGACTGGTGATCTTAACCCTGCCGTTGTCACTGTCCTGTTCTACATGCATTATGCTGTCTGAGCTAACCCTGTTCCACCCCACCGCGTTTCAATCTTTAGGGGTGCTAAAGGACCATTCACACCAGGACCATATTTTTGATGTGATTCGTTTGCATGATATTATATCGTTGCTGTCGGGAGGAAACCTCCTAACTCCATTGTTGAGGTTTTAGCATAAATCAGTGCTATTGGACACTCATTACGTCTGTGTGTTGTTTTTCGAAAATATTGAACCAATGGAAAGTAGTAAAAAAAAATGCTTTGGACAAAACCTCTTAACTCCATTGGACCCTCAAACTGCTAAAGCAGCTAACTCCACCACCTCTCCCCTGTCAATATATAATGTCACAATACCAACTTTGATGAGGCAGCATTGCTTTGTTTTGAAAATATAGGTTTTTTTTCTTCATTTCCTGAAAAATGAACATTTTGGAGTTAGGTCACTGTGGTTTCTTCCCGACAGCAGAGATATGGTGTTTTGTATGACAGGCGGCTACCACTTAACCTGACGCTGCCAGATGAGGGCGGTATTGGGTAACCATGTTCCCCAACACAGCAATCATCTGGGATCTCTCAGGCAGTTGAGCTGACAAAAATCCGTTCTGTACCGGACCAATCAGCGTGAGCTAAGGGCGGGATATGTGCGAAACCGGATGTGAAACTATATAGACACGTCAATATGATTGGTTGTGTTTGCACGCCCACACGGTGATGGACAGACGGTCCCATCCAATCATCTACCAAGTATCTTGAAAAAAGGAACAGCCCTGTCATCGAATTGGCTCCCGAGATCCCAGATCCAAAAATGCTGTGAAACAAATTTGTGTAGCAAGCTTTTTGGATCTGGCAGCGTCAGGTTAGCTACCACTCACTTTAGAATCCAATTACAGGCAAATGACAGAATATCAAAACCCTGTTTTTACGGTCATTGACCACATGACTCCTGAGATAATTTCTAGCTTTGAACAAACCGTTTCATTTGTAGCATTTGTGGCGCCTGTAGGAGTAGTAAGCAAAAAGTGTATAAAAGGAGGGAAACTGTTGTTTAGAGTGGAAATGGCAGTGGCTTATGAAATTAATATTGAGCGTACAACCTACGGTTGAAATGTCCAATGTGTACAGCAGACTGGTGATGTGAGCATGAGGGGACGAATCAATTTGCGGTTCCTTGACACAAAGTTTGAGAACTATACTGCCTTTAGAGAGACAGGAGCTGATTCAGTGTGTTTCCAACGCTGAAATCTATCCATCCATCTTCAACCGCTTATCCGTAGTCGGGTTGCGGGGGCAACAGCTCCAGCAGAGAGCTCCAGACTTCCCTCTCCAAAGCAAGATTAGTAACTTCATCCGACTGGGTGTTCCCAGGCCAGTTAGCAAAGCTACTGTACTGGCGTCTCAGAAAAATAGGAGAGAAAAAAGATAAATACAATGGAAAATGAGCATACTATGCTTCCTTTCAAGTGAATAATCTGACAGAGCTGTAAGCATTACCCTATTCCGCTGTCCCAATTTGGACAGTCATTAGAGCCTCAAGCGCTTTGTTCCATACCGTTGGAATATTCTCACAGGAGCCGCCGCTATTACCCTTCAATAAAACCACTACATATCACAAACTATAGCCCTTCATTTCACAGTCAGACACTTATTAACTGGATGTACGCTAATGCCTGAATTATAGTTTTTTTTTAGAGGTACCTGAGATACTTGAGATGCGCAAATCATTACGTGTGTGAATGGGTGAATGTAATGCACAATCTCTGTAAAGCGCCTTGGATAAAGGCGCTATATAAATGCACCATTTACATTACCGAGGAAGAGTACCGCCTCTTTGAGGTCTTGCAAAGCGCTCCGAGGAAGAGTAACGCCTCTTTGAGGTCTTGCAAAGCGCGCCGACGATTGTCATTAAAAGAGAAAGAAATATCCAGTGAGAACGCCTTTTGAAGTCCAAGGAAGGCTGTTTTCGTTGATGGAAGAAGTACTCACTCAGATGTTTTTACTTAAGTAATGTTGAAATACTTGAATACATAAAAGGCCTGTATTCAAAAATGGCATTTGAGTAAAAGTATGAACGTGTTTGTCATAAGTTTGCCAGTTTGCCAAGTTAAAGTACACATTTCTTTCAAAATGTGTCAAACTTTTTCAAAGAAAGAGCAGATGCAACGCGTTATGCGCTTGCCAGATCGGCTAGTGTTGAATAGACAAAGTATAACACATGATTATTGCATGTTTTGTAATAGCCCAAGTAGGAGTAAAAAATGGTACATTGTTTTCCTCTGAGGTCACATGTAGTGGAGTACAAGTATAACGTATTGAAAATATGGAAATACTTGAGTAAAAGCAGCTCACATGTGTACTCAAATACAGCACTACGAGTAAATGTGCTTTCCACCACGAGACCCTTATTAGCTCTCAATGTGAATAAAGCTCTTTGTAGAGGTATACCACCTGGTGCTTGTGAGTCATGCAAAGCATTTACCCAGGAAGAGTAGCGCTTCTTTCTGCTAAGTCCTGGTAAGTGTTCCGACGATTGTCATTAAAAAGAAAGCCTTTTGAAGTTCCAGGAAGGCAGTTTTTAACCGTTCGATCCCGGGCAAAAGAGAGAGATTGTTCCTAAAGGGGAATGAGGATGTAAAGGATTTAAGGCTTTCTCTTGTCAATGGGCTTCAATATATTTAGGGTTTTTAGTAGGACACGTGTTAGCTGAGGTTTTATCTTCTTCCTGGGGATCAAATAAGCCTGGATAATATATATATTGATCACAATATGAGACTAGATTTTGTTAACATAATCGTTGTGATAATTACGGCAAAATTGTATTTCCTGGTTGTAAAATAGCCACACAAAAAAATCTACTCATATTCATATATGAGTAGATCTGCTGTGGGCAGTTCAGAATCCCGTCTTCCAGTGACATCATCGTTAGGCTTCTAAATATATTTTTGAGTGGTGCAACCACTCCTATAGACGACTATGTGTGTGGCTGTGTCCCTGGCTGTGTCCGAGCACCAAAATAGCGTTTGTTCACCACCAAATGTCACTGGCCACAGTTACATGCCGGCTGATCATTCCGAATAAATACTTCCGAATGAAATACTTCCGGAAGTAATGTTTTTTGCTACGAGTTTACATGTGAAGTGGTCATTCCGAATGAGTGTTTACATGGACGTGATATAAATACATGTTATTTCATGTGAAACTATCTGTTGGACACATACAATATAGGCAGTTCACTCAGCTGGCTGGGAAGGCTTCTGCTGTTTACGTTATTATTGTGTTTTTGTGTTTTTTGTGTTTTTGTCCGCGATGCGATAGCCGATCTACAAGCTCACAATGCGTTGCACTGCGAGTAGAGCGCAGCTGATTGACAGTGCAGCAGTTATACAACTACAATTAAGTACTTTTTAGTGTGATGTGTGTGTTCTTGACTTCTTGCTCTTAATGTGGGTTTATCAGAGTGCATATTTTAGCTCTAGCTTGAACCCATATGACAGTTATATATTGAACATCATCATAATGGCACATTGGCATTAAATATATTCCGGCCGCAACTCTTCTGTATAGGCCTACCTACCAGAGAATAAATTGGGTGTTTAATACTAGATTGATTGCAGCTGCTCATCAATGCAAACTGCGCAAGCCGTTATGTTTCATGACGTTTAGGTTGCACTTGGAATAGGCAAGTTATAAAGGTTTAAGGGGATAGATATGGACATTATAGCATATTCTTGGAACTGTGTGTGTGTGTGTGTGTGTGTGTGTGTGTGTGTGTGTGTGTGTGTGTGTGTGTGTGTGCGTGCGGACTGACAGCATTTATTGCGTCCTCTCCTCCACTGTCTTTCAGTGAGGGTTTGTAGATCTGCCATTTTCTAAAGATTTGTATACATTTGAAAACTTGAAATGGGGCATTCTGCATGATGCATTATTGGTACTTACAGTTTTGACGTCAATACCTTTGTACTTTTACTCAAGCACATTTTGAATTTGGGGCTTTTAATAATTGCAGTATCGATACTTTTACTTGAATAGAAAATGTGAGTACTTTTTCCACCACTGATAATGGGACACAATGATGAGTCATGCATTTCACAGCTGCAAATGGAACATGGTGCAGCTTCGATGCTAGAGGGGTCTCCTCTGTGTCTCCAAGGGGTCAGAGCGGCCAGGCACAGCACATCCACGCTCCTACAGACTTCCAATGAAAAGCCCTGCGTGTACAACACTGAAAAGGCTGGAAAAATGTACACCTAATAGGCATGTTATGTTTGAATATCTGCATTTTCAATGAGATGCTCAAACAATACACAGAGGGAGAGAGCATTCCTTATGGATTTTCATCTTGTAATTCTTGTTACAGTATCTCCATGTCGATAATAGCGTATGTAATCTGTCACAGGCAAGAACTGGGATTTCAGTTTTTCTTTATTTTGTGCATCAAATACATTAGTGTGCAATGACTTCTTTCTATCTACCCCCTGGGCAAAAAGGGGAGGGTTGAACTGAAGCACCCTTAGGTGAGAGAGATATGAAGCAGGGTTACCCACAATATAGTCTTAAATTGTGTTGCAGATTACCCCTTTCATAGATATCTTTGTATACTTGTTTGATACCATTATCGTGTGAGCGTGTGCATGTGTGCGTGTGTGTGTGTGTGTGTGTGTGTGTGTGTGTGTGTGTGTGTGTGTGTGTGTGTGTGTGTGTGTGTGTGTGTGTGTGTGTGTGTGTGTGTGTGTGTGTGTGTGTGTGTGTGTGTGTGTGTGTGTGTGTGTGTGTGTAGTATAGGCTACACATATCTTTTCAATTGATATGTTGGATTCATGCGTATGTGCATTTTCTCATATTAAACCACTTACTCTCAATGCCTGGTCAAATTGAACTTAAGCTCTTTTGATCTGCCCTTTTTCCCCTCTACACCAAACAAGAAAAGTCCACAAGAAAACTAAATATCGGACCGGATATAGAAAGATGGCAGCTTTGCAATCGCTGAAAAATAGGTTCAATTTGCGGTCTGTAACTATAAACCAATTAATGGCATGACATTGTCCGTTTTTCTGACGGTCTATGTTCTAGACATGTACGACATGTAGGCAGGCTACATGAAAGGCATGGGATTAGGTATCCAGGTTGCTTTGCATGGTCCATAGAGTCAGATGTAAAGAAGAGAAGATCTAAAAAAGAATCAGAACTCGTTTCATCTGCTGTTTTTTTTTGTCTCTTGTGAGATCTATCTCTTTCTCTCTCTATCTCTCCTTGAGAGCTAACATAAACACGGTGTTTGGCTCAGACTGATGAGTAGTGATTCAACTCATTGAAGTAGCTTGTGTCTCATCTATCTGCCTGCATATATCTATCTCTCTCTCTCTCTCTCGCTCTGCTTTCCTGTTTTTTTCCTCTCTGTGTGATGTTCACTCTGTTGGTCTCCAACTGCTTCTGCGCGTCTCTCTTTATCTTTCTCTCTCTGTCTCTGTCTCTGTCTCTGTCTCTCTCTCTCTCTCTCTCTCTCTCTCTGTCTCTCTGTCTCTCTGTCTCTCTCTCTGTCTAAGTAAAGTGCAGTCTTCCAGCTCATCACATCGGAGGCACTTTGTTTGATGGCGCCTCTTTACAGTAAGATGTTTGGCTTCACGGGAGCATATTTTCCGTAACGAGGCCCCACAAGGATCCGTTTGGGTCCACTTGATACCATCGTTGTTAAACTAACACGGGGGCATTCTTTTCTGTGCATATGCTTGAACAAGCTCCTCCATTTCTTAGAAAGAGAAAAAGAAGAAGACATAGTAAAAGAAAAAACATAGTAGAAGGCAAAGAAGACTAGACTATAGCACTCAGTCACACAGTCAATCAGTCACAACATGAGGGAGTGCATGGAAACTAAACACACACCCCTTGAATAGCATTAGAGCTGTGCTACTCTCGGCTTCCTGCGCTCGCATGAAATGCAGACCAGCCTCTCGACTGTAAAGCGGAAAAAAAAAAACAGAACGTTTTCGCTACTCACCAATACAAAGGCCGTTTGTGTCATTACAGAGCCTACTTTCCTTAGTGGACGCACGCTGAGCCCCCCACCACACGTATAAAATGCACTTTTTGGCCAGAAAGGGATTGTTTTTTTCACCGGAAGGAAAAATCTTGTCTATGGTGTTTTCTCTTGGCAATATTGGTAGAGCGCGCAGTGGAGTAACTAAAAGTATTTTTTCTTCCGGTGAAAAAATACGTTATTTTTGTATTTTCGCTACACTCGAGAGGCTGGTCTGCATTTCATGCGAGTGCAGGAAGACGAGAGTAGCACAGCTCTAATGCAAAGGCAATAAGAGTTATGGACCAGAGCTACCCCTAGAATGGACATGTTGGGGTTCAAGTGGTTGAGAAGAGTTATGGTGGCATTATTCTCAGATGGTTACATTCCCCTTGGAAAGATCCAAGGAGTGAACATTACAGTAAAAGGAACTATATGGGAGCCAGGATTCAACGAATCAATCGGCTAAACCTGTAGAATTAATCAAGTATTGACATTGTACCTCCCGTCCAAAACTGTTACTTTAGGATTAGAATAATAAAAAGAAAAGGCAAACACAGCAGATCTACAAGCTCACAGCACGTACGCCACAAGTCGTGCAACGTGTAAAATTAGCCATTATGACTCCATCAATGCCTGCCAAAATACATTTCTGTCGACAAAATCAACTGTAGATTTAGTCGACTACAATCTTATGATATTTAGTCGACTAAAACTAGACATTTCAGTCTTACTAAAATATGACTAAAACAAAATGAGGTTTTATTCAAAAGACAGATAATAATAATAATAAACTTTATTTATGTAGCAGCTTTCATACATAAATGCAACTCAAAGTGCTTCATAGGGCAGAACACAAAAATAGAATACAATAAAACACAACCAAATAGTTAAAATGATAGAACAAACAGGCAAAGAACAAAATAAAAGTGTAAAAACATAGAAGAAAATAAAACACAACATGCAGCAAATCAGGGCAGAGTAGGAACGCAGATATTAAAACTCAACTAAAAGCAAGAGTGAAGAGGTGAGTCTTCTTGAGTTGAGATTTTGACTAAACTAAAATTGAAATGTGCTGCCAAAATCAACACTGGTTTAAATATGCAGATAATGAGGTTTCTGCCTTACAGCAACACATTTAATTCCCCCCTGCTTCTGGTCTTAGAAATCAAAGACCTTACGGTTAAAGTGATCAAATTAAAGCTGCACAATTTAACTTGCTTCTCCTGCCCCAGAGTTTGGCACTGGAACCCATTTTCCATTGCCTGCTTTCTCGGGGGAAATTTTAATCTTGACCATCAGGTCAAAATCCGTGTCAGACCCTGTGTCTAGGTGAGACATGATGACCTTTGACACCATCTAAATGTCTCGATAGAAGAGCAGGAGGGCAAAATACAACCACCCTACTTGTACAAGTTATTTACTCTACCATACAGATTGGACAACATTACATTTTATTAATTTAAAAAGGTTACTTTGTGCTGCTTTAATTCAGAGAGCTCTTGCACACATAGTACATGTATTTTTCATGTAATTGTTTTATCCCTTATCCGGTAAAACACCATTACCCACAGACACCATGGTATGATGCTGAGTCTGATTTGTATTAATTCTATTACTTCTGATTAATTATATTACTGCTGATCATAAAGAGAGCTTCACCTGCTGATCACAAAGAGAGCAGGGATTATCCCGATCGTTTCCAGCTTCATTCCACTGGCCCAGTTTGATGCCTTGCTAGCAATTCTGGAGCCACGTATTGAAAGGCAGAACAGCAATTTCTGCGGCCCAATTGATCCTGAAAAGCAGCTGGCAGTAGACGCACACGCACATGCACACACACACACACACACACACACACACACACACACACACACACACACACAGAGCTTAATTGGCATTCCAAATTGTGTCATTGCATTGGCAAAGCGTGCCAACTGCTAGACAATATGAGCCTCTCCTGAGTCTGCAGGAAGGCTATTCAGGGTGAAGCCTCGACACACTGCATTAACATACAGAGAGGATGATGCATGCATGGAAAAACTTTTTTTTTTTTTTTTACAATTTCTGACACAACTCAGAAACTCAAGAGAGCCTTTATTTGGAGTCCCTTTCTTTTTTTTAGCACATTATCTTTTACATATTTTTCTCCCCAAGATAAAGTCACCAATTATTTCCTCCTACTCCTTGCCACTGCAGTTGTACCCTACTGGCTCCCCTGCCAGTGAGGAGCCCCCTCCGGGAAGACACACTGTTGTATACCACTGTCCCCTGCCAGTGAGGAGCCCCCACTGGGAAGACACACTGTTGTATACCACTGTCCCCTGCCAGTGAGGAGCCCCCACTGGGAGGACGCACTGTTGTATACCACTGGCTCCCCCGCCAGCGAGGAGTCCCCACTGGGAGGATGTACCGTTGTACCCTATACTCTTTCCCCAGCCAGTGAGGAGCCCCCACCAGGAGGACATACCGTTGTACGCCACCCTACTGGCTCCCCTGCCAGCGAGGAGCCCCCACCCAGAGGACATAACTATACTCCTTCCCCTGCCAGCGAGGAGCCCCCACCCAGAGGACATAACTATACTGTTTCCCCTGCCAGCGAGGAGCCCCCACCCAGAGGACATAACTATACTCTTTCCCCTGCCAGCGAGGAGCCCCCACCCAGAGGACATAACTATACTCTTTCCCCTGCCAGCGAGGAGCCCCCACCCCACATACTATTGTACCCTGCTGGCTCACCTGGCAGTGAGGAGCTCCCATCGGGAGGATGTACTGTTGTACCTTACTACGTAGCTCACCTGGCAGTGAGGAGTTGACATTCTCTGCTGAACTTCCCCGCCCCATGCAGCCTGTAGGAGTACTTGCCACAACAAATATCACCCTTCCTGCCTGGCTTCCCTTCCCCCGAACACAGCCAATTGTCTTTCATATAGAATGCTTGGCCAAAACGGATGCACCGCGGTGGATGCAAACCCCTAGACCCCGCTACAGTTTTAGTGCAATTTAAGACCGGAGAAAGTCGAGCCTATGGCAGTTGCTATTCATTATCCTCCACGATTTCACCAGTACCCCCCAACAGACTCCCACGCTGTCTAAAAAAAAATCAAACACGTTTCACTTTCAAAGGGCGAAGTGTGCGCCTGCCGCCGAGAAGCGCTCGTTAAGAGTCTGATGTAGCTTTGTTCGGCGGACGACTTGAATATGTGCCAAATGAGAAGGGAAAAGAAATGAAGCTTTGGCTCGAAACAGCAAATGAAGCCCCCGTCGCCCGCGGTGTCAGAAGCGCCCTATGAAACAGTTTAAATAGAAGCAGGGGGTTCGTGTAGGCAGCGTGCGATCAGACGTTTGATGTGGAGGAGATGCAGGGAAACCCTGCAGTGTGCAAAATTATTAAAATCTACTTCAGAGAGACCCAGAGACCACAGCGTGGTGGGGGGGAGGGGGGTTGGCTTACATGTTTGCAATTTAGACACAATCCTATATAGCATTACTGACCATTTGAATGCTCACGCACGCACATACTGTAGTTGTGTGTGGGCCCTGTGGGACTTTGTGGTTGTGATAAGTGTCCAGTACAGTCTGGAATGGAGAGATGTGAGAGAGAGAGAGAGAGAGAGAGAGAGAGAGAGAGAGAGAGAGAGAGAGAGGGAGAGAGAGAGAGAGAGAGAGAGAGAGAGAGGGGGACACAACCTGCCAGTGAGGAGCACCCACTGGTAGGACGTACTGTTGTGCCCTACTGGGGGGGAGGGGGGGGGGGGGTGAAGGGAACAGAACTCCTTCCCTTATATTGATCCTGACATACACACAGCAAAGTTCAAGAGACTTGCGTTGACACTAGCAGACAAGGGACTTCTCTCTCCTGAATAGGGATGGGAAGATAGGAGAAAATCATCTCACTCAAACTAAAAAAAAATCAAACTATTGGTTTAATCTATCGTGGTTAATGACACGATTGCGATTACAGCATGAGACCTGATGTACGTTGGCTATACGCTCACGTCCAATTGACGACAGGTTGTCAAATGCCGACAGTTACGTTGAAACGAGCGTATGCCCATTCAATGCTTTAGTTTTGTCCGTCCATGCAAGATTGATAAATGAGGGCCAGTTGTGTCTTTTATATCTGTTCACACTTGACAACATAAGAATTCTTCCAGGTTTGTTTCCCGTTGCGGTGTGTGCGTGCGTGCGTGCGTGCGTGTGAATGGGAGTCGTGGTTGCTCAACCATCTCACCACTCGCTCCACTCAGACTCCATCTGTCGGCGTGCCTGCCTTGTTGTTCAGAACAGACCTTGTTGTCCTTCAGATCCTTGAGAAACACCTGCAGTGCAGTGGTGGAAGGAAGTACTCAACACTTTTTTTTATTGTTGTTTTTTCTTTCTTTAAGTAAAAATAGCAATACCCCAATGAGGGCATTCTTGACTGTGACAAGTGAAATACTTTTAATGATGTTTGGGACACAAGAAATATGTATTAGTATTTCTTGCTCTCACTTCCTTCCTGGACTACACGTTGTCTCAGTAAGACAGCCCTCCCCCTCTCCACAAGGCGGGGTGAGTGCACCAAAGCATTATGGCCATTGTAGTAATCCAGCAATCCAGTCAAACCGTAATCAAACACACACACACACACACACACACACACACACACACACACACACACACACACACACACCCGACAGCGACCATGCATGTGTGATTGACTGTGACGTATGATTTGACCTTTTGCAACTTCAGCTCTAGGTGCTTGGGTGGTGGAGGCCGGGTAAAGTACCAGCCCACCACAGTGGAGACGCTAGTATACGCTACGTCCTCCCGGTGGAGGCTCCTCACTGGCAGGTGAGCCAGCATTGAAGGCGTCCTAGTGAAATGGAAAATGTGTTTTTCACACTTTTAGACCACATCCGTGGTCATCATATTGGCATATCTAACAATGGATGCCAAAAAACGGGAACATTTTCATTTTTGTGTAGTTTTATATAGGGGAAAGAAGGGATACCCGCACACCGCCACTTGCTAGGTTCAGAGCATTTATTTTTTAAAGACAGCAACGTTTCGAGCAAACGATCTTCCTCAGGCTTCCAAGAAGCCTGAGCACCTAGCAAGTGGCGGTGTGCGGGTGTCCCTTCTTTCTCCTATACGTTGTATGCCTCATCACACCTGCTCCAAATTGCCTAGCGGGTGTGCGGAAGTCATGTGTATTTTTATATAAAAAGTCCATATAAATTTGATTTGAATTACTTCCTGAAAACGAAAGCGTGCTGCGTGATGACGTGTCGAGGCCCTCATCAATAAAAGATTCCCATTCCCATCAATGAAATAGATTCCGGCCGAGGCGGTGGCGTAACCGTCTGGGCACCCGACTGGTAATCCAGTCGCAGTGTGCCGCGGGTTCGACTCCCGAGCCCGACACGGCCTTTACTGCATGTTTCCCCCCCATCTCTCTCCCGTTTCCTGTCAGCCTACTGTCTATCCTTCAAAAAAACAATAAAAGACGTAAGCCGCAAAAATATATATATTAAAAAAGAATAAAAATGAAATAGATTCCCATTGCGGCATCGTCCTCCAAACACAGGTGCTTTTTTATTACAAACTACTCCGTTTTTAATCTCATTCAAGATACAGACAGACAGACAGACAGTGTGCTACTCGTTTTAAACGTAATATCACACTAAAACACGTATATAGGTTGTGTATAGGTTAGGTTTTGTTGGCCGTCTCTCTGTCACGTTGTAAACAAACCACTCTGCATGTGCATGAGACGGAGAGACGTCCCAATGGTCCCATAGCCTGGGGCAATGCAACACTCTGATTGGTTCAGAAACTTAGCTCCTTGTGTTTGAGGCTGAAACTTCAAAATAAAATGCCCAAATTAACCATTTCACCCCGTCGTTAAGATACAACAGCAGTAGCAACACAGACATGTGTGGGGAGCCTGCATGGGGGGGGGGGGGGGGTCACACGTGTGAAGTGAGGGGTGCTAATATATTTAGGCGATTAGGTGATGTAATGGTGATGTAAAACAAACAGTGCAAACACAAACATTAAACGCCATTAACAATAAAGAGACAATATGACGTAAATGACATGTTATGACGTACATTTTCCCTTCATTGTCAATGGTGTTTACAAAACAACATTGAACTAAAGACAAACATTAAACCTTTTTGAGGGGCGCTAAACTGGGGTGAAAAAGGGGTTAAAAAGAAAAAAATTGGTTAACAATAATCGGCCACTCTAAATCTTAAACGAATGTGTTTGAAGTGTGACGCTTCGCCTCATTTAATTTCCTTTGATGTGACGATACTGATAAGATGGAGGAAGACGGCAGTACAATAATGAATCTGATTAGACATGGTGAGGTTCTACTGCCACAGTGGAGAGGACACTGGCTAATCAAACACTTCCACTTACATGACTGATGATCAAATGAAGCGCTCATTGTTATCAGCAGTGGTGGGGGAAAAAGTACTCTCATTTATTTTATTTAGGCTAAGTAAAGGTATCAATACTGCAATGTACAAACATACTCTGTTACAAGTAGAAGTCCGGAATAAAAATATACTTGAGTAAAAGTACAAGTATTGATATAAAAATGTACTTAAAGTGCCAAAAGTAAGAAAGTTACTCAATATGCAGAAGGTCCCATTTCACAAGTTTTCAAATGGTTTCAACAAAATAATTTAAAATAGCAGCTCGGCTATTTTCAAATGGCCGAAATGTACATTATAAATACTGAAGTGGTTATTGTGATAAATCATCGCTAATCAAAAGTAACTAGTAACTAAAGTTTAAAAAGAATTCTAGTGGAGTAAAAGTACAATAGTTGCCTCTGAGGTGTAGTGAGTAGAAGTAAAAGTACCGAATACTGGAAATACTCCAGTAACATAAAAGTACCTCATAATTGTACTTAATAATAGTAGTTGAGTAAATGTAGGCTACTAAGGCACATGAACAAAAACTTAGCTTGCAAACTTAGCTTGCATAATAGTTCTCTGACCTCGAACAATAGTGTGTTGCCTACAGCAACCACACTAACTACTGTGCAAAAGAGAGGCACGGACACGTCTACTCCTGCGTTTTAGTCATGGTTGTCAGTTCCCACCTGACGTCGTGTGGGAGATCCAGCTGCTCCAGACCATAATGAATAACTGCTAGCTTGCATAACGTCTTCAGGCTAGGACATAACTCTAGGATGTACAGGTCATAAGTGCGTGTGTGGATGAGTCCATGTCCATCAAATGTTGAGTTGTATCCTCCAAAAATGACGATACGATCTCCCACCATGCAACAGCACATGGAACACTTCTGAGGCAGGCTTTCCCCCTTGGCCTCAACCTTATTCCAAGAGAAGGTCCCTGGATGGAATTTCCACATATCAAGTGTCGGGTTAATGACTTCACCACCAAATATGTACAGCTCTCCATTGTAGGCAAAGGCTGAATGGAGTCTGCGTCCTACTGGACGAAGCTGTGAATAAGGTGTGCTCAGCCAAAGGTTGGTCTCCGTGTCAAATACTCTGATGTGTTCAAGGCTTTCGTCCCACTTGCCATTATAACCCCCAAATACAAACATCTTTTTCCCAATGATGGTGGAAGAGTGACTTTCTGAAACAGGTGGGGGAGTGCCTCTGCTGTTAATTAAAGCCCAGATCATTGTGGTGGTGTCTAACTTGTAGATGTCATTAGTGTATTCAGTTGACCACCACCCACCATGGACATACATGACCTTTTCAAGGACACAGGCTGAGTGCGAACACCTTGCGTCTGGTACAGTCCCAGAAACCCTGGGTTTGGACCATCTGTGAGTGTCCACATCAAATGCATATAGCACGTTGTAGAGCGGGCCAGGCCATACGTGACGGTTAACCCCTCCCCAGATGTAGATGATGTCTTCTATCAGCACAGCTGTGTAGCCATTGCGCTTGGTGGGAATCTCAAGGGGACAATGTTCTCTTCCACTGGTCACTGGAGACAACTTCATCCAGCGCAAAGACACTGTGTTCAAGATGTACGTTTCAATATGATCAATGTCATATTTGCTTTCCATAAAGTTGTACAGCTTGTGTCCGACTACCACAACACGGTGGTAACCCCTTTCATTCCCTTTCAGATGTACCGTCCAACGAAACATTATTGGAAATTATAGAGGAATGGAGCTCGGCCTCCAAATCCAAATAGCTAAATGCCGTCTAGTTTACTGTACGGTCATTTTAAAGGACAACAACATGTGATGTAGTTCCATGATGACGTCATTAGGTAGAACTTGGACGGCGCCCAAGTTGGGCTACTTCTTTCATTGACCATGTTATAGAAATGTCTCGCAAAGCCTTTTTATCTTCTAGCCAATAGACTTAGCCAACAGCAAACCCACTTTAATCTAGCCAATGGATAAAACCAACACTAAACCCATGACACACCACATTAACATTATGACCCGTTCCATCTTCAATATGCCTCTTCCCTAACGTCACACGAAGTCCGGCACCTGCCTATCATGAAGTACTCAAGTTTAATGAAGTGAAAGGTTCAATTTCACAGTGTAGAAATACTACAAGTAAAAGACATGCTTTCAAAAAAAAAATGAGAATCTTACCTTAATTATTTTATTGCCATCTACGTTTATTGGATGTACTCAAGAAAGATGCAGGAGTGCAAAGCACCGACGAGCTGGCCAGATGTATGGAGAACCGGGATGACTGGAGGCCACGCTGGGGGGTTCGTCTGAGGACGACCTAGAGAGAGAATTAGGAAATCTTGAGTCCAAGGTTCTTCAGTAAATCTACATACCTAGTTATTTTTTACCACTGTCTGTGATAGAGAGAGAGAGAGAGAGAGAGAGAGAGAGAGACCTGTCCCGTTGTTATTTTTCGTAGTGTCTATGCATATTTTATGTAAACTAGTTGTTTGCCAACACTCAAACACATTGTTCTGCTAACAAAGCTTACTGCATTGTGAATGTGAGAGAGGATAGCGCACGGATTGGGGAGAATGTACGTGGAAGATCATGCATAATGCACATTACTGTAATCACTCTCAATCACACTGTTTACTTGTTTGCTCATGTTTACAGGTGTGTGCGCGTGTGTGTGTGTGCGTGGTCTGTACTCCTCATTTTAGTCTGTAATTCCTCCCCACTGTGTTCTGTGTTGTCACTTCCAGCCAGGAGCCCCCAGTGCGAGGACATGGCACCTCTGTCCTACTCCTCAACATGTCTAACTGACAGCCTCCAACCCAACTCGTAGCCTAGGGGTTGCCAGTGATGAACATATGAAGTATTCAATACTTTTACTTCTACTCCACTACATCTCAGAGGAGAATACTGTATACTTTTACTCCACTGCAATGATTTGAAAACTTTATTTGAGCACTCTCACTCGAGAACCGCATGGGTTACCGCCATCTTGTGGCGTGAACATACTGTAGAACACATCCATATACTCACAAATAAATCCAATTGGATGCTTTTGTCCGTCATGGCACGGCTGCAAGTCCCTCCCCAGGGCTTACAAGAGCCATCTGTGTCCGGATGACGTCATTCCTATCAACCTTCTGCCTTTCGTTAAGCAAGCAGTGTAGTACGGGCGATTCTCTCGCTTGATTCGCTTAATAAACTGAGGTTACTGAAGTAACCCAGAGTTTATTTAAGTTATCTCACTGGAGAATTGCCTATGGGTATACTTAGACCTCCCATATAACGACCTCCAGTTGACAGGGCCCGACCCTTGGTGCGCCTTCCCGAGAAGGCGTGCGTACGTGCACGTCCACGCGGAGAAAGACAAGCACAGGAGCTGGCAGTCTGAACTACCACCTCATGTGCCCCAGGATCTGTGCTTCGTGGGCATGTGACAGGCATTACTACCGTCACATCACCTGGTGGCAACTCGCCATGCCAACCGCATGATCCATTGTGTCCAGGTTATAGGACGTGGCATATATATATGCCAAAAGAGGAGTGCACTCCTCTTTTGGCATACGCCAACTGTATGGCTTCCACAATCCATTGTGGAAGTCTTACCTTCGTTATGGGTTTCCCCTTGTTCTGGGAACCCCATGCATACAGTACCACAAACAGCTGATGAAAGGAAGCAGCCCTGTCCACGTATACAGTCTCAGAGAGCCCTGACCGGGCAGAGGTAATTCAACCTCCTGCCATCCGCTGAGGAGACTGGAGGTGGGTGGAACGCTGCCAGATCCACCAGAGCGCAATCGGAAGGGAAGCTCTTGGGCAGGAACGAGACGTTCGGCCTGAGTGACACTCCGGAGCCGTTTTCCACCAAACCTCGTGCAGCTCGGATTTACCAAAAGTGCTGGCTTGCTTTGGCGTCATCAGTGCGACTGTAGCAATGCAGTCTTCAGTGTGAGGAACTTAAAGCACACTGTTTCCAGTGGCTCAAAGGGATCCTGTGATGAGGCATCCAGTAGCAGAGTCAGCTTCCAGGACGGTTCCTGTGGTTAGATTATTATGAGCATCAATACAATATTTTACAGTACATTTATTTATTGTCATGCATATCGGGCTGCACCACACGTGGACAAATGGCCTCATCAACTTGGGACGGGCGTTGTCCCAAAAGATAACCCATTTCTAAAATAGATCAATATTGAAGGTGTTTTTTTATTTTAAAGTTGAGGTACCGAGGGCAATTATAATGTATTACTTTAAGGCATATATGGTTTATCAGCCAGTGATCCTTTAAAAGCAAAACAAAATTAAATACCATGACATGTTTTCAACTGCAATTTAATCATTTTAAATACTATTAATGTTACATTATCACTATACTTTCAAATATCCTCACAGCCCACCAGAAACATTCTTTGGTCTCCAGTTGACACCCTTTTTATGTGGATACTGTACCTCTTCTGTGTGTGTGTGTGTGTGTGTGTGTGTGTGTGTGCGTGTGCGTGCCTTACAGTGAGAACATTCTGAGCCGAGGGCAGAAGGGTGAAGATACTGTAGTCTCTCCACTAATGAGTCGGGGTCTGTCTAATTACCCCACACACACTCACTTTTTAATATATTAAATATTCAGTAGCATGAAGGCAAGGAAAATGCGGCAGCGACAAGATAATGAGACCGTAGTAGTCCATGTCTTAAAAATTAAGAATCTTTGGAAAATAGCCAATCTACAAGCTCACGATGTGTTGCATTGCGAAACATTGTGAGCTTGTAGATCTGCTACATGTATGTTCAAATGGCTGAAATGTGTAGGGCTGAAGTGGCTAAGATGCACAGATGTTGAAAGGGAGTTGTTGTCCACACAAAGTTGGAGTCTGCACATTAGTCCGACATCCCGTTAGTCAGCCAGTTGAGACTCACCCCTTGGCTTGCGGTTCAGGGGTACGCGTATAGGGTTAGTAATGTCGGAATAACGAGTGGTCGGACGAATGACACAGACCCCACAAAGTTTACAATTAACGGACAGCAATGTTTTTTTATCTGACACAAACTCAGAGTGTTGCAAGTATGCCTTCACGGCTACGCAGTGTGCCTCGTTTTGAGCCACACACGACACGCAAGCACGCTGGGCTATAGTTTGCTATAGGGGTAGGCTATAGCAGTGGTTCCCAAACCTTTTCATGTCAAGGACCCCCAATTTGACACTAATTAGCCTGCGGACCCCCATTTGAAGAGATATGCCAGGGACCCCCATAAGAGAAGAGTTTTTACGGCTCTAGCAGTGATTCTCACCCTGGCATTTCTATCTCTGAGACCCCAAATTAATATTGTAAAATCAATGTTAATTTAACTCTGAGAGTGCAAATGGAACCAAATGGACACGTTAGGGTCCTTTTGGTAGCATTTGTACACGCTCAGAGTTCCAGACCCAACACACCGCTGGGACAACGCTAAAACCGTCTTGACCCTTTAGTGTGGTTAGGACACCCGAGCGTTAAAAAAATAAATTTCCAGTTTTTCAGTATTCAATGTGTGTATATATTGTTTTGTATTCTAGGCGTGGCATAAAAAATAAAGCATTTTAATATGAAGACACACACACACACACACACGCATGCGCGTGTGTTGCTGTGCGATATTGTCAGCCTCCATTATTCTAACACACAGCTGCAAGCCTTTGAAGTGATTACGCTTTTTAAAAAGGAGAAACTGAAACAAATCACACGAAGAAATGGACACATCTGAGAATGAACAAGACCTCTGGGGAGAGGAGAGGGGAGGGGAGGGGAGGAGAGGAGAGGGGAGGGGAGGGGAGGGGAGGAGAGGAGACAGGTGAGGGGAGAGAAAAGGAGAGTATCAGAGAGAGAAGAGGAGAGCATGTTGCCACCAGGAAGGTACAGGCTTTAATTGTGCACGGCGTACACAAAGAATAAAGCAGATATTGTGTGCACAGTGCTTATGCCTGCCGTCTCCATAATGGAGCACCTGTTCACACAGACACAGTGATCACTGCCAATGCAAGCCCACATCATCTCCCTGCTGCTGTCAGGCAAGGGACCTCGTATCTCCCAATGTCAACGTTATGACCCCACTTTTATCATACAAGAGCGTCGCACAGAAACATGTGAAAATAGCCTTTCTACAAGCTCACGTGAGCTTGTAGATCGGCTTTTTTCATATGCATACCTTGTATGTTTTGGACATACAAGGTTTCCGGCTGATAGCGATTATATGATCCCACTTATCGTCATCTGGGGACCCTCTCGCTCTCTCGCTCTCTCTCTCTCTCTCTCTCTCTCTCTCTCATTCAAAATAATAAACCTTTTATTTAAACCAGAGTATGTGTTGTATTTTAATGGCTCAATGCCGCCACAGATTGGCACGTGGCGCAGAGTGAAGTGCATGGCTGCTTCCTTTTTCCCCCCACAATCAAAACTATTAATTTCCTGGTCGACTACCACTTTGGACTTTTTACACAATACAAATGCGGCACATAAAACCCGTCGATTTAGAAATATTGAAGAGCAGTGAAACGTGAAAGATTGCCCAAATTTCCTTTTTTCGGGTTTTTGCTATTTTCTGCACTGTGGACTTGCTTCAACGGTCCAGGAGTTAATTAATTATTGACATGGAAAGTATATCTTATGGTTTGCTACTAGAATAGCAATTTTATGACAAAAGTCTTGGTAGGGGTGGGCAATATGGAACAATATGTTTTTTTATTTGTTGTTGTTTTTTTAGAAGCAGCCTATCACAATCCAAGATATTATCACGGTTCTTTTTCATGTTGGTTTTTTGTGGTTATGTTTCAAGTTACTGGTTATGTTTCAAGTTACTTAACAGTAATTAGGGTTTCCTCCAGACTGACCTTTTTTGGCCCGGTGCCGCACCATGCCTAAAATCTCTGGCACCATGCCTAAAATCTCTGTCACCATGCCTAAAATCTCTGTCACCATGCCTAAAATCTCTGTCACCATGCCTAAAATGTCTGTCACCATGCCTAAAATCTCTGTCACCATGCCTAAAATCTCTGTCACCATGCCTAAAATGTCTGTCACCATGCCTAAAATCTCTGTCACCATGCCTAAAATCTCTGTCACCATGTCTAAAATCTCTGTCACCATGCCTGAAATCTCTGTCACCATGCCTAAAATCTCTGTCACCATGCCTAAAATCTCTGTCACCATGCCTAAAATCTCTGGCACCATGCCAAGACAAGCCAAGAAAGTGGAGTGAAATATTTAAAATTATACCACAGGCAATTGGTTGAAATAAGCTCTGAATCTGTGCTGAAATTGGCATGACAGCACACCTATGGCGTTAATGGAAGATTTGAGAACAGATTAGTCAAAAATCAAAAGATGTGTGCTGTGAAACTTCTCTTCTCTATTTTGAGGGCAATAGTAATGAATTAAACATAATGAATGAATAAATAAATACATGTTCAGTGTGGGCGCGCTTCAGTCGCACGCCGGAGATTCTCGCCCCGGCCAGCACCGGGGCAAAGCTTTTTTCCTGCAGGAAACACAACGGAAACTAAAAGAAAAAGGATTTTAGACCATTTAGACCAAAATACTTATTATGCTTGGCGAACTAAACCATCATACTGCATGAGTATACATTAAGGTACAGAACTGCAAAGCACTGTATGACGATACATAGCCTACGGTCTATCTGAAAAGGCATATCGTGGAGACATTGTATCATCTCGACGACATATATCACCATATCGCCCATCCCTAAGACTTGTTATCAGCAGTATTGATTTTGGCAGCACATTTTGATTTTAGATTTGTTTTATCGACTAAAGTTTATTTTGGCGGACCTGGTGCCGTCGTAATGACTGATTTTACACTGACTGAGTTTACACGCTCACAACACGTCGTGCTGCAAGCTTGTAGATCTGCTATTTTCAGCATGCAACCAAGTGTAAAATTACTTATACTGGATCTCTTGTCCACTAGTCCCTTCCTAACATTTTAGTCTAGTATTTATTTGTTCCATTTAGTTTTCATCAGTGAAAAAAGGTAGTAGGTAGTCGACGAACATTTTTCGTCATAGTATTTATTGACAAAATCAACACTGGGTATCAGTCAGTTAAATACCTGTGTTTGTTAAACACTTGAACCCCAGCATCCCTATTCTGAGGGGGGGAATTTGCCAAAAAGGATCAACAAGCTCACAACGTGTCGCAGCGTGACGCTTTGTGTGTTTGTGCCCGACAATTCTTCGGCAAAGGCATTTGGTGTGCAGTGAAAACTGGGCAAAATTGCAATCAGTTCAGTTTTAAGAGGGTTTAGGTGGTTAATAACATGAACCCTTACCCTATAGCATTCTGGGAATGTTTTAATAGACAAAACATTTGGTGGAAATAGACAAACATCTGGTGAAAATACTAACCATTAATATTATCCTCAACTTTTCCTAATTGTGAACCTAAACATGTGGCCCTCACGAGTATAGTAATACAAGCCCATGTTGCATGCGCTGTCGCACACGCACACACACACACACACACACACACGCACGCACGCACACACACACACACACACACACACACACACACACACACACACACACACACACACACACACACACACACACACACACACACACACACACACACACACACACACACACACACACACACACACGCTTATCTTCAAGCCAGCATTGTCCACCTCTGCCTCTTGGCTTGCTGGTGTGTGTGTGTGTGCGCTGTGTGCCCTGCGCCATGTGTGCATGCGTCTGTTTGGTGAGTGCTATATGTGGACACAGGTGGCAGGGAGGGAGAGAGACAGGGATTACAGGCTCATGCAGGTTCATGTGTGCTCTAGACTCTGTGTGCATCCTCCTGTTCATTCTACTCCCAACCACCTCGCCAAGATGTGTTGGCTTGGAACATTCCTTATATCCCTTTGCACACAGTGGGCTCCTGCATACCTTCCTTATAGCTCTTTGTACACAGTGAACTCCAAGGTAGAGTGAGTTTTATTAAAATAAGTGTTAAACCACTTAAAACCCCATACTTTGTTGAGGGGACTTGGGTACTACAGTCTTTGCTGCTATATCACTCGACATTAAAATATCTTTGCCAATGCTGCTTGTAGATTGGCTATTTTCTGTGAAGGTTTTTCCCTGGAATATGGATGCTGGGGTTTAGATCGGCTATTATTTTTGGTGAATAGATTTGGCGTAGATGGAAACAGTTGGCCAGGGTAAGACTGCAACTCAAGTCCTTGTCCTTGATTCTGCTGCACCAGAGTAAATTTCATTCAACTGTATTCAATGCTTTCCCATTGCATCGATCCGTATCCGAGTACACTTCAATCGGTCCCAAGACTACCTCCATGCTGTCCCAGGAACGGTTGGGTGATCCGCTCCCGGGAACAGTACGCAGCATTCACACTAACCACAACACCTGCCAAGTGGTCCCGAGTGTGTACCCAGGACCATAGTGTGAATCTGCCCTAAGACTACAGGGGTTTTAGTGGTTAGCGGAGCGCTCGAAAAAGCCACTGCAGTGTCGTTCATTGATCTCATCAAAAGCAATCTGGGAATCCATCGGCAAAAAAGGGGAAAAACAGCGCCCTCTTCTGTTGTTTCTGTTGAATTTCCCTCTGGAGGCGGGTCCCTATAGAATATGGATAACAGGATCCTCAGCCCTCAGCCCTCCTCTTCCTGTGGGGCGCCTATACACTGACATGAAACAAGACAGGAACGCCCAAAAACGTCACATCCGTTTTTTTACCCTGGGCAGAATTTTCTATGGCTGCCAATGCAACTTTTTCCAATCCTTAATCACATCCGGACAAACATCTATGCCGATAATATCTAACTTGCGGAGGTAACGTGCCTTGTCCACGGGCAACAGATCTTTCAACGTATGGCATTGGAAATACGTTTGATAATCGCTACTCTGCGCAATATTGTTTTGGAAATGCCGCAAATTGCATTGCAGTGAACGAGAGCAAATCACAACTTACCCTGGGGGTGGTGACTCCGCCCTGAATACGCTCTTTCGTGTCAGTGTATGTTTCCATTCCCGCTATCGACAAGATGCACTTTCTGAAGGCCCCTGCTGACAGATTCAGCAGCGCAGAATCTGTTCTTTGGATATTACATCAAAAGCTACAGTAAATACAAGCCAAGGAGAACTACATGCCAGGAGTTTTACTCCTCTGTAGCCGCTGAAAGAGACAACAACAATGCAGTGTCAAATCAAAGTAATTGACAAGCTGTTTACCAACTTTATAAGCAACGGATCAAAATGCAACAAACAATGACTCGTACGGAATTCCCTGGAGTGTATATTAGTGAGAGCTGCTTGCATCTGAACTCAAAGGCAATAACATCTTTATA
The DNA here is from genome assembly GCF_964188405.1 of Protomyctophum parallelum. NCBI lineage: Eukaryota > Metazoa > Chordata > Actinopteri > Myctophiformes > Myctophidae > Protomyctophum > Protomyctophum parallelum. The sequence goes on from NC_139697.1 coordinate 93,570,666, forward strand.
TAATAGGGCTTGGCTGGATGCTTGTCACAATGCCGATGCCAGTCGTCCAGTCGTTCCACATTGGCATGTTGTCAGGTCCAAATATGGGGTTTGTGATGTCAGACTTGGATATGTTAGTAGGATATGTCAGATATCTCCATATATGGAGTACCAATATTCAGTGGGGGTAACTCTGGTGACCTATCAAATACCCAAATGACCGATCGATGACTGATATGATCATATGTCCACAACCGCTGATCATCCACATTATATGTCCATATATGGCATGCCCATATATGGTCATATACTTGGGAGATCAGGGATCTCCGTATATGGACATGAAAGGGACATGGGCGTGACAGATATGAGATCCCCATATATGGGCACGAAAGTTTGGTATTATAATCAGAGGTATGGATTTATAGAGCCGATCCAACCCTGTCTATGCCAGACTTCTTTTGTCTCAGGTGTGAAATAACTTCACACACTTGACATTTAACCACTTGAACCCCAGCTTCCTATTATATCTGGGATATCTGAATACCTGAATATCTACCAGAAATAGCCAAAAATCTACAAGCTCATAACGTGTCAATGTGATGCGTTGTGCTTGTGAGCTTGTAGATCGGCTATTTTTGGCGAGGAGGTTTGGTGGTCCATCTTACTAAGTATACTGGGTTTAAGTGGTCAAACTGCAGGTGATAATTGATCAATTCCAAATATGATCCAAGTATGCTGAGGCACCCCTGGACTTGCGTCACAGGACTCAACGGTGCCACGGCACCCACTTTGAGAACCACTGGTCTATGTTTTACCTAATGCAGTGGTTCCCAAACATTTTCATGTCAAGTACCCCTAAATTGCGCTAATTAGCCCCGCGGACTCATTTGGAAAGATATGCCAGGGACCCCCCCATAAGAGAAGATTTTGACCGCTCAGGGACCCCCCCATAAGAGAAGATTTTGACCGCTCTAACAGGGATTCTCAACCCGTTTAGGACCTCCCAGTTTGACATGCATATTAGTCTACAGACTGCCATTTAATGGCATTTATATCTCTGGGACCCCGATTTATATTGTAAAATCAATGTTAATTGAACTCTGAGTGTACAAATGGAACCATTGGAGTTACAGACCAATAAGGGTCCATTTTGTTCCAAACGGTCATTTACCCGGGGAGCCCCTGGAACTCCCTCAAGGACCCCTGGGGGTCCCCGGACCCCACTTTGCGAACCACTGACCTAATGAACATCTACAACCGTCAAAACGGCTTGCAAATGCGTTCAAAGTATGCCTACTTCAAATATTCACAAGTTAACAAGGAATTTGCCAGCTACAGTTTGAATTCTATTTAAGCATGTCTTTTCCAGCTGTCAGTCTATAGCCTCCAATTTCACAGGGCCGTTGCACTCTTACAATATTCATTAGTAGCTCTAAAATGCCGGAAGATATTTAAAAATAATATTGTGGATGCAGATATGGCAGTGAAATTGACAGGGGCCGTGGTAGTTTGCAGAATAAAATGTCAGTAATAATCACAAATTACGCTGATCCGTGCTGGAAATGATAATTGGTGAAGTTAGGCCAATAATACTAATCCCTTAGGGGGTTTGTTGGAGCAAATATTGAACAGTAGAGATTGATGACCACGCTGCTTTAGAACTGAACAAAAAACATTATTTCAGCTATTACAAAGTGGAAGGAAAGCAACAACACCAAGAGAGAAGGGATATACTTTGTGGAGGACTATACTGTCCACCACAGTATAGGCTATTTACTTAAACGGGATTAGCACTCATTTTCAACATTGAACTATGTAATTTATTTACCTTGGAGTTAAGTTGTTGTGTGGAAATAATAATAATACAAAATCACACCTGTGTGAAGTGAGGGCCACTCTTATCATCATCAGATATCTTCATGATGTATGGTGATATTGCTAATGGGAATGTAATTTGTGTTAGGACAAAATAGCCGAGTTGCTCAGACACATAAATTATCCATTCATTGCCAATGGCATTTAATGTTTGTGTTAGGACAATAATATACACTATAGCTGAATATAGGAGGGGCTAGCACTTGGACTGGAGGTCTAGAACTTGGGGGGATCATATGATCAGTGACATCACAAAGGTGTACCCCAGGTTCTAGACCTCCAGGTATTTCAGTCCAGTGATGTCAGAGTGATGTCAGACCAGAGCTCAGCTCAGTCTATATAAGGTCGAGAGATTTTGAGAAAAGATTTAAACCGAGAGAAAGATAAGACAGAGAGTGACCGAGACCAGAGACAGACTGATGCTGCGTGTGATGGCTCCTCGGAAAGTGCAAAGGCCAGCAGTTCACGCCGCTGTGGCAGTGGGGGATAAGGTGTACTCCTTTGGAGGGTCTTTTCACGGGGGGATAACCGGTCAGATGGAGGTACACGTGTTCAACACGGTGTCTTTGCTCTGGGAGAAGCTGCCCCCAGCGACAACCGGAGCAGGAGAAAGTCCCTCCATGCGCTATCGCCACACAGCTGTGCTCATAGACAATGTCATCTACATCTGGGGCGGATTCACGTACACGGGAGACTTCAGCAACGTGCTGCATGCATTTGACATCGACACCCACAGATGGTTCAAGCCCAATGTTCATGGGAATGTTCCCGAGGCAAGGTACAATCACACAGCCTGTGTCTTGGGGAAAGTCATGTATGTCTTTGGAGGAGAAAACATGCCGAGTGGCTGCACTAATGACATCTACAAGTTGGAGACCACCACAATGGCCTGGACTTTGATTACCACCAAAGGCACTTCTCCGCCTGCTTCAGCGTGTCACTCTGCCACCATCATCGGGACAAAGATGTTTGTATTCGGGGGCCTAGGTCACCGGGGTGTCCACCACAACAGCATCAGCGTGTTTGACACAGAGACCAACCTCTGGCTGCGCGCGCCTTCACAGCTTCCGAGCGGACGCGAAAACCATTCAGCCTTTGCCTACGGCGGAGAGCTGTACATAGTTGGCGGCAACGACTTTGAACAGTGCTTCGATGATCTGTGGACATTCAACCCTGAGACCCTCTCCTCGAAGAAGGTGCGCCTGAGCCGTCGGATGTCTTGTGTGTGCAGCTGTATGGTGGGCGCCCGTATCTTTCTCTTTGGAGGATACACATCTCATGACGACCTGTACGTTGTAGACTTGCTGCATGATCTGAAGTCGTTACGCAAGCAGCTGTTCATTACGTTCCGGAGCATCTGGGACTCCAAACGACAACCGGTGTGAAACTACAGATCCCCATATATGGTTGGATCTGCAGCTGGGATCTCCATATATGGGCATGAAAGGCATACAGACATCTCTATACATGGGCATGAAACGGACACTGGCGCTGATAGACTGACAGATACCGAGCTCTCCATGTATAGAGGTTATACACGTGACATCACAAGCAGCTGTTCAGTACGGTCCGCATCATCTGAGACATCAAACGACAACCGGTGTGAAACGCGGTCCCTATAACTACAAATCCCCATATATGGTTGGATCTGCAGTTGGGATCTCCATATATGGGCATTCTCCATACATGGGCATGAACGTGACATCATCATGATGTCATGATGAACAAACAAACGCCTACTTGGCAACAAAAATAAAATACTTTCTGGCCTTGACAGCTCATACATCCAAACAGAAAAGTCCTATCTGATTCCAATAAACATTGATAAACAATGTTAAACTCATTTTCCCACTCACTTTGCCTCTCCATTTGCCATTCTATGAATGTGCATACCCTCTATAGCACATGGGCAACATGCGACCCCCACATTCACCTAATAATTTGCCCGCAAGTTAATAATAGCTGAATGCTGATTGAATCCAGCTGTAACAATTCCAAACAACATGACCCGCTTTAATTACTTTAGTCTATATTAGTAGCGTAATTACTTTTTTAGGCCCAATGTATTTGTTTTAAGTTTATAAAGTTAACATAGTATTAACTACTAACTTTCAGGATTCCAATTATATTCCAAATATATATATATATATATATATATATATATATATATAGCAAAAATAGCTGATCTACAAGCTCAAAACGTGCCACAGTTTTGAACTTGTAATCTTGTGTGACGTGGAATGACGAAGTAAAACAGTTAAAATATGGATATAAGAGGTTTCTGCCCAACAGTATGCAATGTGGCGAGTGTGGAAATATAGTGGCCCTCTGGAGTGAGTGTGGAAATATAGTGGCCCTCTGGAGTGAGTGTGGAAATATAGTGGCCCTCTGGAGTGAGTGTGGAAATATAGTGGCCCTCTGGAGTGAGTGTGGAAATATAGTGGCCCTCTGGAGTGAGTGTGGAAATATAGTGGCCCTGTGACTGTCCATCGTCAAAGTTAGTTATTGGCATTATGTCTATGGCATCAGTACATATATGTATGTAATTATCTCCATATTTGGGCAACATTTCAGCCAAATCCAACCTCCACCGGCCAACGGAAGTTACTGTATAAAAAAAAATACATTAAAAAAATCACACCCATGTGAAGTGAGGGGCGCTCTTATCATCATACACCATCCAATAAAAAATGAATACACTTCCTCATGTGTGAATTTATGTTATTATCTTTTTACCATGATACAAATGATTAAAGAAAATATTCAATGTATTTCATGTTAATATAATAACACAATAACACAACACGATACAATAATACAAACTGACCAACACTGTTCTTGTCCACACATCAGTGCTAAACTAAGAAACAAACAAACAAACAAACAAATAAAAGATATAAGACAGGCTATCCAAAGAAAACATTTTTTCTAAATTAACCTCCCCATAGCCCATACCATAGCCTCACATTCATTCCTGCGGGGCCAGTTTTTCACGTTGAATATTGCGGTAGATTCAAACAGAAAGGTCTTGGCCTGAGCCGAGGGGGGGAGAGTTAAAGAACACGCATTGATTTGTTTGTCAACGGCCCAAATAACTCTGATGAGGTATTGATTGACATAAATCAGGGCATATAAGTCACCTTGAATATGAGCAGCGACAGATAGAGGAGAGTGCATGGATGCCGGGGTTGTAATGTGATTATTGAACCTGAGAAAACAAGCCGGTGAAAAATTACCTCTCCGCTGACCAGCTGTTTAAAGTCATCCTTCACCAATTGGATTTTATTGACAGCTCACCCGGGGCAATACTACAATTGCTCAGCGCTAACTGAAGCTGCATGGGCCCAGGGTGCAGCCGTGTGTGTGTGTACCTGCATGTGCGTATTCCCTCTCCCCCCCCCCCCCCCCCCCCCCCCCCCCAGAGCTTCTTAATATGGCACAGTTGAGAAGCACAACTTTAACTATTAATCTGGTGTCACTATTAACAGATTCTATACATAGGACGTCTGAGAACGTCATAAGGATCCCGAAATATTAGTACTATTGACGTGTGAGGACATCCTAGCGACGTCCCAGCGATGCGGGGCGAGATAAGAATATTCAGAATTTTTCCTATTTTTTTTTTTGGCATTTTGCTTTTCACTTGCCGTATGCTAACGCTCAGTGCAACTATTAGCTTGTCATTGACTCCTATTCTAGCGCGGCGGAAAGAATGACTCGTATCTCCTAATCCAGGGCGCTCTCCGTGGTGATGAATGGATCGATATGCTGGCTCTTCATTTCTGTTCCTCATCCGTCTCTCCCGCAAAATATGAACGCTTTTTGGAGCGTAAAACAATATATTAAGATGATCGGGGATGTGAGGTCCCTTTGTAAAGTCAACTTTTTTAGGCAAGTGTTTCATGGCTTTCAAAGTAAAAGCGATCAGACAACTCTGGCACTCTATAGCCTTTATTTTGAAGGCACTTCCTGTACTAAATGTGTTAATACTGTCACAGTATGGCCATATATTGACATTCCCATATATGGGCTTAATATTGATGACATCAGGGATCTCCATATATGGGCATACCGGGGATTGTATTAGGACATCGTCTGGGAATTCCCATATATGGACCTTTTTTGGCGTAAAATGCGTGCTAATAGTAATGCCAGGCGGAGTCTATATATATGGAGTGTGTCACGAGGCGTGATGTCATGAAGCGTGACTCACTACATTCCCATATATGGGCTTAATATTCAGGGAACATCAGGGATCTCCATATATGGGCATAACAGGGATTCTAGACGTGACGTGTCGAGGCATGACGTCAAAAGGCGTAATGAACTGGCAAAGATGGAGTCGTGGCTCTATACCCTGCTGTGGGGGGAGGTGTTACAGCGCTTGGAGCTCCAAGGGGATGCCTTTCAGAAGGACAAGACAGGACAGCCTTTATAGCTCTCTCTCACACAGACAACCCCCCCCCCCATATAGCCACAAGGCATTCACCAAATGGGACAGTGACGTCATAAAACAACAGGAGTATTATTACAATGTTTATCTCTAAATTTCCACGACAGGGAGAAAGTAGCCAATAACGTCACAGAAAAAAAAGGTCCTTTGGATCTGATGTCAGCTTGCGTGGTACCTGGCCTTACTACAATCATGCGAGTGTTAACACCATCGGGGTCCATGACGTAAATCACCATCAAGTTCAAGTGCACGGCCATGTGCCCGAGACGGAGATTGATAATCTCTGTCAAATTAGTGCTATGGAAACGGATCCAGCGTCAGCAAGCCTAGATGTGTGTAATATATTGATGTCTATAAGGGTGGTAATTATGCCATGCAGGTTGTATAAAAAAGTGAGGTCCATCCAGTGTCCTTTTCTTTCTCATTTTGAGTTTATTTGAAGAACACCAATGAGCTTGCCAAATATGACCAAACAGGACCCAATATTCTCTGAGAAGCCCCGTTCCTCCTACCACGGAGCTCCTATATACTTCTGTGGGTCCCTTCCCACACGTACCAAATCCCGTGCATGTGTGTATGTGTGTGTGTGTGTGTGTGTGTGTGTGTGTGTGTGTGTGTGTATGTGTGTGTGTGTGTGTGTGTTCAACCCAAATCACAACCACATGCTATAATGAACAGAGGCTTTGTTTCCTAGCCCTCCCGCAGTTGACCCGTCCGACCTGTGTCCAGCACCCAGGTTGGGGAATGTCTCTCCTTAGTATCACTCACTGCTCATATGCCATAATGAGAATAAGATGACTTTAAACATGAGCTATGTGAATCTACACAACTCCTCATTATTGCAAATATGAAATACATGACATATCATACCATTGTGTTTGTGGATGTAAATACAGGTATCCTATATGTTTATGACTTGATGAGAACAGAAACATCCTAAGACATAGTCAAGGCTTTGTAATTGTACCCTCCAAGGGGGAAGGGTGGTTTGAGTGAACGTCTCTCTCACGAGGCCCCCAGATGTAGCCCACTCCAGCTATACTGGAACCTCTGTCTCGTCTCGCACATATCTATCCCAGATTGTGTCCCCAACTCTATATATATCTATACATATATGCCTACTGTATAGTATAATGCCTATATGTCTGGGCGCAAATACACGACATATCCTCCCTTCCTGACACAAACCCGTGTCAGGACATACGGAAGAGCCCAGACACGCCAAAATTTAAACACAGATTTAAACATAACTGGTCCCTTAAATGACCCAATGTTTTATCAGACCCCCGTCCACTGAACCACACAAACCACATTGTCCGCCTGACCCCCCTGGAGAGACAAAAACCTATTACACAAAATAAAATAAGGAAATAATTCAAGCTAACCTAAACACAAAGGAACAACTATAACAAACTATTACTCAATCAATACTATCATTGACCTTACTCATAAACTAAAGCAAACTTCTGACAATTATAAGCAGATAAAAACAATTACAGCATCAGAATTCATCACCTGCCTTTTTTCCACAAAATTCAAAATGAATCATTAACCATAATTTGACGTGATAGGCACACCTTAATTTCGGACCCCCCTTGACACAGGAGCGTCTTGTTAACTACCTAAATTGCATAATAATTAGAACAGACAAACCCTTTGTAGATAGATTTGAAACTGAACCATGTGTTAACCCAGAAATGAAACTCCTCATATAACTGAAATCCTATTTAAACCAAATCAAATTCCTATATTGATTAAATTCAAATACCTGTAAATGAAAAGTTGACACTCAAAACATGACACAAATAATAAAACAAACAAATAAAGATCAAACAATAACTCAACACATAATACCTGAAAACAATAAACCATAACTAATTGACAAATGCACATCACAGAATATTACATGTACTGAAACACACAAAATAAAAACAAAAACCTCTAAGTTTGAAATGCAAAATCCCCAATGACATCGGTCTTCTGTCATTCCTCCCCCACTGACCTGTGAACACATTGACATGTTCCCAGTGGCCCAGCGTGGGTGGGGGCTGCTAGCTGTCCCCGTTCAGCTCCCCCCTACTCACATAAATATGCATACTGTGACTTTAACATCCTGATTTGGGTCTACCGTCAGTATGACCCCTGCACCCCTGCGGAGGTTGCAGTCGGTCGCCCCGGTTACACTGACGCCAGAAATGACTGAATTCTCCACATATGTAACAAACACTCTGGTTCTTCTTATGGGAATTACTACCCGGTCCTTGACGTCTAGGTGGTCTAACCCCTGGCAGAGGAGAGTATGGGAGGTACCGGGGTTCAACCTGGCTGGCCTGTGGCGGTCGCTGCTGACTATCTGAACTAACCACCATCTGTCCTGCCAGTTGGGCACGAGTCAAAGCCCTCTGCCTCTCCTCATCTTGTTCTGTCTGAGTAGTTAACTTTCTTCGGTACAGGTCGACATAATGTGCAACATGGTCTATATACATTGCTTTAGTCATGCTGGTAAGACCCACAACCTCCCTTAACTTCCTCTGCACTGTCTCAGGCAACCCTTGTTCAACCGTGACTCTGAAGACCACCTGCTCAAATTTATTTACGTCTGGATCGTTTCCTGTGACTGATCTCCATCTCTGATACACTCGGTCCACATAAATTCTTGGGTGTTCAGTTTCACTCATGTTATCAATAATAATACTGCTGGGGTGTATATTAGTCGGAAAGAGGGCCCTCAAAACACGCCAGAGTCGGCCCCTGTACGCATCAAAAAGGTCCCCATCATCAACAGTTGTTTCAATGTATCTCTGAAGTCCTGCACAATTGAAAACATTGTCCAGTGCACACAAACCAACTTGCCAGACAATCAATTTCTTAAAATCACCCATTGTTAATTGAATGCCCTCCAAAAGTACCTCGAACGTAGTAATCCAGGCATAGGCTCCGTCACAGAGCGGCGGCAGTTTACTTACAATGTCTGTTACGTCCACGTATGAAAATGGACAATAGACCAGGTTATGACCCTCACTTATCACTGGCATTTGTGTAGCAGTGATTGTTTCTTCCCTCCTGTTGCCAACACGTTCCCGCTCATTATCATAGTGTCGGGTGACAGCAAGATGTCCTGGCTGTCGCTCAAATGACCCCTGGTCACTGTCGTCATCAACGCTCACCTCAGAATTCACTGAGTCCCTACTGCAGTCGTCTGCTCCCAGATTGATAGCACAACTTTGTTGGCCAGCGGTGTCATCACGCCGGCTGTCCTTGCAGGTCTGGTCGGCGGTTCGTTGCCCCTGCCCTGCCTCAACTAGTACTGACTCCTGGTCCTTACGAGCTTTTTCCAAGGTTTGACCTACGACACTAAACAAATCTAAAACTGCTATTTCAAATTTACGCTTCACTCTTCGGGCTTCCGCTTTCTGTCCTGCTCTATGCGTACGGACAAGGACCCTCATAGTTATAATAATGTCCTCATTGAAAGTGCCCGTTACCGGCCATCGCTGTTCAATGTCAGGCCAGCGTTTATTCCATTTCTTTGAAATCACAGCAATACCCACAACGGCGGGGTTATCCCGCTCCAGAATTCCCACTGGGTTTAGAATTTCCTTAGAACTCATCCTCAACACTAAATGAGTACCAGATTAACACAAAAGCAACTGCAGTGACACTATCTGTCCAAATGTTATATCAGATCTACTGCCTATTCTATTTCCCAGAAGTTGTTCCACACAACAAGAAATGGGACAATTCACTACTTTCCCTCTCCATCCAGACCAGGCCTCTGTGTCTTTTGTCTGAGTCCTTGCCTTGGCCTTTGTTGTTTTTTGGACATAAGAACACAAAAACGATGTCATTAGTACCACTTCTCCAATTCTTAAAAAATAACCCTCAATGACATGGGCCCTCACTCACACTCACTGTCAGGCTTGTTATATCTTCTCATTTAAACCCCTGGCCAACGTCTACCCAATTCAAGCTTCATATGACCTGGCAAACATTGCTGTTTCTCCTGACACCTTAAGGTGTACCCGATCATTATCCACCACCAAAAATAAAAAAGTGTCAACAGCAGACAATTAAGTCTACCATCGCTATGCCTTTTTTAAATGAGAAGATTTTCCAACCCTTCAACCACACTCACTCGCATCACACAATACGACAAGGTAGAAGTAGCCTGTTATGTTTCTTCCACAGTACTACAAGGAGAGAATGCCCCCCTTGACTCATGCACTCACACACTCATGTGCCGTGTCCTCTCTCACACATGGAGAACCATAATAGCTACCCCCACATTCCACACACTCATTTGCATACAACCAACTCATAGAATGAGTAGATGGAGATTTCTCACTCAAAGCAACTGTTTAAACAATTTCTCCAATAGTTCCACACTCCTACGTATGTACACTCTACCGTACATGAATAGCCATTTTATAGTTCCCTTATCTAATTTAATTCATTCATCCAGTTATTTATTAACCTCCTATTAATTTCCAAATTTCAATTGTTCAAATATTACCTATTATTATTATATTACCTATTATTATTATAAACCTATTATAAATGTTCCAACCCAACTCAATATACCATCAATATACCATCAATATACCATCCCCCCTTTAAAACCTGTGGAACATGTTTTAACCATAGCCTACTGCACCTCCAATCCTTAACCCTCAGTTAACCACCCAGGCAACGGTACACACACAGGCCACTCCGACACAGAGTAAACCATTCAACAAAACCCCATCAGCGCCATGCCATAGTCGGGAAGGACAGACAGGCCCCCCACCCCCGCCCCACCCCTCTCAATACTGAGGAGAGTGGGCAGGGAGGAGCAGCAGCACACACATGCATGCAGCAACAAGTAATCGAGTACTTCTACTTCCCACTGCAGAGTGCGTGTGGATCATACTCATACACTCCTCTCCTAAAACCCCCTCGGCACTGTCGGCAGTCGGCACTATCCCATCGGCCGGACGGACAGATGCCGAGATGCCGAGAGAGACCAATCCATTCCCACTCCACATAGGCCAACATGTAATACAAAAGCCCCTATTCCATATAACAACCATCGACAATATACAGTCGCAGTATAACACCACCTCAACCACATAACATACTCCACTCCCAACTTCATCACACTCACACAGAGACAACACAAAACACACAGACAAAATAGACAGACCACCCAATTTAACAGACAGATTTACACACAATTTACACCATGCAACACAAACACCCCATCATATCAAGCCAATTTCAATCCAATCATTCCCCCATATTAATTCAACTCCAATTCAATCATCTCATCATATCCATCACAAGTATCTGGTATCTCTATATGTACCCGGTGACACTATGCACCCGGTGACACTATGCACCTCACAGCGTCACTACGCAGTATGCACAGCCAACATCCACCTTTATTTCATACACGTAACCCACACAAGACACATGCATAGGAGGAAAAAAAACGAACAATTCAAACACAAAACAAAACCATTATCCATTCCATCCATTCCTTAACACCAAAAGTGTCTAAGGGTATCCATCATCCTTAACACCAAAAGTGTCTAAGCGTACAACATCTCAACACGAAAAGTGTCTAAGAGTAGGCTACAATATCTTAACACAAACTGTGACTAAGACTGTACCATTTCAACAGCCCAGCTTAACACCGGAGTGACTAAGACTGGCCAAAAACATTCTGTTTTGTTATGTGTTTGTCTTGTTACGCATTTCCTCGGTTGTGCTTGTCCATGCCAATGCTACATATACAAAAGAAAATTAATCACACCGTTCCACCCGCGACGCAAAGGGTGCGGTCCCCCAGACTAGATTGTATAACCGATGGAATTACTTGACTCCGCGCACGGCCCAACTCCACCAAGTCAGAGAAACGCCGGCCGTGCTTGCGCACGGCCCATCACATTTACCATTTCCATTTTAGTTGTGTATTATATTTCATTCCATTTCACTCTTATTCAATTCCATTTAATCTCCATTTTATTTAACTTCATTTAATTTCACTTTTATTTAGTTTTACATTTTTACATTAATTTACTTTATTCATAGCAATCGCAATTCCTATAAACAAAGTAACATCATGGACTCTCACTGCCCGCACCAAATGCACTATTTCCACCATTACCACCGCCAAATCAATATAGGTTATTTCCGTTAACCTGTTTTGTGGAAACACAGTAAGTATAGCACGCAACTTACCAAGTTCCCCCCCCAAAAAATAAAAATAACAGGCTGAAAGCGTCCTGGCTGGTTCGCCAGATTTGTAATATATTGATGTTGATTAATGGTGGAAAATATGCCATGCAGGTTGTATAAAAAAGTGAGGTCCATCCAGTGTCCTTTTCTTTCTCATGTTGAGTTTATTTGAAGAACACCAATGAGCTTGCCAAATATGACCAAACAGGACCCAATATTCTCTGAGAAGCCCCGTTCCTCCTACCACGGAGCTCCTATATACTTCTGTGGGTCCCTTCCCACACGTACCAAATCCCGTGCATGTGCGTGTGTGTGTGTGTGTGTGTGTGTATGTGTGTGTGTGTGTGTGTGTGTGTGTGTGTGTGTGTGTGTGTATGTGTGTGTGTGTGTGTGTGTTCAACCCAAATCACAACCACATGCTATAATGAACAGAGGCTTTGTTTCCTAGCCCTCCCGCAGTTGACCCGTCCGACCTGTGTCCAGCACCCAGGTTGGGGAATGTCTCTCCTTAGTATCACTCACTGCTCATATGCCATAATGAGAATAAGATGACTTTAAACATGAGCTATGTGAATCTACACAACTCCTCATTATTGCAAATATGAAATACATGACATATCATACCATTGTGTTTGTGGATGTAAATACAGGTATCCTATATGTTTATGACTTGATGAGAACAGAAACATCCTAAGACATAGTCAAGGCTTTGTAATTGTACCCTCCAAGGGGGAAGGGTGGTTTGAGTGAACGTCTCTCTCACGAGGCCCCCAGATGTAGCCCACTCCAGCTATACTGGAACCTCTGTCTCGTCTCGCACATATCTATCCCAGATTGTGTCCCCAACTCTATATATATCTATACATATATGCCTACTGTATAGTATAATGCCTATATGTCTGGGCGCAAATACACGACATGTGCTTGCTTGTTTCTTGTATCAATCAGTGCAGATCGAAGTTTTGATGAAGTGAGAGTTTTGTGTGTTTGATGTAGTTATTATATCGTCAGCATAATGGCAATAATAAGTACGCTGTACAGTGGCAAGGGTGGGCCTTTTACTTTAGTCTCAAACTGATTGATTTCAGAAGGGGTTTGTTCCATGGCATGCTGTGAAACCACAATGCCTCATCGAAGTAAAACTCTGTATCAGAGGAAACACAGGTTTCATCAGCATAACACTAAGCAATTATGGAGCGTGAAATCTGTTTATTTATGAAGCTTTGATTTCTCAATCTGATATTGTTATACGCAGCCACTGCCAGCCACTGCCTTACTTTACAGTCTGTGCATAACGTGTGAATATGTGCGGGTACATGCTCGTGGACGGAGAGTTGTTTCACCCGCGTATTGTGAGAACTTCCACGCATGACTGCCAGAGTGAGTTAAGTTAGATTATCACAGCTATAACTCTTTATGGGTTGGAGAGAGAGCAACAGAGAGTGACAGAGAGAGAGAGAGAGAGAGAGGGAGGGAGAGAGAGAGAGAGAGAGAGAGAGAGAGAGAGAGAGAGAGAGAGAGAGAGAGAGAGAGAGAGAGAGAGAGAGAGAGAGAGAGAGAGAGAGAGAGAGAGAGAGAGAGAGAGAGAGAGATCAAAGTATAAAGGGCGAGGAGCAGTTTGTTGGTGTTGTAACTGTATCAGAAGAAGCTATAAGGGGAGGGGCTGGATGAAAGAGACAACAGGGGATATGGAGGGACGGTGGTTTGTTTACAGAAGCTGTTACTTTTTATGTCTCAGATAGAGAGCAGAGATGAGAGAGAGAGAGAGAGAGAGAGAGAGATTATTGAAGCTGTGACTAAACGCATCAGAATGAGATGAGATGAGAGAGAGGGGGGGGAGTAGAGGACAGTGACATGGAACAGAGAGGAGATGAATAGATGGAGATGTGAAGAAGAACTGGGGGAGTGACAGATAGAGGGGGAGGGTGGCGTGCAAGCATAGGATAGATCCAATTATGTTTAGTGTGAAGGAGACTGCTGGTGCGCGCACGTGTGTGCACATGTGTGTGCCAATACTTATATCACTATACTTGTGAGGGTCGAATATCCCCGCAAGTAAGTGTGTGTGTGTGTGTGTGTGTGTGTGTGTGTGTGTGTGTGTGTGTGTGTGTGTGTGTGTGTGTGTGTGTGTGTGTGTGTGTGTGTGTGTGTGTGTGTGTGTGTGTGTGTTTCTCCAGAGGATTTCACTGATAGGGATGTGTGTCTCAATTTATGTAACTTAAATAACTGTAAACTGTATGTAGACATAGCACCGTCCCTATAGTGTTAGTGTATGTATACACACATAGTTGAGTTCCATTAGATAGATATTCCACTGTTAGGCTCTTAAGGTAGTTCGACACTGAGCAGACTCCAGACTAGTCAAAACTAGTTAAAACTGTCAAAAGACTGCAAACCGACTTCAGCAGACTGAGCAATATCAATTGACCGCCGATGAGCAAATCCTGTGCAAGAACTTTCCATACCAGGATGTGGCAGTAGTCTGCTGTGCGGTGCCCAGCCGGAAACAACTGCGTCTTGACCAAACAAAAGAACAACAACACTGTCGCGTCACTGTCATCAGTCATGCCACGCTACCGCGATATTTATTTATATAGCCTACCATCTACAGTTCTACACCATGCAATTAATAATATTTATGCCATCCAGATCGAGATATGAGCTAAGTCCTCCGCGAGAAGTGAAGCGGAGCGGGGCAACCACAAGCATGCTAGTTAGCCTTTTAGCAACACTCTTTTTTACAGTAGGCTATACGTACTGTTATTATAAGTACAAGTTATTGTCATTTGTTATGACCTTTGTGAAGCAACTAGCGAGCTTTGAGGGTCTCAGTCATCGGAAATGTGTATTTCAATAAACATTTCATGAACACTTTTCATTGATTTGTCCATTCCTTTTTAACTGTTGGGGGTTTCAAACGTTGCACTGTGTATATTGTTATTGAGACATTGATTAATGTTCCAATGTGAATGCTTTGAATGAAGGTTAATGCATTGTCATTGTCCATGAAGAGCAATGGGGTTAATAGTTTTTTTTTTATATACCGGTATTGATATGGTGCTTTGCTTTTATTGCCTTAATTATGATTAATTGGTTACATGATATAAATAATGAACACAGCGAACAGATGGTATGATAATGGCATGTCATGTTAGCATGGATTCTGAGTGGTTTTATAGACATTATGTATTTCACACAAGCCAATATTGTGTGGTGTTCATGACATTGGAACAGTGGAGAAGGTCTGACAGAGACCCAGCAGAGCGTTCCTATCTGGAGAAAGGTTTGTTTAACACTCGGTTCCATTTATACTGACTCGGTTCAACTTTTGTATGCCTACAAATCTGTCAATCTAAACTAAAAACGGAGCTGCTATCCCTGCAGCTCATAGCATGATTGGCTAGCTGAATAGCCTATAGGTCTATATGTGTACAAACGCACACATGCATGGGTAGTTCTGTCTACCCTCTGCAAGTCTGCATGTAAACAGCAGTGTTGGGCTTTTTATACAAGCAGTCATTTAATAGTCTGCTAAATGCCTAACTTGTTGTGTGTGCATGTGGCGGTGCGCAGTGCAGTGTGACCATAGATATTATGCAGTTCGTTGGAGCGATATGTGTTGAAGGAGGTGTGGAAGAATTTACACTGGGGGAGGATGTACGGCAGGAAGTGTGTTACGTCACGCTGCCACTCAAGTTATTACTGGCCAATCACAGTGCATCTTTTCCGGGACTTATCAGACCCGAACATGCGCTCTGCGACACACGCTCATGCTTCCGCGGTGCTTCGCAAGGGATCTCGGGAAAGTTTTGCCCTCCCTTGAGCACATACTGTATAGAGCGTCGCAGTCCCTCCCCCTTTCAGAAAAACGAGTGGCCCAGGAAATGAAAACCCAATGCATTCTCCCATAGGCATTTCTTATTTAATTTATTTAGAGACCTTTTAAGTGCCGTACGAAGCCAACTCTTGTCGTGACAAATCATGACAACACACAAAAAATTTCGGGCCAAACAAATAATTACAAAGAAGAAAAACAACAAAAAAAGTGTTGTAACCTGCCGTCTTTTTCCTTGTTTGGCCCGAAATATTGTGTGTGTTGTCATTATTTGTCACGACAAGAGTTGGCTTCGTACGGCGCTTAAAAGGTATTTAAATAAATTAAATAAGAAATGCCTATGGGAGAATGCATTGGGTTTTCATTTCCTGGGCCACTCGTTTTTCTGAAAGGGGGAGGGACTGCGACGCTCTATACTCCTGAGTCCTGAGCCGGAAAGGGCGTCTACCTTTATATGTCTATGAGGGTGACAACCACAAGGGCTTATGGAGATTAGTTTGGAACTAGAAGCCAAGCCCACGTAGCCCAGCCAGAGCCGTTTAACCCATTCTGACCTGAGATCAGATTCATACGAGGTTTCCGCCGGACACACACTGGTCTGATGAACCCATTCTGACCTGAGATCAGATTCTAAAAATGTCAGTCGCTCTTCGATTTAAAAAGAAATAGCAGACCTACAAGCTCGTATCGATATGAGCTTGTAGATCTGCTATTTTTCAATAGATAAAGCATAACACGATGCATAACACGACACCAAAATGGCTGCCCGCCCAGAATGGGTTAAAGAGCAAGTACAGTGACTATAAAGTACAAATGTATTCAAGTACTGTGCTTAATTTTTGGGGTATTATTATTTTTACTTTATTTGAGTATTTCCATTTTTTTATACTTTATACTTCCACTCCACTACAGTTAGGCCTATTTTACAGATCTTGTTACTAGTTTTGATTATTAGGACAAACCATACGGGTACATAAACCAACTAAGCCCTATTCTTCAGGTATTTGAAAAGTATGTTTTATACATTTTGAAACCTGAAATGGGGCTTCATGCATAATGAGTAATTTTACTTCACGTTTACGTTTGTACTTTACCCAAAGTGAAATGTGCATACGGAACCTGGTATTGGTCCCTTTCACTTTAATTAAAATGTGAATACTTCATCCATGGCTGCAACGCACGCACACACACACACACACTGCTGAAGAACGTCACACGTCCAAGCAGTATAGGCCTATACTCGACGCTCATCAACCTGCTGCCCAGCGAAGCTTCACACCACTGTTCTATTTCAGGCATCGCCACCACTGACAAAATACATCATATATTTTTTAATTAAGCCGAGTGCCCGTGGGCATATGACAACTCTTCTCATGCTCGTGTAGCAGATTTCCAGCCATGCCAGACTAGTGTTGTGTTGGCGAGGCCCAATGGACGATGAAGCAGAATCAGAGTGATGGAGTTGTATATGGCACACAATCCTGTAATCATGCAAAATCATTGCAAAGACAATAACTCTGAGAGTGTACGAATAGAACGTTCCAGTTGTACACTCCCAGAGTTACAGACCTGCAAGGGTCCATCGTAAGGCTCCATTTAGTCTCGCGTGGACAGACTGTTGCCTCCCGCAATTTTCAAACGCTTCCGACCGTCATACAGTCTGGAGCACGGAAGCTCTGGTCATGAGCATACAGAAGCTCTGGTCATGAGCATACAGAAGCTCTGATCATGAGCATACAGAAGCTCTGGTCATGAGCATACAGAAGCTCTGGTCATGAGCATACAGAAGCTCTGATCATGAGCATACAGAAGCTCTGATCATGAGCATACAGAAGCTCTGATCATGAGCATACAGAAGCTCTGATCATGAGCATACAGAAGCTCTGATCATGAGCATACAGAAGCTCTGGTCATGAGCATACAGAAGCTCTGGTCATGAGCATACAGAAGCTCTGGTCATGAGCATACAGAAGCTCTGGTCATGAGCATACAGAAGCTCTGGTCATGAGCATACAGAAGCTCTGATCATGAGCATACAGAAGCTCTGGTCATGAGCATACAGAAGCTCTGATCATGAGCATACAGAAGCTCTGATCATGAGCATACAGAAGCTCTGATCATGAGCATACAGAAGCTCTGATCATGAGCATACAGAAGCTCTGATCATGAGCAAAAGTGGACGTGACGCATACTCCCCACTTCCGTTTGGTCTTTACAGTCGTGCAAATGTATCCTAATATAAATCAAAATTTTCCAAGCGTGATGATTAAAAAACCAATAACGTGCTGCTTAGCAGAAATGGAAATTAAAATATACCACGTAAAGATCATTTAAAACATATATGTCCGTGAACGGAAATGAGGAACAGATGCAGCTACCGTGTTCGGATTTCGGGAGGTGTAGTTCCAGACTCTATAGCATTCGGAGGTTGTGGAATAGCACCAGTTTTGGATGTTATCACCCGATAATCAAGAAAGTGTTCGTAGTCAGCACCTTAGAAATACCCCCAGTCTGTGATAATTAAAGGGACACTTCACCCTTTTTGCAAAAAAATATATGTTAATGACGTTTAGAAGCTTTAGAACACTTTCCTGGGGGCTTTATGTATGTAATATGTGGTTTTAGATATTTTAGATTGTAGCAGTGAGCCTGTTGTCTCTGATGTCATGGACACTGGGCTCACTTCCTTCCTGGACTACATGTTGTCTCAGTAAGACAGCTCTCCCCCTATCCGCAAGGAGGAGCAGTGCACCAAAGAATTATGGGAATTGTAGTCCAGGAAGGTAGTGAGACCAGTGTCCATGACATCAGAGACAACAGGCTCACTGCTACAATCTAAAATAACTAAAACCACATATTACACACATAAATACCCCCAGGAAAGTGATCTAAAGCTTCTAAACGTCATTAACATATATTTTTTTGCAAAAAGGGTGAAGTGTCCCTTTAACATACTGGGAAATCCGGAGGAGAAACTATGCGGGAGCGTTTGCTTTTTGTGTCAATGACGGAGGCGCGCCGTGTCTGGTGGCCGTGCTGAGCGTTGCGAAGGCCACCAGACCCCATTCATCTTCTGCACTGTGTTGTAAATAATAATAATAAAACTGTATTTGTATGGTACCTTTCAAAGCTGGCTTACAAAGCTCTTCAACAAGCAATTCCATTTTGGGGTTGATTGGAGGTTGTGTTCACGATATATGGAGTTATTTCTTTATTTATGTATTTATTGTGGGAATAAATAGGCATGTATACCAGGTTAATTTGTTCGACCTGGCATCCTTTAGTTTGTATAGTTTCAATTTGCAGACTAGGATCCTAGATAACCATTTGTATGCATCTGATGTACGTATTATCTCGTGTTTATTGTTTACCTTGCTTTCTGTAAGTTTGCTAAATGCCTTAATTGGAATAACACAAAGCTGTTTGACGCTTTATCACATAACTCCCAACATAATGTGTACCTAATTTGGTGAAGATTGCACGCACGCACGCACGCACGCACGCACGCACGCACGCACGCACGCACGCACGCACACACACACACACACACACACACACACACACACACACACACACACGTAGTCACATACCCACTAAAACCTGCCTGGTTTGCAGCCATTTAACTAACACTGACTTGTCGCATTTCTTTCATAGTCCACCGCACCCCCTATAACTCCTCCCCTTGTATAATCCCTTCTTGATGCTGGTTTACTATAAACAGGAATTATATCTTGGTTACTAGTCTCTTGTTTTCTTTCTCAGATTTGCTCCTAAATGTCATGAGTGTGATTTACATAGCATCTGCTTTATACAGATGCTTCGTTCATATGCGGTTTACCTTATCCTATACTGTAGTTTCAAATGTAGGCCTACTTACGCTTGAGCCAACATCTCCAGCTGTCCCCAAATGTGGCCCATTTTCATTGCACCTGCCTCCAAGTGTCGGTGCCATGCAGGTGTTTCGTGGCCGACCTCTCTTTCTTTTGGGGTTCTGTCTTGAGGTGTTTGAGACTGCTTTTTGGAGCGTATATCTCCAAAGCCGTTGGAGGAACCCTCCCTCTGCTGGTCTTTGGTTGGTGCGTTGCCACAGGTCTTTGTTTCAAATGTACAGAATGTTATTTAGAAGAACAACTCTCAAAAAATGTTATAACCTGACCTTCTAATTATTTGTTTGGCCCAAAAAACAATGTTTATTGTCATGATTTGTCAACTCTGTTGTTGGCTTAGTCCGAGGCTTAAAGGTCTTTAAGGAAATACGGCTATGGACAAATGAACGGGAAATTCTCTTCCGGTGCCCTCGCAGGGGGCGGGACTGTGACGGCGCTACACTACATTGTTGACTCACACTCACAACTTACAGTATGTGACTATTTACCGTGTTGTTTATCAACTATAGAGTCCATGCTTGCTCTGCTCATTCTGAATGTACCGTACGCGCCCTGAAGTCCCTCTGGGTGAAAAGGTCTGCTAAATACCTGAATAATTGAAACGTGTGGCATCCCACACCAGTATAAGATAAACAAGGAGTTTGTTTTAGAACGGTGAATCGTGCAACGATACTCTGGAGTCCCAGGATAAAAACATAATATCAGCAATTGAGCATAACAGACCTTCTATAGAGGTGGGCTGAGGTGTGCATAAACAATACGCCTGCATAATCTATACGTTTATCTAGTATTAGCTCACGCAATCTCTCCACTGTCCCGGGAGAAGTGAGATTTATTTCTAGAGTGCGGACCAATTTTAAAGATTAAGCGCCTTTTATATACTGGAACTTTTTTTGATATACATATTTAGTATTATATTGAATAGTGTTGATGTGGCGAAACATAGAGGAAGGAGATCTGGGTCTGGGTGTGTGTGCTTCTGTTTTGTGTGTCGGTTTCAGTTGGTGTTTGTGCATTTGTGTGTTTATGAGTGTATGTGTGCATGTTTGGTTTCCACTCCTCATCTCATAGGGGGAGATTGAAGACAATATTTGTGTGTATGTGTGTGCGCATGTGCGTGCGTTAACCAAAAATAGCCTGGTCTACAAGCTCACAACGCATAATGCTGCAACACTTTGTGAGCTTGTAGATCGGCTATTTGTGGTGCATAACACAGACACTTAAGTATATAATCTCTGAATAAAGATTGGCTATTTTGGGGAGGGTGCCTGGTCTCAGTCTGCCGACCTCGTATTGGCGTTGCCCTACATAGATATATATATATATATATATATATATATATATATATATATATAAGAAAGGCTAAGATGGCTCACCTGCGCTGCTGGCCAATGGAGAGCAACGTCGCTGCGTGGCGGCCATCTTACAGAGGGGCAGCATAACATTGTGTCTATGGGGCATGTACTTTTAAAATAACCATAACTTAACTTAGTTTGTTATAAACGTCAGAGACGTCCGCATACGACGTATTATGCTTTTATGTGACGTTCATATGAAAAAATAACATTAAGCTGATGACGCGTCCTGCATCATAGCCACGTTGAGAACATTTGTAAATCCGTCAAGATTTGAGCGATTTATGACTGTTTTAGTTTGAGCTGCCACAGAACATACTGCACCGTGATGGCCTGCTGGGTGACCTACGTCAGAGACTCCGCCTTGATCCATCTAGCCTTTATATATGTCTATGTTGCCTCACTCATAAAGAGTTCCTGGATCCGCCCCTGCAACTGAGTGTATACCATCAATCTTCAGTGTACGGATGTGACAGTGCATGTGTGTGCATGTGTGGAGGAGGAGGGGTGGGGGGGGGGGGGGGGGGCACTTTGAGCCGAGGAGATGATTAAATGAATCAGGAAGGAAAATTCATTCATTATATGATTTCCATCTCTGGACGCAGCCATGTGGTGGAGAATCCCCCCACTACGCCCACCTAGCTTTAACACGTAATAACACCCTGCATATCTCTCTCTCTCTCTCTCTCTCACACTCACACTCACACACACACACACACACACACACACACACACACACACACACACACACATACACACGCACACACACACACACACACAGCACACACACACACACACACACACACACACACACACACAGCACAGGACATGCAAGTCAAGGACAATTTAAAAAATGAATATATAATAAAGCATATGAACGTACACTCGTACAGTATATGCGTCATGAGGTTATTTTAATAATCATAGGATTGTACAAACCGGATGATACATTGGCTGTATAAAAATGATAATGCATGTGTGAAAGTATGTGCACGCCCTATCCTTGACATGTACCGTGTGTGTGTGTGTGTGTGTGTGTGTGTGCGCGCGCAAGCGTGTGATGATGAGTAAATAGGAAGGTGGAGCAAAATTAAAAAATATATATATTGTCTTATTGCAAATGTCCACAAATCCTCCACAGCGTATTTGAGGCATGCAGCTCAGAATTTGTCACAGCTCTCACCTCTCCGATTTTGCCTCCTCTCCTCAAGAAAGTATGCATATGTGTCAGAGACACTTGCTCTTTTGTTTTGAGTAAAGAGCTAAAAAGGATAGTGACCTCTAGGCCGGCAAAAGTTATAGGACTACAATTCCCATGGTCCTCCAGCCAATTAACAGACAGGTGTGTACAATGTGAAGCAGGAAGACACCAACAAGAGATATAGCTCTCATCTGTTTACAATTGATAATAATTCATCATAAAGGCTTACGTTCTTTGTTGGATGCATGTTGGAGAAACTTTGTTGTGTACAGTTTAAGCCATGTTGTGCATGAAGTCAGCCTGACGAGCCAAACACCTCGCCACAAACGTGAGTAAAACCAGCCAAAATAGCTTGATAACATGTAGGAAATTTCTGTAAAAGGCATCTTAGTTAGTAGGGTTGGGAAATATGGAAAAGAAATAATCTCACAATATTGTTTCAAGCAGTATCACGATACATGCTATTATTCATAATATATTTTCATGTATTTTCTTTTTTCTTGGCTTAATTGTTCAAGTTACTTAACAGTAACAGAACAGAACATTTAGACCAAAATACTTTTGGCTAAGGAAACTGTCGTTCTACAAAAGTATCAATTTGAATTCACTGTTCAGACTGTATTGTCCCAGAGGGATGTTTATTTAGACTGTTTAGACTGTATTGTCCCAGAGGGATGTTTATTTAGACTGTTTAGACTGTATTGTCCCAGAGGGATGTTTATTTTCATAGCCTGTCGAACACAGAACCACACAAGGAACACGTAGCATACAACAGATATTACTTTAATGTGTCATCATGGCTTCCTTGTTTGCTTCCTAAAATGCCATATAAGCATCTCTATAATTTCTACATTTTATGCTTCATGCGTATGAATGTCCTACTTCGTCATAATGCGAAAGTTACTAAAAAAGAACTAGCCGATGTACAAGCTCACGGACGCATCACTATATATGTGACACAATTGTGAGCTTTTAGATCTTCTATTTTCAAAAATGATGACACGAAAAGGTACGACGATCCCTGCTCTGTACTGGCTCCTCTCCCTCTGTCTCTCTTACACGAAAATAGATAAAACATTCCCCAAAAAAAGAGCAGACTGCAATCTCGCAATGCTTGGCAATGTGACACGCTCTGAGCTTATGCTGAGAATATAATACTGCTATGAATACATCACAGCGCAGTACATAGCAGAATATACTCCCAGGCTATTTCCACTGAATGTTTTGCCCCCACAACAGGGATGCTAGGGTTCAAGTGTTTAACTGGCTTACTCGTGGTAGATTGCTCCGGATAAATGTCAGGGGAAAACATCCTGAACTCCAATGCTGTGCAGATATACTCGTCTTTTACAGTTTTTACTGTTCTGCTTTTTGTGGTGCACTCATCGTTGGCTGTATATATAGGCATATGACTATAGGGATGGCCCGATCACATTTTTGTTCGTTTGTTCCCGATCCAATTCGGATCATTTGATTTTGAGTATATGCTGATAGCGATTTTTCCTGATCCGATATTTATATTTTTATCGGACACTTATGCCATATCACAATAGTACAATATAAAAAATCACAATATCCAGTCTCATAAAATATACAGTATATGATATGGATATAATATTGATACTAGGAAACTAAGTAGGCCCTACCTAAGGCCTACATATATTTCTACACATTATTTGGTATTTGCACTTCACTGGAGAAGTTCCCATTTCCAATACCTTTACTTCTATTCAGAGGCAAATATTGTACTTTTACTCCACTTTAGTTACATTGTTAACCACTTTAGCCCAATATTTCTGCCGTTTGAGAATAGCTATTATATAGGCTATTTTCAAAAAGATGTGTATACATTTGAAAGCTCTAAATGGGGACATCCTGCATAATGAGTACTGTTTTTGGTTGGTGCCAATACTCTTGTACCTTTACTCAAGTAAAAAATAAAATCCTCCACAACTGGCACTGTATAGCACAAGCTGCATGGCTGGCTTTAACGAGACCCTCTGATCCAGTGTCATGCCTGCGCTATGTCGTGCAGAAACCTTGTATCTCAATGGCTTTTTTTCTTTTTCCGCAAATTAATTACCAACAGTGACGATATTATGGTCTGTCTGTCTCTGTCTCTGTCTCTGTCTCTTCCCATGGCTGCTGTTGGCTCAGCAGGGTCTCTTACAGCCTCGGCCCGATTGATTTCCGTCCCTCAAAAGAGCGCAACTGAAGCCGGGCGATCCATAAAACAACCCCGCTTCGCCCCCCAATACGGAGTCCCCTCGTCTCTTCTCCCGTGATGAGACTCCCGGCG
Organism: Protomyctophum parallelum; assembly: GCF_964188405.1. Lineage (NCBI taxonomy): Eukaryota > Metazoa > Chordata > Actinopteri > Myctophiformes > Myctophidae > Protomyctophum > Protomyctophum parallelum. Next base: position 93,595,772 of record NC_139697.1, read on the forward strand.
TCCGGAATTGATTGCGAAAGGCGCCAAAATAGAGGCCAGTCAATCCGGCACATCAGTATAGAAGAACAGAAGGACAAAAAAAAAGGCAGACGCGAGGGAGCCTTTAAGGTGTTACCGATCTATTTCAGCCATTATATCGTAAGCAGCGTGCATTGTTGCATGCGGCGGGCGGCGGCTCCTTTCTTTCGCCGCAATTACCGGGCTATTGTGACACCTTCCGCTCCGCTCCACCCTAGAGAGAGGAATTGATCGGAGACGTCAACCTTTATTCCCGTCTGCTCTGAGGCGTCATAAGTGAAAGGGACTGGCCCCGGTAACTAGATGGCAGAATGTGTGTTCTATAACCCACCAAGACCCGAGGCCTTCTGAGTTCACTTCGTCAGACTCCATCACACTTTGTTTTCGTGCCAAGGTTACCAACACATTGATATGAATTTGGCCGCGGCCCACCCCCCCATCTGAAAATGTTGTGCCAGGGACCCCCACAAGAGAATATTTGTGTCAAAACGATAATAAAAAGATCAAACACTTTTCTGAAATGTTCAATAGCAGATATACGAGCTTGCAGATCTGCTATTTTTGAGAACCAATATTCCACTATACACCTAAATCCTTGCCTTTTCTTTTTTCTTTATTCTTTCTGAGCAATTTATGGTAGAATTTAGCTGTAGCTAAAAATCTAAAATAGCACGGATGCATTCCCGGCATTAACCAGATAATAGACTCATTTGGCCGCAGTGAGCTGACATCAAAGGGAGGCATGCAGCGTTGGCGCTCGTGTGTGTGCATATGTGTTTGTGTGTGTGTGTGTGTGTGTGGGGGGGGGGGGGGGGGGCATAAATGCCAGGCCGAATTCATCAAGAGAAACTTCTGCATCGGCTACGACTGCGCTCAATCAAACCGCGTCCCCTGCGGCGGCCCGCCTGCCCGTTGACAAATGCATATGAACTGCGAGTCAATGCACTTTGGGTGATATGCTGAATTGAAGGTCCTAGTCTATTGACTTTGCATAAATAGACAGGTGGGGAATAAATTGAGGCTTTCAGCGAGAAAGGATTGTTTTTGTCGCCGAGGGAGCCGGCTGCTCCCGTATACTGTAATACGCGTTCAAAAGGTCGCCTGTTTGTTTTTTTTCCATTCCTCGGGGCCGTGGATTTGATACTTTTTTAGTTTTTGTTGTTGTTGTTTGTTATACGGCGTAATCGTGTTGTAAAATGTGTGCGCCTGCGGATGAAGCAATGAAGCATGCATGTGCTCAGCCGTGCACACACACACACACACACACACACACCTACGCACACACATGCACGAACACAGAAACATTCATGCAGACACACATGCACATAAGGACATAGCCTACACTCGCTTGCATTATATAGCTGCCATTTGTACCATTGTTTAGCCTTTTTTAACTCTGTATTTTGTCTTCAAGCAGTGTTGAGGATCTACGTTTGAACGGCTTGAATAGAAACTATTGTTGGTATAAATGGCTTGAATAGAAACTATTGTTGGTATAAATGGCTTGAATAGAAACTATTGTTGGTATAAATGGCTTGAATAGAAACTATTGTTGGTATAAAATGGCTTGAATAGAAACTATTGTTGCTTGTTGTTGTTGGTCTTTGCATTGAAACAGGCCTGTAGACCTAGCATAGAACAGTGGTTCTCAACCAGTGGTTCAGTAACGTGAAACCAAATGGACCCGTAAGGGGGGGGGGGGGGGGGGTGTGTGTGTGTGTGTGTCTGATGTGTGTGTGTGCCTGAGGTGTATGTGTGTGTGTGCTGTAGTGTACTCTGATGTGATGATGAGACCATAGACAATGTTCTGACCTTGGTCAGACTTATAACAATCGTAGTGTGTAATTTTATCTGACGCTATTTCATGCTCGTATATGCAATAACAACATTCTCCCAGTGAGCAGACTGGCACCTTCACTGCCTGCCTTGCATGGTTTCCTCCGCCCTTTGGCGTGTGGATGTGTGTGCGTGGTTGAATGCAATGCACGTTGGAGAAAGGTGCTATAATAAAGGCAACATTTACAATTTAACTCCCTCCAGCACCATTGTAATGTACACGGCACAGTATTGTTGTTGCTGTCGGGCAGAAACCTCATATCACAGTGACGATAATGCCACTGTTATACCGTAACGGAAGCAGTACTCACACGTTTTACTTAAGTAAATGTGGCAATGCCCTATTGTAGAAATAGTCTGTTACAAGTACAAGTATTCTAATTGTACTTGAGTAAAAGTACAAAAAAGTATTGCCATCGGAATGTACTTAAAGTACCACAAATAAATGTACTCATTATGCAGAAATATCCCGTTCCACAAGTTTTATACACATTGTTTGCAAATTGCAAGCTCACAATGCATCGCAATGCGATGCATTGTGAGCTGTGGTAGTCTCTCAGTTGAAGTTATATATTTGTGACCAGATTTGACCTTCTCAGATTTGATCTTCTCCCATACCAGTTGTAACAACATAAATGAGAAGGGGGAAAACTCTGACACCTCCAGAGAGAGAGAGACACACGCACGCGCGCGCACACACACACACACACGCTCACACACATGCACACACGCGCGCAAGCACGTGCGTACCCACACAACCTATACAGACGTGTGAGCATTGGACTGTGAAGCCTTGATATAGACTTGTGCACACACGGCCGTGCGGCACGCACACTCGCACGCACGCGCAGAACAACCCACTTTAAAATTCAGGAAGCAGGCGCTCTTATCTAGAAGGACTCGCACGATCAGAGTTAAATGGTTTTGAATTTGAACCCTACTCAACAGACCACAGGGTGAAATCAGAGTTAAATGGTTTTGAATTTGAACCCTACTCAACAGACCACAGGGTGAAATCAGAGTTAAATGGTTTTGAATTTGAACCCTACTCAACAGACCACAGGGTGAAATCAGAGTTAAATGGTTTTGAATTTGAACCCTACTCAACAGACCACAGGGTGAAATCAGAGTTAAATGGTTTTGAACCCAACAGGCCACATATCATAGAGTGCAGAACAACAAACTAAAGCTGCAATCCGGGACGTGCTTTAATGAATACTGTTGGTTGTTTTATCCAATCTTGTGTATAGGTGCAGCATTGGCCAACCTTCTCTAGATCAGGGAAGGCTTTGAAAAGCTTTCAATGATCAATCAATCGATTTTGGCATCCCAAATGTTATTGGTTGGTTTATCCTATTCGCACTTACGCAGTATACAGTAACATCCTAGTGTGAAGGTGACCTTAGTGTTTTGCTAAACTAAGATAAGCTTGTCAATCTGCCATTTTCTGTGAATGCTTTCCCCGGGTGCTGGGGTTCAAGTGAAGCTCCCGTTCTCAGTTCGGTCGACTAAAACTAGGACAAAAAATGTCCGTTGACTACCTTTTGTCACTGACGAAAGTAAAATAAGTCAGGGTGACTAAAACTGAGACTAAATGCATTGACAATTTCGTTGACAAATTGAAACCTAGAATATAATGTTAGGGAGGGTCTAGTGGAGAAGAGATCCATTAGAACTAAAGACATGTTCATGCATGCTTATGGTTATACTGTAAAATAAGCCTGTGTTAAATAAGCCCTAACGACTCCACCAAGGTCCGCCAAAATGTTTTTGTCGACCAAATCAACTGTAGATTTAGTCGACTAAAATCTTGTGATATTTAGTCGATTAAAACTAGACTGAAACTAAAACATTCCAGATGACTGAAATATGGCGAAACATAAATGACATTTCAGTCAAAAGAAATTTCCAGGGCTCTTTTCTGATCTAACGGAAACGTGGCAGGATTTTCTTGCGGAGGTCCTTTTCATTACGACAGGATTCACTAAATCTGATCTGTCTCACAGGACAGCTATAGGGTCTTGTTTTGTGAGCTCCTCTTTCATATAGGATCACGCACGCACGCACGCACACACTCACGTGCGCACACACACACACACAGGCACACAGCTCAGGGCTTAACCACTTATAAGGCCTACACTTTGTCCCCCGCTGCCAACCAATAGCGGACATGGCCAAGATGGAAAGTGGTTAACTTGAATGGGAATGAATATCTCTATCTCGCTCTCTTGCTTTCGCACTCTCTCTTTCTCTCTCTGTGTGAGAGAGAGCAAGACAGAGAGAGGCAGATCGACAAGGATCCATTTTCTCTCGCCATCACACACACACACACACACACACACACACACACACACACACACACACACACACACACACACACACACACACACACACACACACACACACACACACACACACACAGCTCATTCGACTCAGTTGGCACCAAAATTAGCACATGTCATATATATATAAATAAATAAAAATCAGACAGAACTCTCCAGCTATTATCCCGGCTCCATTATCAGCCTTTATTGGCTGTCCTCCGTCGGCCCTGATATTTCTGGCTCACCGGTTCGGCCCCTGCCACTCGCCCGTATCCTGCCAACCCCCATCAATCTGCCAGCCCAACCCGCCCGCCCGCTCGGGGTCCCTCCACTTTACAGCCCCCTGGACCAGGCGACCGTATGCCGCGGCCCGTAAAAAAACACTGTTATTCTGAACCGTAATCCCCCCCCATCGTTCTGGGATGAGCCAAGCGCCGCTTAACCCATTCTGACCTGAGATCAGATTCATACAAGGTTTCCACTGGACACACACTGGTCTGATTAACCCATTAATACCTGAGGGCCTTTGTATATCCTGGACAGTTCTCTCAAGACCTGGCCTATATAGACCTATCGTCACTGCCGGGATGCAGAAAGCTCTCATCTCCATATGTTTGTCTTTACTTGATTTATACGACAGCGTCGCACAAAAATAGCAGGTCTGCAAGTGACGCGCTTTTGAGCTTGTAGATCAACTCCTTTCTTTTTTTATATATATTTGTTTTTTTGTGGCTTTCACCTTTATTTTATATTTTTTTATGGAGGGACAGACGGTAAGCTGACAGGAAATGGGGAGAGAGATGGAGGGAAGACATGCAATAAAGGCCGTGGGGATCGGGAGTCGAACCCGCGGCACACTGCCAGACTGGATTACCAGCCAAGGTGCCTGGACCGCTGAGCCATGGCCCAGGCCGGATCAACTCCTTTCTGCTGCTTTTGAATTTTAATCCTGAAATGTAAGACCCGATAGAGATGATACAGTATATAACAAAAGACACGGATGCTTTCCCAGTTTTAATGTCTTAATTGGACTCCAACCCCAAAACCAATCCTGCCGACCCCTTCCTCTCAACCCGTCCCCCCGTCCCCCCTGTCCCATTCCACCTGAACCTTTTATAATCCCAACTCGTAAATTCAAAAGCGAGTGCCTCTGGGCCCCCGGGCAGTTATCTTTTGGTGCGGACACGCAGCACCTGTGCGGGGTCAAGACAAGGCAATTTGCAGGTGCGTGCCTGCGGAGAGAGGAAATGAGGGGACTGGGAGATGGTTTTAAATGGTAGCCTTTTTGTGTGCACACGCACGTAGGTGTGTGCACACGCACATGTGTGACTGTGACGTGCTTGTGTGCGTGCGTGCGTGCGTGCGTGCGTGCGTGCGTGCGTGCGTGCACGCATTTGAGAGAGATGTTTTGCCCGTAGGAGGCGGGTGGGGAACGGGGTTCTGTGCATCCCTATACACCGAAAGAAGAAAGCATTTAACCTCCAAATAATCATCGGTCGCCAGCCGGATAGGCCTACGCCACGATGGCGTGCTCGTGCCAGGCATGCATGGCCAGCCAGAGATCCAGCACAGAGGTGTCATTTCACCAGTGCTGGGAAAAGCACTATACATTTCTTAACCCTAGAGCACTAAACCTATTTTTTGTCAAACCATCACTGAACCCGAGTATAATATTTAATTTTTAACCCATTCTGACCTGAGATCAGATTCATACGAGGTTTACACTGGACACACACTGGTCTGATTATCCCATTCTGACCTGAGATCAGATTCAAAAAATGTCAGTCGTTCTTCGATTTTTCAAAAATAGCAGACCTACAAGCTCGTAGCGCGCCACTCGGTGGCGCGCTATGAGCTTGTAGATCTGCTATTTTTCAATAGCTAAAGCATAACATGATGCTAACACCAAAATGGGTTCCCGTTCAGAATGGGTTAACCCAATGTAATACTGTATGTTCCATATAAAAATATTTCTCATCAAAATGTATTGAAGTACAGCCATACATACACTGCCAGGAACGCTTTTATTTTTTATTTTTTAGTAAGCTGACAGGAAACGGGAGAGAGATGGGGGGGAAGACATGCAGTAAAGGCCGTGTCGGGCTCGGGCGTCGAACCCGCGGCACACTGCGACGGTTACGCCACCGCCTGGGACAAGCGCCAGGAACGCTTTTAACTTATTTTTATTGAACCAGTGCGTTTCTGAGCTTTGTATTACCGGTAATTCATAATCATATTGCTCATATTTACCGTAAAGCAGGGCTCCCGGTCGCTATAGACAATGCTGTGCTCACTGCGTTTTGCCTGTAGCAAGATGGCTCCCCGCACACAATGCTGGGCCGCCCGACCTTTCTAGCCCTTTTTTCTCTGAATTACGGCTCGGATGGAGCTGGGTTGAACACCTCGACGATGTTGGCGGCTCAATCCTAAATCCCGATTGGTTACAGCACGTAATAGTTCAAATAGTATTGCTTCTGAAGACTGTTTTTAGGGGGTGGGGGAGGGGCGGGGGGTGATTGAGTAAATGTAAATAGTTACTTTATACTTGGTTGAATGATTGAACGTACGTCGTCTGTAATCATGCACGTAACTCGAGAACTCGACACGTGCATTCCACACCCCCGCAGGGAGTGCAGTGCCCGGTGTCGAGTTGGTCAGACCCACGGTTGTTCAGAACCGCCGCAGCCTCTGCCCAGGCTCTGGACAGGGCCCTGCCCATGGCTAAACATTGCTCTCAAGACTTTTGAAGCGAGTAACCAGAACATTGATTCTGTTGGATCAACACTTCATGCTGTTGTCCGAGGCGACCATGTTGCACTGGACGGATGGCCGCAGCTGGCATAATTAATGGAACACTTTCATTACCGTAAGCAATGAAATACTTTGCTTTGTTACTTTTGGGTCACTTTATTGTTTTATTAAGAAGCCGTGTAATACGCCGGCTTAGCGCGGTCCGCCTCACTTTGAACGACCTGCAAAGTGTTTCCCGTCTCACGGGGCCCTAAGGCATTGCTCTAACTATAGCATTAAGTGGCTCCTTCTTACTGGAAGCCAAGCTTTTGGTTTATTGCTTTATTGGGATCCTCATTAGCGGTGCATTCATGCAGCAGCTATACTTTACGCTTCCTAACCGTGGTCCACACAATAGCCCAGCGTCAGTTGGAACCAGTAAATAGACCTTGACCAGCTATGTGTTGATTCAGAGCCCTTTTCAAGGTAACACCCGTTACCCGTGCTCATCACCGTGCATTGGCAAACGACTAACCAAATCCATCGCGGGACGATCACCGTCCACCCGAGGCATTATTTTACTGCGACTAGCGACGGGACCGCGATCGCACCTTTTTGATTAGAACCGTAATCTGTGAATTGGATTCAGAGAAATCAGCTGGAGAGGAATTTTGGCTCCTGCCGATTATAATGGAGGGGGATCACTTTTGCTGACGGACCAACGACTTCCGGTTTTGAAAGTTGTGCAATAGTGCTCATATATGTTGCTCGCCGATGTAAAACATAAATGTAAGCTTAAAAGACGGAGATCTCCGTTGTGGGCGTTTCAACTGGACCCTTATGGGTCCATTTGGTTGCATTTGTACACTCTGAGTAACAGTAACAGTGAGGATTTTTCCCACAGATGACAATTTATTTTTGGAAATGGGGGTCCGTGGCTTCCAGCATATCAAACTGCTTGGGGGTATTAAAAAATAAAAGTAAATTATGAAATGGTTGAGAATCACTGCATTGCGAGCTTCATGGACAGACACCATGGAGAAGATGCCACAAACAAACAAACAAACAAACAAATGCAAATTAAAAGGGATATCTAATCTCAAATGCCAGTCAGCAGCTGGGGAATGGTACTATTGTGGGAAATGGTACTATTCCACCACGGGGGTTATTAATATGTCCTTGATGTGAGATCAGAACTGATTTTAGATAACCATTTGTTTTCAAAACGAGAGAGAGAGAGAGAGAGATTAAAAGAGAGTTAGAGAGAGAGAGAGGCATAGACAGATGGCTCTTTACGACAACAAGAACTAAGCGCTTTGTTAAATGCTGTGTAATGTATTTCACATGGTGCTGGGTTTGTTTACATCCATACACCATGGCAGTGGGTCTGTTTCCATCCATCCATACACCATGGCAGTGGGTCTGTTTCCATCCATCCATACACCATGGCAGTGGGTCTGTTTCCATCCATCCATACACCATGGCAGTGGGTCTGTTTCCATCCATCCATACACCATGGCAGTGGGTCTGTTTCCATCCATCCATACACCATGGCAGTGGGTCTGTTTCCATCCATCCATACACCATGGCAGTGGGTCTGTTTCCATCCATCCATACACCATGGCAGTGGGTCTGTTTCCATCCATCCATACACCATGGCAGTGGCTCACAAATTGGACCCGGTCCAATTCACGTCACATCATGACGTGAATTCTTCATTGTCAATGGGATTTTAATCTTTGTGTAGGACAAAAATACCCCGTTTGCTCATCCGATTTGCGACAATGCTCATTTGCTCATCCATTGTCAATGGGAAATTAATGTTTGTAAGACGGAAATCTACACTAATAGCTGAATCTCCCCTCCAAAAAGAAAGAAAAGAAAAAAAGGACCATTACTGCGTCAAAGGAAATCAACAAACTATATTATTAAAAAATCACACTTGTGTGAAGTGAGGGGCATCATTGTACATACCATACATCATCTCATGAACAACTGAATTAATGTGATTCGTTAGCCGAGTTGCTCGTCTACATATGACGTAATTTTTCCCTTCATTGTCAATGGCATTTAATGTTTGATTTACGTCGTATTTGAGGCACATGTATGACCTAATTTCTCCTTTCATTGTCATGGCATTTGACGTTTGTGTTAGGACAAAGTTTGTGTTTGCACACGCACTAAAAGCTGGACATACAGTAAAGGAAGGAAAACTGGTCAAACATTGGCCAAATTGTAAAATAATATTAGAAAGTTCATAAATACCCTGCTATTTACTTAAGCAATAAGCCACGAGAGGTCTCAGGTTACCGGGTATTTTACAATGGCTGGGGGCGTATGCAGACCCGACGCGGAGCGGAGGGTCTTCTACCCCCCAGCCATTGTAAAATAAATAATATTAAATTCACAAAAGTAGCTACGCTTTGCGCCACCAGAGCGAGCCACATCACTAGAGCGAGCCACATCACCACATCACCTTGTTTTGCTCTAGGTTTTGCTCGGCAAGTAGCCTATGTGACGGGAGAATAGCGCTTGATGTCTTTACGGGGCTGCCTGGAGCCACACATTCACAGTCGTATGAACTGGGCGGTGCTTACACGCCCACACGGCATGTGTTTGTAATGCAATCAAGCGCTCCCCTTCCCCAGTACAGCTACAGAGATGTGGAATCAGCTGTGAATTAAATACAGTGATTGAAGGTGTGGGTTATCGGTGAAATTTACACCGGTCACGTGACGGCAACCAGCCAATCAGAATCAAGTATTGGGACTACCCGTTTTAGAAACAATATTTATCTGTGGAACCGAGTCAATAATGCCTCAACTCCTACTATTCCAAGTGGTTTTATCATGGTCTCTGTGATACTGTATATGGCCTTTATAAGAGACGACTAAAGACCTACCTTTTTAACAAGGCACTTTTCTTTGCTACACTGGTTCTAGGCTTCATGCCCTCATGTTTTAATGTGTTTGCTTCAGTTTATTAGATCTTTTTAGGGGCGTGATGATTATTTTTTGATGCCGTTGCCAATATAGCTCTTTGAGATTGTCACGAATGAAAAGGGGATTATAAATGAAACCCATTATTATTGTTATTATTAGTACTAGACCTGTGCCCGTCGGGAACCGGCCTACTTTGGAACGATGCAAGTCAATACCCGGTATATCCGTTGTCATATCATAGCACCCGTTTTAACTGTCTGTCTGTCTGTGTCACATTTGTGTCCATATATGGAGATATCTGTATCTGTCTGTCTGCCTGTTTCCATTTTATGCCCATATATGGAGATCTCTGTCTGTCCTTATGGGCATATATGAGCCTGACCCATACATGGGCATATGGGAGGGGGGGGGGGGGGGTCGGTGGTTGTGAAAGGCCGTTGTGCAGTGGTAAGCGTCTGTGGAAGATGTCTGAAGAGTGCAAACTGACTGTGAAGATTGGACTGACTAAGTAATCAAATAGCATGTGGGGGGGGGGGGGGGGGGGGGGGGGGTTTGCCATGGCAATCAATTGGCTTGTGGCAGAGCCTATAGAAATAAATTGGACAGGTTATTTTTTTTATTTTATTTTTATTTTTTACATGAACCATTTGAACCCTAGCATCCCCATTCTTGTGGGGACACAGAAGTGACAGAACATCGCAGATCAACATTTTCTTTTTCATTCATAATGGTCTCGCTAGTATCTACAGTAAAGCAGTGATCTGTAATAATTAGACAGATTAATTATAGGACATTTTGCTTCCAAATTTGTATATATAGTCAATTTTGGGCTTTTCAAAATAAAATACCAGGTGCATCCAGCTAGCATGGAGCCACAGCATCGGGGTCAATGGTTAATAGAAAAAAGAAAAAAAACATGAAATCACAGTTGATGATAGTTCTGTCTATGAAGATATGCAATTTATGAAGTGCTATCTGCAACACAATTATAATATAAAATATATTATATTATCTAATGGGTCCTTGGCATGAAAATAATAAAGAAATTTCAATAATGCTTGAGCCCTGTCTTGGGACTGGTCCTTTAGGAGACGCCATGCAAATGTTGTGGGAGCGGGCGAGTTTGTTCTCTGTAATTTTCGATTTTGGAGTTCAGTGAAAAAAGTATGACGAGATTATTGCAGAATTACGTGGGACTACATGGCCCTTAACGTGGGACTACATGGCCCTTAACGTGGGACTACATGGCCCTTAACGTGGGACTACATGGCCCTTAACGTGGGACTACATGGCCCTTAACGTGGGACTACATGGCCCTTAACGTGGGACTACATGGCCCTTAACGTGGGACTACATGGCCCTTAACGTGGGACTACATGGCCCTTAACGTGGGACTACATGGCCCTTAACGTGGGACTACATGGCCCTTAACGTGGGACTACATGGCCCTTAACGTGGGACTACATGGCCCTTAACGTGGGACTACATGGCCCTTAACGTGGGACTACATGGCCCTTAACGTGGGACGGGAGTGGCGGTCAGTAAAGACATGTGTGAGAATCGTTCCACAACCAGCGGAGCCTGCAGAGGGTCTTAAGAGAACTCCGGTCCTGGTGGTCCTGGCCTGGGTCCGTGTCGTCCAGACGGGTCAAAGCGGGACCCATGGCGGGGCCCAAACTCAAACCCAGGAGGGGGCAGGTGGTCCGGCTCGGGCTCGGGCGGTCCGAACGGGTCGAAGCGGGCCCCCGGGGGCACGGCCCCGGGGGGCAGGATCGCCGATGGGATCCCGCCGTACGGGCTAAAGCGCGGCGGCATCTCGTTCCGTGGGTCCCACTGACTCCCGCTGCCCAGTGGATTCAGCGGGTCCAGATCTCCGCTGCCTACATCGGGCCACAGATCGCCCGGCCGGCGCGGCGCGGCGTACGGAGGTCTCCAAGGGGAATTCAGCGGCCGCTGCGGCATATATCCGCCGGGGTAAGTGTAGTCTTCATCTCTGTCGTGCCGTTCGTCGTATCCTCGTCCCACGTTGTCGTCGTCGCCGCACGCGGCCGCTTTCTGCGGCGGCTTCTGAGGCGCTTCCTTTGGCGGTTCCTGAGGCGACAGCAGCTGCGTTCTCACCTTCTCCGCCAGGCCGTCGACGTCCTTGTACACGCGGTCAAACGACTGCAGCTGCTCGGCGTCGGCGTGGTCGCCGATCCTCACCGTCAGGTCCGAGTCCCGCAGCGTGTCGGAGTTGATCAGGTTGATCACGACGGCGTCCTCGACGTTCTGGGCTTTAAGCAGGTAGAGGCCGGTGCCCTCTCTGTCCTGGTAGCGCAGCGTGTACAGCCCGCTGTTGTTGTTCCAGTCAGCGGGGAGCAACTCTGACCTCTTATCGGCGACGCCCGGCTCGTCTCCAGAGCCCAGGCACTTGTATCCGTTCCTAATAATGCCCCAGTGAACGAAACACACGACCGCGTCTTGTGGGCAGCTAATGCTGCGTGCGACGGTTGAGTAGAATGCCTCTAGTCCCTCCATCTCTTGGGGTTGGGTTAGTACTTCTGCTCTGCTCCTCCTTGCTGCTGCTTGCTTATAAGTAAGTGCTTAGGAAGGATGACGTATGTCTGTCCGATCCAGGAATGGGCATGCAGAGTGCAACTTCCTTAAAGAGTGATAGGAGCTGGGAATGCGTACTGCTTTTAAGCCTGATATTCGCCTCATCAGTCTGATGTCACCACGAGTCAGCCCTGCCCAAATGCAGAGGGCCTCGTCTTGTCCAAATATGGATGTATGTGATGTCAGACTAGTCCATTCTGCGACGCGATTGGCTGGAAAGTGTGTCAATCTGTATTGTGACTGGCTGAGGTTTGAGCCTTTATAGGCTGCGAGAAGAGGGAAGAAGAGGGGAGGAGAGGAGAGGAGAGGCTCTGCTGCCGTGATCATGACCGCACCTCCCGTTCTTATGACAGCGACTGGAGGTGTGGTTTTGAGGACAACTGCTTTGAATTGCTATTATTGTTCAAACACAACAGAAACCAAGGATTATACATTTCAAGGGCGAGAGATCACAATAAAAATCCTAATCAGTCTTCCTCCACACTGGGAGAAAAACAGCATCTGAAAGTTTTTACACGCGAGTGCAGTTAGAACTTTTCCATTGCATCTTATGAGAGGTGGTGTTCTTCTGCTGCCTTTATGCACGCGCATGCTGTTGCTTATCAGTGTGACGTCGTCTGTTAAGGAGTCTATATAAGTGTAGAATGGAACAAATAGTAGGGGATCTGTGAAAGAAACCGCAGTGAGGACAGGAGCAGTGCAACGCAAGGGCCGAGGAGAGCAGAGCTAGCTGTGAGGGCTATGTAGCATGCAGCCCGAACCTCTAGCATATTCACAATTGGCAAAACTAGACCTGTGCCCGTCGGCCTACTTGGAAACGTTGCAAGTTGGAAACTTGCATCCCCCCCCCCTAAAATGTTTGGGGGGGGGGGGGGGTATCGGCACCCCATCTCTAAGGGTCCATTTCACACACACAGACCCACATAGACCCACAACAATCCATTTGGACCCATGCTGGTCCGGAGACCCACCGTTGAGGACCAGAACAAGACGGTAACCGGAGCTCGTTTGTGTTTATGCCTTTGTTAAATCACCGCTGACATCTTTAGTGGCGAAAAAAATAAAATAATCTCACACACAAAGCAGCAGGATTCTCACAGCTATTGTATAATAAGTGTCCCTTCTTCACGCACCTAGAGAGTTTATACTGCTGACAGTTCATTCTCCAACCACACACACACACACAATTGGAGGCTTATGCGTGCTTGGCGAAGGCAGACAGTTTCTTGTGCTTGCGCTATAGAAGCATTTAATGAGACGCGCGCTTCCCCTCAGATGCTGTCAGAGGTACAATCGCTCTGTTATAATGTTAGGGTTGTAGTCAGGTCTTATCACTGTCACTGTTAAAGCAATTCTTTCGAGAGCAACACGGAATATAGATTCACTATTCATAGGAGGAGATAGCAAAACGCACTCCCAGGCGGGGCGGCTGCCATTCAGCCGGGAAAAAAATGCATCCAAATGAACGCCAGCGCGGAAATAATGACAATGCTGCAGTTCTCATTCATGGCCTAGAAGGTGTCGCTGTTTCCCCTCCTGTTGTACTATCGGGTATTTGACCAGACTTTGCACTTGCTTTTTATTGCTATGTTCATGAATACTAATGTTTTCAGTCGCTAGTCTAATGTCTTCTTTCACTGAGCATGATATGCATTTTTGTACATTTAGCTCCCATCATTTTTTCAATTAATTCTAAATTCGGGTAGGCATTAGTGTAGGCCTACGATGCTACTGGTTCCGTATATTGTTCTGGGGAAAGAAAAACTAAAGAGAGCTGGAGAGACTGGGGACAAACACTCTTCAGCAATGATTACTATCGGTGTATAGTGCTATTTACACTTACTTTAACTTATTTTAACTTACCCTACCTTTAACTCTGCAAAAAGCAGCCCAAATCACTTAAGCGTACAGTATGCCACGACGAAATCCACACCATAATGAAAAGCTTTAATGTGACTTTCAACATCCATGGCAGGAGGGGCGAGATCGAATCGTTGGTGCCGCCGTAGGTCGGTCGGTCGGCCGGCCGGCCGGCAGGTCGGTTGGTTGGTATAGGTCGAACGCTTTGTGCCACGTTGTGAGCTTGTTGATTGGCTATTTTCACTATTTAACCCATTCTGACCTGAGATCAGATTAAAAAAAATGTCTTCTACATCCTGACAGTTTTCCATTCTGACCTCAGATCAGATTCTAAAAGTGTCTTCTATGTCAGTCGTTCTTCGATTTTTCAAAAATAGCAGACCTACAAGCTCGTATCGCGCCACTCGGTGGCGCGATATGAGCTTGTAGATCTGCTATTTTTAAATAGCTAAAGCATAACATGATGCTAACACCAAAACGGGTGCCCGTTCAGAATGGGTTAAACATTTGTTTTCTAATTTATGGCATTTCTTAGATTTTTTCTTCTTGTATTAATTAAATAAATAAATAAACAAACATGTATGACGGCATTTTCTTAATATATAATATGAGTTAAAAACTAAATGTATATAGGAAACCAAAAAAGTCCCCATAAAAGTTTGTCCGTGAGCCACAAATGGGTCCCGACCCAGTGTTTGGGGAAACGGTGCTCTACAGTACACGTCCCTGACACGTACAGTACATACTGTACTTATAAGTGCGTTGGTCGGACAGGGCTCCCCTCTGAATGGCAGCACTGTGCAGCTTATCGTATCAACACCGCCCGAAGCAGACACATGACTCAGTGGCATATTATCCTGGCAGGTGGTATTATTAACGGGATGTAATGATCTTGCTGAAGGACAAAAGGCTACAGCAAGGGATTGAACCTTCAGGGAGTAAAGCCTGACCCTCCCTCCCCTCCTCCTTCTTTCCAACCACTGGCCTTTCCTGTCACCCGAATGCAAATGGACACCTTTTTAAACATGCACACCCCTCTATCTGTCATCGGATAACCTTGGCTGACATTCCGGTGGAGTCGAGCCGAGCCGAGCTCCGGCGTGTGTGTGTGTGTGTGTGTGTGTGTGTGTGTGTGTTGTCAAGTATAGGACGGGGTTAGTTTCTGTGCGCTCGTTTTATGAGTGCTCCAACTAGCTTTTAGAACTTTTGTCCCTGTTCCTCCTACTGACTCACCTGCCAGTGAGGAGCCCCCACTGGGAGGACTGTTGTATCCTACTGACTCACCTGCCAGTGAGGAGCCCCCACCGGGAGGACTGTTGTATCCTACTGACTCACCTGCCAGTGAGGAGCCCCCACCGGGAGGACTGTTGTATCCTACTGACTCACCTGCCAGTGAGGAGCCCCCACCGGGAGGACTGTTGTATCCTACTGACTCACCTGCCAGTGAGGAGCCCCCACTGGGAGGGACATACTGTAGAGGCTTTGTGCTGCTCCTCCCGCACAACACAAGTGCAGCCCGGAGGAATATGTGCAATGACCAATATCACCCTTCCCGCGCCCGCCTTCCCTCCCCCAAACACGGGCCAATTGCGCTCGCCATAGTCGCCCGACAAAGGCATCATATGGTGGATTCGAACCCACAACCTCCGTGGTGGTGGGGGGCATGGACTTTACCTTTTTTTTCAAAATGGCTGACCTGACCTTTGTCAATATGCTGGATTATTGAACCATGTCAGTCCATAAGGCCAAGTGCTCTTTGTAACACACACTATGCAATGTGGAAAGTAGCTTAAGTAACTTTACTCAAGTAGCCTACTGTACCATATTTACAGACTATGTACAGTACATTTACTGTGAACTGTGTTAATTCCATGTTTCAATACTTTGGCCTATAGCTACTACCATCTATGAGCCAAATGTTGTACTTTTTTACTCTGCTACAATTGTTTCAAAACTTAAGTTAGAAGCTACTTTGCAGATTTAGATCATTATTTAGCCACTACTTTTATACTGTGGCTATTCAAATTGGCCATGCATAACGGCTTACATTTTGGTGTACTTTTACTCAAGCAACAATCCTGAATCCTCGTAATGAGCGTAATCATTGCAATCTTGCTATATACTTTTACGTCTCAGTACCTCTTCCACCACGATATGTCACGGCATAGTGAACTTCCCAATGCGTCAAATGCAAGTTGTAGACTAAGGAGTCAAGTGTAAAACCTCATTGTGTTCAGAACATTGTTCATCTTTACAACTCGTTAGGCTGACCTTCCTCAACAATATTGATGGAATGCTTGGCGAATACTGGATTTCTCCTGATGGGTTGAATGGTTGGAACTCGGCACATAGCACCGGATACGAGAGCCCCGCGGCCCATTGTTCTCTGTCTTCATTATACAGTGCCCTAGCCCATTTAGGACTGCACAGGCCAGATTCTACAATCATGACAGTTTTCTGAAAAACCTATAATGTAAACCTTTTCATGTCAAGGACCCCAGAAGCAAAGATGTGAAAGAATATATATATTCAAAGATTTGCGTCACAATTTCACGACTTTTCAAGAATAGCAGATCTACAATGAGCTATTTTTCAACGGCTAAAGAATAAAATAATAGTTGAAGTGCAGGTTAAACGCTACTGTAAAGCGACACCAGATGCATTCCCGTCTTAAATGGGCTAGAGTTCACCTGACCTTCACAATGCTATTACTGAGCTGTTCTGGGCATTCGGCTCGTCCCTTGGCTTCAGATTCAGATTCCATGAGTTCAATGGCTTGTAAACAGACCTCTGACTGTTCGAATACCTTAAACTTAAACTTTACGTTTAATTGAAAAGGTCACAGCACTGTATCATA
The DNA here is from genome assembly GCF_964188405.1 of Protomyctophum parallelum. Classification (NCBI taxonomy): domain Eukaryota; kingdom Metazoa; phylum Chordata; class Actinopteri; order Myctophiformes; family Myctophidae; genus Protomyctophum; species Protomyctophum parallelum. The sequence goes on from NC_139697.1 coordinate 93,612,934, forward strand.
TGACTTTTAAGGCCTAAAGTCACACAGTACTGTGTAACTTTTTTCAAGTAAACGGCAACGCATCATTATGTTTAATTGTTTTACACCGTAGCAATTTCCCGTGAATGTGTTTTTGACAACTTATCTAAACACTACTGTGTTTTGCTTTTGAGTGTCTGCCACTTGCAATTATAACTTGCATAATGTTTGGTTTATTTTAGTTTATTTGATCATCTTCACAGTAACAAAACAGGTTATTTGTTAACACACGGTTACATAACAAAAAGGAACTGGAGGTGATCAAAAGGAATAGGCAGAAGCTGAAAGCTTATAAATGCCTATCCTACGAACATCAAAGTAAAAAAATCCTCACGTGGTTACAGCAACTGAAGGAATTACAATAAACAATCCAAACAATTTAATACCACCGTCAAGTAGATTCATAACCAATTGACGAGAACCAACACCATACCCCCCACCCACCATAGAGTGTCACCATAGACATCCACCAGGATCCCTATCAATTAATTACCATAATCATCATCATCATAGGTTAAATATGTTATATACATATACTCTAAAATATATATTAAGAAAATAACAGAACCTGCATTCAGACAGTAGACTTAAAAGCAGCATACAATAAGCTGAAGGCAGTCGGGCGTCATGAAGCCAAATGTTTCCTGTTATGACGAATGGAGGCAGATGGTCAATGTACAATAATAGTATGATTAATTCCCGTTTAATGCCTATAGAGCCCATACTGTACACCCCCCCCCCCCTCCTTTGTCTTATACATTGCATAATCTAAAAGTGTGTGTGTGTGTGTGTGTGTGTGTGTGTGTGTGTGTGTGTGTGTGTGTGTGTGTGTGTGTGTGTGTGTGTGTGTGTGTGTGTGTGTGTGTGTGTGTGTGTGTGTGTGTTATGGGGGGGGGGGTCTCTTCCCCCCTCACAGGAGGAGTACAAATGGTGTCTCAGAAAAAGCAAAAAGGTGAGAGTTGCTTGCAGTGTATCAGACAACCACACTGGCTTGAGTGTGTATGAATAATGCATACACACACACATACACACACGTTCAGGCACAAATGTATGCATAGTTGCATATACACAGATGTATTCATCCACTATGCATATGGATGTACCTGGAGGAGTAACACACACACACACACACACACACACACACACACACACACACACACACACACACTCTAAGCATGCATACACGCACACACACACACACACACACACACACACACACACACACACACACACACACACATTCGCACACACGCACGCACACCCGGTAGCTAATGCATGTAATAATGCGTGTCCACACAAGCATAAGCAGTCATACACAATTAAACTATGTCTCTGTCTCTTTGTAACACACACACACACACACACACACACACACACACGCACACACACAGTGGGAGCAGCGCCGGAGGGAGCAGCGTTGGTGTTATTGTGTAGTGTGTTTTATCTTGGGCTGACGCAGCGTGGCGGAGCGTGCACAGAGAGAGATGTATGCTGGAATCGATGGTCATTAGCTAGCCTGCTACTACATGTTAGCCTGCGGTGCTACTGGCTCCATCCCAACTGGCCCCGCAAGTGATAGCATGGGCCGCACTGTGCCATCTGAATCCCCGGAATTAACGCCTCTCTCTCTCTCTCTCTGTTTCTATCTCTCTCCGTCCTTGAAATTACTATGCTTGAAATGTCCAATTCCCCTGGTTTCTCACTAGATAAATGTTGTTGGTGTATAAAATTAAATACAGAAACATACTGTAAATAAATGTTAGATAATAATTGCGAATGCAGTCAGCGCTAACTATGAGACCCTGCAGATCGTGTCTGTCTGTGTGTGTGTGTGTGTGTGTGTGTGTGTCTGTCTGTGTGTCTGTCCCGCTGTGACACCACCCGCCCGCCACCAGAGGGCGCAGCTGTAGCACGCACACGCACACACACACACACACACACACACAAACGAGCTGCGTTCGCTTCCCGCGTTTGCGCGTCCTACTTGTTATTAACAATTATTAAGATCACATGTAGGTTGGACTTATAGGATCAAGCCTTTATATATGTATAGTCATTTGCAAAAAAAAGCAAGTGAAGTATATCATAGGAAAAGGTATTGTACAATAGATATTCTAGGTCTAAAGCCCAAACCACAACACAATGGGTCGGGTCAGGCCAAAAGCTTTTTTTTTAAAGATGGAGTGCCATGATTTTTGTCCACCCTAAAGCATGATCATCAGGTCTTATTGTTATATGAGGAGAATTTAAGGAGGAAGACTCGTCTAATGAAGTACTGTCACCTCATAGACGCACGAAATAAATAATTGTGGCACTCCATCTTTAAAAGTTTAGAAGCTTACAGCGTGTTACAAGCGTGACACATCGCCAGCTTGTACTATAGATCGGCTATATATGTTCTGTACAGGAGGCAGGGGTGGGAACACATGACCCAGACTTTGTATCTAAATGACATTTTGATGATGTTCTCGCAAGTAGACTGATTAAGTATACAGCACAGTGTCTCTGTGGGGCCATATAGCATGGCATAGCACGGCCCCTGGATGGATGTGAACAGGGCAAATGGTGTGGAATGGCCTGGAACGAGCCGCTGCATGTGTGTCTTCTGTCAGAGCGAGGCTAATGAGAATGTAAGGAGTATGCATTAGTAACCCACTGTATGATAGTAACCCCCCCCCCCCCCTCCGCCCTATATATATAATACACCCTGTACGTGTTGGTTAAAACATATTGATCCAATGAAAAGTATCAAAAAGCCCTTTGTAGTCGGTAGGTGGTTTCTGCTCTACAACAGATATATAAGGATGCATGCCCCCCCCCCCCCCCCCGAGAGAGAGAGAGAGAGAGAGAGAGAGAGAGAGAGAGAGAGAGAGAGAGAGAGAGAGAGAGAGAGAGAGAGAGAGAGAGAGAGAGAGAGAGAGAGAGAGAGAGAGAGAGAGAGAGAGAGAGAGAAAACACTGCATGTTGATAATTAGAAGCCTGTTCTCCTCTAAGCCTGTCGTTCCCACTGGAGACAAACCCTCGGTAACATCCACTAACATCTGCCTCTTATCTGTAATGTGAAGGCTCACCGTTTGGCTTCCATTCAAAAATGCTCTGCGCTTTAATACTCACACTATGTTGGCGCTGTCGGGCGGAAACCTCTTTTCTCCACATTCCAATTAACCTTTGGTGTTTATTTTTTGCCCTATTATTGGCCATATTCAGACCGCAGCCATCTTGCCAGCAAGGTGATAGCTATACAGTAGGTGATACTTCCCATAGACATTATTTTCATCATAAGTATCAGAGTATGGAAGCGCTCGTTATCAGTAAAGCAACCTCCTGCTGCCTCCTGCATTATGTGCACATTCCAAACAGGTGGTACGCGTGGGCTGTTGAGTGATAGTCAACGAGCGCTTCCAAACTCCAGCACTTAGGAAAAAATCATCTGCAAGGAATTTCTTTACAGGAAGTATAGCTCATAAAATGTCTACGGTGGATTTTTATGAAACAACCACTTTACAGATTGAAAGAGGATAATTCAAGCTTTCCCTACAGCTGCAATGTTGGGGATTTTGACGTTGTTTAATATAATTAGATAGGACTTTTCTGTTTGGATGAATGGGCTGTCTATGGGAAGTATCATCTTGCTGGCAAGATGGCTGCGGTCTGAATATGGCCCATACTTGATCGCACTGCAGAAGCATGTCACACAAAAGCATCTAAAGTATAGCAGATCCGCAAGCTCGCAAAACGTGGCGAGAAGCCTGAAAAGGTAAAGTTTTTTGGTAGCACTTTACAATAATGACCCGTTATAAAGCATTTATAAACGTTTATAAGCAGTTTGTAGACTATTAACAAATCATTATTAACCTGTTTGTTGACATTCGTAAATGATTATTAAAACCGTTATAACTATGGTTACAAATCATTTATAAGGTATTAGTAAGTAGTAAACTATTCATTAATAAGCCATTTATATACATCTGTAAATGATTATTAAATCATTTGTAATGACCCCATGATAAAGCATTTATAAACGTTTATAAGCAGTTTGTAGACTATTAACAAATCATTAACAACCTGCTTGTTTACATTTGTAAATGATTACTAAAACCTTTATAAATTATTTGTAAATTTGTTATAAAGTATTAGTAAGTAGTAAAACTATTCATGAATAAGCCATGTATAATACATCTGTAAATGATTATTAAATCATTTGTAACTGATGTTATATAATATATACAAGCTATTTGTATATTTGGGAAATGTGTTTGTTCATGTTTAACATATACTTTGTAAAACATTCCTAAAATATCTATAAATCCTTAGTACATGTTATTAAGTGGAGGAGGACAGTCATACTCGGATACGAGTGACCGCCGATGATGATGAAAGTGACGACAGTTCATCATTTACAACTGTCTGTTAATGTTTGTTCATGTTTAACATATGCTTTGTAAAACATTCCTAAAACATATATAAATCCTTAGTACATGTTATTAAGGTCCCTATAGTAAAGTGACGACAGTTCATAATTTACAACTGTCTGTTAATGTTTGTTCATGTTTAACATATGCTTTGTAAAACATTCCTAAAACGTATATAAATCCTTAGTACATGTTATTAAGGTCCCTATAGTAAAGTGACGACAGTTCATCATTTACAACTGTCTGTTAATGTTTGTTCATGTTTAACATATGCTTTGTAAAACATTCCTAAAACATATATAAATCCTTAGTACATGTTATTCAGGTCCCTATAGTAAAGTGATGACAGTTCATCATTTACAACTGTCTGTTAATGTTTGTTCATGTTTAACCCTACATCATTTTATGTTGAAGATGTTGTGTTGCATTGTGGGTAATCCTCAGTACAGAGGAACTCCATACTGAGGGTAAGATGGTCTCCTGTTTGCTCAGGCACAAACACATCAATTACAAACATCTAAGCTTCATATAAGTGGCCAGATATGCACTCATGTTTACATAGTGTAATTCAGTAACATTCGTTTTTGTATGACATGGTATCATATGACATTGTTTATTTAATTGTTTGAAAAACGGTTAGCATGTTAGCTAGCTGTTAGCACAGCTGTTAGCTGTGCTGTGTAGCCTGTGTTACATGAGAATTCACTGACACTCCATGTAAGTGAATTCTCAAAAACGAATGTTACTGAATAACACTATGTAAACATGAGTGCATATCTGGCCACTTATATGAAGCATAGATGTTTGTAATTAATTTGTTTGTGCCTGAGCAAACAGGAGACCATCTTACCCTCAGTATGGAGTTCCTCTGTACTGAGGATTACCCACAATGCAACACAACATCTTCAACATAAAATTATGTAGGGTTCATAATTTACAACTGTCTGTTAATGTTTGTTCATGTTTAACATATGCTTTGTAAAACATTCCTAAAACGTATATAAATCCTTAGTACATGTTAATAAGGTCCCTATAGTAAAGTGACGACAGTTCATCATTTACAACTGTCTGTTAATGTTTGTTCATGTTTAACCCTACATCATTTTATGTTGAAGATGTTGTGTTGCATTGTGGGTAATCCTCAGTACAGAGGAACTCCATACTGAGGGTAAGATGGTCTCCTGTTTGCTCAGGCACAAACAAATTAATTACAAACATCTATGCTTCATATAAGTGGCCAGATATGCACTCATGTTTACATAGTGTTATTCAGTAACATTCGTTTTTGAGAATTCACTTACATGGAGTGTCAGTGAATTCTCATGTAACACAGGCTACACAGCACAGCTAACAGCTGTGCTAACAGCTAGCTAACATGCTAACCGTTTTTCAAACAATTAAATAAACAATGTCATATGATACCATGTCATACAAAAACGAATGTTACTGAATTACACTATGTAAACATGAGTGCATATCTGGCCACTTATATGAAGCTTAGATGTTTGTAATTAATTTGTTTGTGCCTGAGCAAACAGGAGACCATCTTACCCTCAGTATGGAGTTCCTCTGTACTGAGGATTACCCACAATGCAACACAACATCTTCAACATAAAATGATGTAGGGTTAAACATGAACAAACATTAACAGACAGTTGTAAATGATGAAGTGTCATCACTTTACTATAGGGACCTTAATAACATGTACTAAGGATTTATATATGTTTTAGGAATGTTTTACAAAGCATATGTTAAACATGAACAAACATTAACAGACAGTTGTAAATGATGAACTGTCGTCACTTTACTATAGGGACCTTAATAACATGTACTAAGGATTTATATACGTTTTAGGAATGTTTTACAAAGCATATGTTAAACATGAACAAACATTAACAGACAGTTGTAAATTATGAACTGTCGTCACTTTACTATAGGGACCTTAATAACATGTACTAAGGATTTATATATGTTTTAGGAATGTTTTACAAAGCATATGTTAAACATGAACAAACATTAACAGACAGTTGTAAATGATGAACTGTCGTCACTTTCATCATCATCGGCGGTCACTCGTATCCGAGTATGACTGTCCTCCTCCACTTAATAACATGTACTAAGGATTTATAGATATTTTAGGAATGTTTTACAAAGTATATGTTAAACATGAACAAACACATTTCCCAAATATACAAATAGCTTGTATATATTATATAACTAATCAGTTACAAATGATTTAATAATCATTTACAGATGTATTATACATGGCTTATTCATGAATAGTTTTACTACTTACTAATACTTTATAACAAATTTACAAATAATTTATAAAGGTTTTAGTAATCATTTACAAATGTAAACAAGCAGGTTGTTAATGATTTGTTAATAGTCTACAAACTGCTTATAAACGTTTATAAATGCTTTATCATGGGGTCATTACAAATGATTTAATAATCATTTACAGATGTATATAAATGGCTTATTAATGAATAGTTTACTACTTACTAATACCTTATAAATGATTTGTAACCATAGTTATAACGGTTTTAATAATCATTTACGAATGTCAACAAACAGGTTAATAATGATTTGTTAATAGTCTACAAACTGCTTATAAACGTTTATAAATGCTTTATAACGGGTCATTATTGTAAAGTGCTACCAGTTTTTTTTGTTTCCGGCCGGCAGAGACGACGTGTATCAGGCAGTGTTGTTTTCGTCGACTAAAACTAATGCGAAAAGTGTTCGTCCACTAACTTTTTTCACTGGCAAACTAAATGAAAAGTAAGCTATATGATGACTAAGACTAAATATATGGACAATTTCGTCAACAGATAATGTTAGGAAGGGACTAGTGGACAAGAGATCCAGTATACAGTAAGTCATTTTACACTTGATTGCATGATGAAATTGGCCGATCTACAAGCCCACAACGTGTCACACTGCGACACGTTGTGCACTTGTAGATGTATATGCGGTCTAGTCTAACTTGGACTTGCCTTGCATAGTCCCCAGTGAATAGGCAGGTTGCCCTTCACTGGTAACCCTATTTTGGAATTATTTTTTAAATATATGAAGGTATTGTGGGCTGGGATTTTTACAAAAAAGCCCCCCTTTTAAATACATACACACATACATGCATACCTACGTACATACAGTACGTGTGTTACAGTTTTTAAGGACCCTATTTTAGGCCAGTGCAACAGAGCATGCTTTTGCCTTTTTCTAAACCCTACCCATTTTAACCAAATACATACATACATACATACATACATACATACATAGGGACACTACAGTCTGTCTACTGTCTGTCTGTGAGAGAGAGAGACAGAGAGAGAGAGAGAGAGAGAGAGAGAGAGAGAGCATGGTCTGGTAAACAGAGTGCTGTTCAACCATTTATCACTCCAGTTTCCCAGGCCACCTCTCTCTCTCTCTCTCTCTCTCTCTCTCTCTCTTCAGATATAATTGGGAGGCAGTGAGCCAGCTGTGTGCACGGAGCTACCTGGCTCGCATTGTGCACCACTTAAGCTGTATACACTTCGCTGAACCAGAATCGAAAACAGAGGATCTATTGTGACCTTATTGATCTTGTATATCTATTTTTGTTTTGTTTTTTTGTGTATTTTTTGGGGGGGGTGGGTCATAATTTTTTTACTTTAATAAATCTCACTATGTAGTTAGGTGTCCGGCCGCTTTGGACACAAATAACATGGCAGCCAACAGCCCAACATCTGTGACTTCATTACCCAAGATTCTCTGCATCCGCTCCTGCACTGTGCCATACACGTTCATGAGTTGTGTCCGAGATTGAAAAGTGAGATACGCGATCGTTTACTTCCCGTATCTGCGTGGGCACTCATCCTTTTTAGGAGACGGGAGGCAGGTTGGAGTCATTGCGCTAGAGAGTCTAAAAGGATTGTTGTTATTGCTTAAACTTTTGACTTAAGCATCACATTATTACATGCACATGATAATATACATTATAGGTAGACAGACATTACAAGAACATGTACAGAATGCATTTTGAACCTGCATTTAATGACATACTGACATGAAAACCTCACTACATAGTGGAGGCTGGGTCGGTGGAGGGAGTTGTGGAACCGCGAGACACGTCGAGCATGTAAGAGTGACTGTTAAGGCCTATTCATAGTCTGGATTTTCGGTGGTGAGGTGACCACCGCTCCGGTGGTGAGCTGACCACCGGAGCCGAAATAACGTTGAGCGGTGGTGAGTAAAAACAGAGCGAAGGGCTGGAGCAGTGGCGGTGGTTTGCTCTTCACCGCGGCGCGTGACGTCATGTTGTAGTTCGGTGGTCACCTAACCACCGAAAATCCAGCCTTTAGTCTGCTTGAATAGGATGTAGATCTCATAGATTATTAGGTTATGTTCACACCGGATTCGGTTTCTGCCGATGTGGGCATCTTTTTGCAACTGTTTTCAATGGGAATGGCCCACCTGAATGGAGCACTGTGTGCCTTGTGTTTATTATGCTCTGTGCACTGAGGCATTGCGTACCAGCCAACTTCAGTCACCTCATAGCTCTGTCAGTGTTATTTTGCATGGCTGTGTTGTTGAACACAGCTTAACATCGGGAAAGTTACACAACTGAGCCGCCCAGGTGATGTAATACTAATAATAATAATAATAATAATAATAATAGTAATAATAATAATAATACTAATCACCGTAGTCTTATCGTGCATTACATGAAAACTCCCGTCGGACGGTCGTCAAAGTTGATTGAGTTGGATACTGTTTCTCCCTCTAACATTTCCCCTGTCATGCACATTATTTTGTCCAGTGCATAGCCTACTGCAGGCCTGGTTGACTAGATTTAGAAGACATTTTGAAGCTCTTGCTACTGAAATGCTCGATTATTTATATGGAGAAATCCTACATCTCAATGGGTGAGAAGGAAAGTTTGCCAAGTCTCCTGTCTTAGTAACCGTTGCCTATTGGACAAGGACGGGTTTGGGAGGGACTTAGCTAAATGCTAATTGCACGTGCCGTGTGTCCCGGCGAACAGACCTAAATGAATGTTTGCGTCCAGCGCACGTTTTACATGCTTATTTATTGGCATGCATGCGTGTGTACAGTATGTGTGTGTCTTCCTCGTCCTTCAGACCACTGGAGACCAAAATGAGCCCCTCGTGACAGCTGTATAGACTTCATGTCCCACGAGGACTCCTTGTCCGTCCGTCCTCCGGAGCAGGACAGACGAGGTCAAACCCGCTGAACCGTCTCTTCATTGTCCTCGCATAACTCTTCTTCCCAGCGGTTGACAGTAACCCAGTACATTTACCTAAGTAAGTTTTTTGGAGTGTTAGTATTTTACTTCTGTACTTTTGTGCGTGTGCGTGCGTGTGTGCGTGTGTGTGTGTGTGTGTGTGTGTGTGTGTGTGTGTGTGTTTTCACATTCACATTGGCCACAAACGTGTAAAAAATATATAAAGATATAAAATGAATGAACCACTTGACCAACAATAGTGAGCTTTTTGTGAAGATTTATTTCGTGTTTTAGGGGAACATTTCCAAAAGAAATTGATACATTTGAATAATCTGAATTAGTTTTTTAAAGGCCCAGTGAAATGAAAAATATGTTTTTCACACTTTTAGACCACATCCGTGGTCATCATTATGGGCATATCTAGCAATGGATGCCCAAAATATAAAGATCGTACGTACTGCGTGATGACGTGTCGAGGCCCGCATCATTAACCCATTCTGACCTGAGATCAGATTCATACGAGGTTTCCACTGGACACACACTGGTCTGATGAACCCATTCTGACCTGAGATCAGATTCTAAAAATGTCAGTCGTTCTTCGATTTTTCAAAAATAGCAGACCTACAAGCTCGTAATCATCACGCTAAAATATGTATCTAAAAACATTACAGGGTAGAAATAAGCCACATAGCAGTAAACTGGTACAGCTGGGCTGGCCGACTGTCTGACTGTCTGACAAACACACTCCATGCGTCCTGCGTGCAAGTTTTCTTTAAGCATAGCTACCGTCCCATCGCCTGAATGGATGTGACACTCTTATTGGTTCAGAAACTTCAGAGCCGGCGTTTCAAGCTGAAACTTAAAAATAAAATGCCCACATTTAAAGCAAGTATACTCCAGTAGGTTAACTGGAGTAGTAGGTACAAATGTGACTGAGCATCTTTTTTACTTTTGACTATTATTTCAGTGGAGTGAAAATCACAAGCTTAAAGTACTAAAAACACAGAAAACAGAGGACAGATAGTCACTCAAAAAGTATATTACTTACAGTAACCGAAGTAAATGTACTCTGCGCTAATGTCCACCACTTCAGACTGGTCAGACAGGGTCAGAGCCGGCTGAAGTGCCTCTTAGCCGGGGAGCCACAGGCCCAAAAGCTCAACGGTTAAGGATTAACCTGTGTTGTCACAACATACTTTTTTATTTGTGTTTCTTCTATTCACTTGGTCATTAACCCACTAATGGCCAAGTTGCCAACCTTAATAACATCTTATTGTGCCTTAGGCCAGCTTTGGCTGACTTTTTGAATGACAATAGAATAATGTGCGATATGACCACAATGTCACGAAATATCTCATTTTAAAGCTGCACATCTCTAGTTTACACCGAAAAACAAAATATGTTCCTAGCATGTTCCTTCGTTTACTTATAAGCACTTTAGTACACCTTGGTTTGACTTATCACTGAAACCAAGGTCTACTAAAAAGCTTATAAGTAAACGATGGAACAAGCTATAATCATAATTATTTTTTCATTGTAAAGTAGTGACTTGGAGCTATAAAATGAGACATTTCGTGACATTGTGGTCATATCTCACATTTTTCGATTGCCATTCAAAAAGTCGCCAAATCTGGCCAATGCTGGCCAATGCCCCATTTCTTAATTCGTCATTTTAATGCAATAAGAGGGATCAGCGATCTAAATACAATACATCAAGTTTTACTTTCGATTTCAAAGTAATACCCAGAAGTTCCACCTGATGGCAGGAACGTTCCATTATTCTGATTTTGACAAAAGTGTTAAATCTGGCTAAATCACTTCCTGTCAAACGAGGTAAACAAAGGAAGCTAATTTGACCCCTAGCTTATAGCTTGGCCGTCCGGATTGCTAAACTAACATTAGCTTTGTCATAACTTAGTCAGATTAAGCTTAAAAACGGCCAGGAACATCCCAAAATATCACATTTTTTCCCGCGGATCACATAGAGACGGCGCGCGTGCACGATAGTGCACGATCGCGCGGGTTTCAGCCGGTTTTTGGTAGATTACATAAAAATAATTAAAAAAATGTCAAACAATTGCAATATTTTGTTATAAAAAGACGTACTGACAGGGCAGTACGTCTACTACGCAGATAACGTCATTGGCTTGGAGGGATTTGTTGATTTACTACGTCAATTAACATGGCAGTCTATGGGCTTGACGTAGCCTTGGCCACAAAGGAGTTACTGTAAGGTCCACAGAATGAGAGGTCTGCTCTGCCGGAAACATCGCGAAAAAATGTTATGGCCATTTTTGTATACCCCACCAATATAAGGCAAAATGTCATCATACTTTAAGTAGCATGTGACATGTCAAACTAGGGGGTTTTCATGATTCGGAATCCATTCCAAGCATTAGTTTTGCACGAAAGACACTCCTTGGCCTAAACACGGCGATAGCCGTCATCACAAATCAGCACATTTTTGGGCACATTTGGGAGTGGATATGGCTGAATGTAGGCCAAGGAGTGTTTTTTTTTCTGTGCAAAACTAATGCTTGGAATGGTTTCAGAATCATGAAAACCCCCTATAGTTTGACATGTCACATGCTACTTAAAGTATGCCTTATATTGGTTGTCTATGGTGGGGTATACAAAAAAAAAGAATATTGCGATATTTCCGGCAGAGCAGACCTCTCATTCTGTGGACCTTAATGACCAAATGAATAGAAACAATACAAATAAAAAGTATGTCATGACATCCCAGGTCCTCTCAAATTTTTGGTGCTGGCCCCCCGGCTATCTCGTTCTCCATGTAGAGACGGTGACCGTCACGGAGCGGGCTGGCGGTCCGACAGTGGGGTCCGTATGATGGACATGTAGTGTAATAGGCAGCACCCATGGGGGGCAGGGGATTGAACCTGTGGAACCCTCTTCTGTACAAGCCCCTCCATCATCCTGTCAGACCCGCCCACGCCCCACAGCAGCATGTCACTGCCTTCATATATATTGCATGACATTGTATTGGCATTACTGTGTGTCCATGTTTGTGATGACAATCCCTCCTCGACCTCTTTGATGCACAAGCTATGCACAAGCCATTTTTATGTGTCCTATTTTATTTTCTGTTGACTATTATTTCAAAACATTAAAAAAAAAACATTTCCAAACAAAAGCAAAAGATTCAAAGTTCATTTTTTCTGTAATTCCATGGAGGAATCAAAGACAAATCTAAGAAATTACATAAATTAGAAAACAAATGTTTTAAGTAGTAGTGGAAATAGACGATCTACACGCTCACAACGCAACTCCTCATGCATAGAAGGAAGCATGAGGTCAGTCTGTACGTTGCCCCCCCCCCAGGTTGGCAGAGGGAGTTAGCGCCCAGCATTACATTAGATATTGACACTGGGTGGGAAAAAATGGGTTGCAAAATCGTTGGATAAAATTAAAAATTAAAAAAGTGCAATATTTCAATGTTGCACTCAGCGCGCCTTAAGGAACTCGGCTAAAGCTTCATTCCTGTCGTGCCAATAATCGCGGTAAAGCACGCACCCTCTGGTGTGATATTGCTTAACCCATTTAGGACTGAGGCCTTTTTCATGATATTATATGTAATAAATATGTAGTTCCAGGGACCCCCCAGAAGCAAAGATTTGAGTTAGAAACGTTCGCTCTGAAAGAATATATATTCAAAGATTTGCGACACATTTTCACTATTTTCCAAAAATGGCAGATCTACAAGCTCGTAGTGCGGCACTCGTGCTGCGCTACGAGCTATAGGCCTACTGTACAATGTACATAATGCTTAAAAACACCAAAAGGAGTGTTCCCATCCTGGACGGGTTAATGATATAAATGCAGTCCACTTACTGTACCGTGCTGTAGTGTAGACGGGTCGTCATTGCTCTTCTGGCCGCAGACAGAGACATTGTCTCACACCATTCTTTACAGCGTGAGTTAAATGAACACTGATGGCTGTTGGACGGCGGCCGGTATAGTGCTGTATATTCTTGGCCTGGTCTTTACGGGGGTGTCTGTCCGGGCTGTCTCTCTCTCTCTCTCCCCTCGCTCTCCTCGCAGCGTGAGAAACTGTCTTCATGATTCATTCATCACACCGAAGACTCCCCTCCAGCTTCCCATTACTATAGTTTAGACTGCACTAATTGGCTGCGGACATCGGCTGTGGGGGTGGGACAGAGAGAGAGAGAGAGAGTTTTTTTTTTTTTTTTACTGTTTTTATTAGGCATTTTGTATATGGCAACTTCAGAATATCTTTGAGTAGTTCCAAATACAATACATAATAAAAAAAAAACATAAATGTGAGAGAGAGTATTTTAACAAATGCTAGTAGTTCTCAAAGCTGTTCGTGCCAAAGACCCCCCAAATTGATATATGCATTTGGCCGCTGACCCCCATCTGAAAATGTTTAGTGCCAGGGACCCCTGGAAGAGATGATGTGTTAAGTTTTAAAACCCCTAGTCCTGAACAACAAACACTCTATAGCGGTGATTACCAGAATAGAAACCCTTAAGCTTTTAACAAAACACTTTTTTATTTTACCCAAACAAATTAACTACCAAATTATCAATTATCCTACCTTTTAAGTGTTTAATTAATAACTACATTTTAATGGTTGACATCCCAGGTCCAACTCCGCCGTACTGCAGCATGTCATTAACTTTTATGAGCGGAATTGATTGCGGTGGACTACAGTTATTATAAGCAGCAGATTAAATAACTACATGGACCAGTTCTGTTGACATATCATGCTGTTTTATATCAAAGTGACATTGGTGGTGGAGTACATTTTACTAAAGTACTGTACTTAAGTATTTGTAGACCTACTATACTTTCCAATTCCCAATACTTTCACTTCTACTCCACTACATCTCGGATCCAAGGTGGCTGTGCCACTGCGTGCATGCATGCGTGTGAAGTTAGACCACCTTTAAAAAAAATCCCACCATATCTGAGTTATGATTTCTTTTGAGCTGTAATCATCACTTGATGACACCCTGGAGGCATGGTGTCACTGTGCTGCTTGTGGAAGAATGACTGTCTCATTGTCTCATTGAAGGCCAGTTTCATTCTCTCTCTCTCTCTCTCTCTCTCTCTCTCTCTCTCGCTCTCTCTCTCTCCCTCCCTCTATGCAGACATCATAATGATTTCATGAATACATAAATCGAAATAATAAAATGAAATTAAATGAATGAAATAAGAAAATTGCCGGTCTAACCTCACAACGTGTAGCATCGTGGCCTTTTTTCCACTATAGTTTGGGTCCAGGGGGGAGATGGCAAATGTCTCGTTTGGGTCTAGACAGAGTCTAAAGAGTTTGGGAACCATGCATTGCTTTAATCAGTCAAATTTGGCTGGGTGGTTTTATAACATAATTCTCGTGGCGTTTCAAACAAAGAACGCATATCTGCTTTTGCAGGCCGGGGTCTTTAAGGTGTCAGACAATTTCAGGGCCCAGAGCACATGCTGTGATATCCAGTATAAAACTTTTCACCGGCTGCCAGGGCCTCTCTGACTCTGTGATTTCAGCAAATGACCTGATGCAAATGGGCTGCAAATTGTTCATAAGAAATGGTTATAAATAGCCTGAAATAGCATTGCATTAGGTGGAAATGTGAAATGTGCCTCTCACTCCCCTCGCTCTGTAAAAATCAATCTCTCATACTGTAGGTGGAAGCATATTGATGATGATTACTAGACATGATCTGACTTGTTAGCCTGACTTGGCATCTTACCGTATCGGAGAATGCCGGAGAATAATCGGAGAAGCTGGAGCACGTACTCCAAACGAAACCAAGCTTTTTTGTGGCTTCGGTAAACTAAAGTTCTTAGAGGTCAAAACGATTGTATACTGCTGTAACTTGGAATAGGGAGTACATCAGCTAGTTTTGCTGGGTTTTTTTGTGTTTTTTTTTCTCGTGCAAGTACTGCGATCTGCTGACCAGCTCTCTCCATCCCTCTCTGTCCTCGGCAGCTCTCATTGCCTCGCTGTGTGTCCATTCTCCGATGTTATCTTCCCATCTTTTCTTTTGTCTCCCTCTTCTCCTGCCACCTCGTACGGTGCCTTGCAGGATGGCCTTTGCCAGGCCTGAGGATCTGATGATGTGTAGAAATACGTTTCCTAGCGTGCCAAGTATGGGCCCCCATAACACTGAGTTACACACCCATGCTCATTGTAAGCTTGTAGAGCGGATATGTCCACTACTTCTTAAATATTGGGTTTCTAATTCATGGAATTTCTTTGATTTTTCTTTGATTTATGCATGAGATTACTTGAATTTGTTTTTAATTCATGGACATTTTAGCTTTTTTGGGAATGTTTTTTTTTTTGAAAATTACAAACGGAATGTAGGAAAATCAGGGGCTCATAAAAACGTTTCCGTGACCAACAAATGAGTCCCGACCCACTGTTTGGAAACCAGTGCGCGACCCCAAGTTCAAAGTGGTTAACTGCTCCCCGCATGGCCGACTCTGCCATCAGTGTGTTAATGCACTTTGCAAAGAGCTTTTTATGGTCTTCAGTCGTTGGCTAGCGATGTAATATTCCGTCGGCTGTCGGGGTGAAAATCTCGTATGTCCAAAACCAAAACTTTCAGAAATAGTGAAAATTGCTGATCTACAAGCTCGTAGATCGGCTATTTTCCAGCTTGACGCTCTTGTACAACGAAGAATGGTATGGAGTGATGTAAAAAACAAATTATAGTCGAAACACGGAGACTGTACAAGGTTTCTTGTCCGACAGCAACAATATGAAAACACCATTTGGCGTGTAGTAGACTGATATGGCCAAAGTGCAGTATATAATATTAGGCTATTCCACATGGTGGAGTCTTCATAAAATGTAACACTAGCGCTATAAGTGATCAAACGGCATAATCCACTTTGTAATGCATCCATCCATTACATATGGAGGAGAAGTATCAGACAAAAAAGATTACTGAGCCTTTGGTTTGCTGGCTGAGGACAGAGAGTTCAGGCAGTGCTGAGACACTGAATGCACTTGAGAGGGAAACTGCCCATAGATCAGAAGTCCCGTTAGTCCGAACATGCACTGCTCCCGTGCTTGCGGTTAGGTTTAGGTTTGCTCCCGTGCTTGTGGTTAGGTTTAGGTTAGGGTTAGAGATAGGGATAGTAATTTCGGAACAATGAACCTTCTGACTAATGACACGGCATCCTTGAGGGACTATTGACCATTTGCAGACCGCGGCCATCTTGCCATCAGAGTTTGGAAGCACTAGTTTTCAGTAAAGCAATGTCCTGCAGCCTCTTGCATTATGTGCAAATCAAAACAGGTGGTACGCAGGGCAGTTGAGTGATATCTAACGAGCACTTCCAAACTGCAACACCTGCAAGGACAGAGAGTAACTCATAACATACAGTGGATGTTTATGAAACAGACATGTGTTCAAGACAAATCTGTCCGATATTTCATATTCTATCTAGCTGTCAATCGATTAAAATATTTAATCTGATTCATCGCATGATTGTCCATAGTTAACTGTGATTAATCGCAAATTAATCGCATATTTTTTATCCGTTCTAAATATACCTTAAATCAGTGGTTTTCAAGATTTTTCATATCAAGGTCCATTATTTATTCTGCATTTGAGCCACGGACCACCATTTGATAACATTTAGCCTTCCAGACCCAAACTAAAGAACTGTATTGATGTTGGCCAATGGTACCATTACAAGAGATAACAGGCCATGTTGATCAAAATAACATGTTTTCTAAGTTTTCTAATTGTGTATACTTAAATTAACTTAAGTAATGCAGCTGTTTAACAATTATTCAACTCTTCAGTGTAAAATTGCCATGCATCTCTCAACCATTCTGTCAAACTTCACAGTGCGTTAATCGCGCGTTAAAAAAATAGTGCCATTAAAAGGATTGTGAGTTAACTAGTTAATAGTGTGTTAACTTTGACAGCCCTAATTCTATCATAATTGGATAACATTGGCTTTCAAAGTTGGCAGGATTGGCCCATTTTGAACAAAAAGCCTCAAATCATAAACGCAGCATGCAATTTACGTGACATCTTTCACAGACTTTCCTACTAGGCTGAGAATCTTCCGTTCTTACCTCACGCTGGTACATTCTAAAGTCTCTCTAGAAGCGTTTATATTCCAAACGAGATGCTTCCTGAAGTCAGAAATTAAGCCAGAACATTGCCCTTTTGGTCAAAACCATGGAGAGAGCCCTAGATTTAGAGTTCTCTAATGGAGCCGTAAATCAGAAAGGTACTTTGTGCTCTTTAGATACCATACCTGGGGCTCTATTAGAATTAGAGTAATGTTAACTCCATAGACACATACAAAACTATGGCACACCATCTTTAGGGAAAATACTGCGGTATAAAAAATGATTGAATAAGCATTGCGTTCAAAATCTTCCTCAGTAATGCTCATAACAACAATGGTACCGTGGTTTTTCGTCTACTCGGTCTGAGTCTTAGAGGAAGGCTGTGGACAGTTCAGAAACACACCACAACCCTCCTCTGAGACACAGACTGCTTCCGGCATACAGTCGGGTGCACGGAAGCTCTGCAGAGGATAAAGTGGATGTGACTAAGGTGACCTTCACACCAGAAAGCTTTACTGCGATTAAAACGAATCCTGCTGCACATTGTCCGAAAGTGCGCCTCGTTTGGCAGGTGTGAAGGCTCATTCGAATCCTAATGCGCATCAAAGAACCGCATTCTACTCCGCCAAAAAACGGGGGTTTCGCTTCGCTT
Source organism: Protomyctophum parallelum (assembly GCF_964188405.1). Lineage (NCBI taxonomy): Eukaryota > Metazoa > Chordata > Actinopteri > Myctophiformes > Myctophidae > Protomyctophum > Protomyctophum parallelum. The sequence continues at coordinate 93,631,329 of NC_139697.1, forward strand.
CCAATCGCACTTGATTTCGATTCGGTGCAGGTGGAAATGCAATTCCGTAGCAAGGAAATTAAGCAAACTTTGTGGCTGATAAGGAGCTGCACAGTTGGAGGCGGAGAAGGGATATTCATTTCACGCAGTACAAAGATGTCCCGTTAGGTTACCATGTGACGTGGTCAAATAAGGAGACCGAAGCCCTCATCGAAATATGAGTACGAGCACATTAATCTATTGCTTAAGGAAACATAAAAAACACTGCAGTGTACAGAATATTGTCTGTCTGTCGTGCGTAAATATGGAGGGCTGTCACTGTGTGTGGGGATCCGAGTGGAGACTTTCTTCATCTTGTTTAAATATAAATACTTCAAAATTAAAATACATGTTTAGCTCAGTATGATTTATAAACTGTAGGCATATAGCTAACATGGCATTATGCATAATAATTGTAGGCTATATGGTGATCAAATGATCATCAATGGGACTCTGGGAGTAGCTATTGTAAACTTTGGATAATTTTGCGCTCCCGTCTCCGCAGTGCCTCATTCATGTGCCCAAAAGAAGAGTGGACACACACACACACACACACACACACACACATAGTCCCCGAAGACACATCCGTTACCCTCACTTTACGTCAAAAGTCCTAACTATTACTCAAAGTATATGTTTTAACACCGTATAGCTTTCACTGTGTATTTTATGAATTGAACACATTGATAAAATTCCCTGCTTCGTTTCCTTGCTGCGCTTGACACAGCCAGTGTGAAGGCAAACCGCAGCAAATTAAATGTGCAAGAATCGCAACGTATACATGCGAGGTCGGTGCTGCCACCTCAACAGGCGCTCAATGTGAACAAGCTCTGAAATAAATGTAGGCGAGTAAAATGTGTAACATTTGAGAGTAAAAGTAAAGGTACCTTGAAAAGTGCACTTACTGTAAGTAACCTATATACAGTCCTTGAGGAAATGCACTTGTTACTTTCCACTGCCTTGCTGTAGTGAATGAATGTGCTTGAAAAAGTAACCTAAGTAACCTATATACAGTCCTTGAGGAAATGCACTTGTTACTTTCCACTGCCTTGCTGTAGTGAATGAATGTGCTTGAAAAAAGAAAAGAAAAGTGCCTTCACGGTGCATTCAAATCCACTGTATCAATGACCAGACAGCCAATAAACGGTGAAATGAGCCAGTATGCCATATGGCTGAGGTAGTGGTAGATTTCCCACAATTATATCAAGTATTTTTTTTTCATGACAATTTGTCATCACGCGCAGCTCATTTTCCTTGAGGTTTATAACTTTTTTCAAGTGCACTCGAAACGTATAGACGCGTTCATTCCAAGGGCACACAACAAAGCCAATTGCATCCCACAAAGCCAGTATCGTGCAGTACATCCGTTGGCTGTTAGTATGCAAGAATCCGACGTTTTAAATTGTGAATAATGCTTCACTTTACTATAAAATATTGGCCAAACATGAGAACACGAGATTTGATAAAAGAGCGCCGGTTAATCCAGCCAGACCCCATAGGGCTCCCATGGTAGAAACGGCCTATGGGCGTAAGTAGCCTTGCCTCGGCAAGGCTACTTACTCCCTCACCACTCCCCCACGATCAGACTGGAGGCTTCAATCAGCCGAGGCATTTATATTACAATGGCTCCTGTTATTTCCCCCAAATGATCAAATACAGCCAAATCACGTCAACCAGCCTATCAGTAGCCTAAGTCTATGGAACTATAATGCATACAGACTAACGGGCCTCAGGATGATGTTTTTATTATTATTTTTATTGTTTTTACAATAAATATATTTATATATTTACACACAATATTATTTATACAATACGACTGTCGCAAGGTTTCAAACGGTGTATTCAACATAGAGCCATCTCAACCGTGTGGATATAATAGTCATTGTTAGATAAAAGAAAAAGAAAAAGCAGTGGAAAATACCATATTGTCGCTGTCAGGCAGAGACCTTGTATCTCCATACAGCACACGAGTTCTTTAAAAGTTATATACCTTGAATGAGTCGAAATCAATGTGGAAGGAGTAGGTAAGAAGGTGACGAACTTAAAAGAGAGCCCAAGGCAGCTCTGTGCAGTAGAAGTAGAAAAATCCTTTATTTCATGATGATTAAAAAACGACCAATGCGTTTCGGCCTGCATGGGCCTTCATCAGGGTCAGCTGATTGTATCTCCATGTTTCAACTTTTAGTTTTTTCCCGTAAATGAATGCCCCCCCCCCCCCCTCTCCGTACAGTTTCGAACAAATGTCGCAAAAAAATGTCGATAATACTGTACAAGCTCTGCAAAATCTACGTGTCACAAATGGTACGTCTTGTGAGCTTGTAGATTGGCTGTGAAAGCGGTTGTGTGTCTGTGTGTTTTATAAACGCACAGATCTACACTTGTGAGCAATGGAACCAAATGGACCATCATGGGTCCATTTGGTTCCATTTGTACACTCTCAGAATCATGGTGACCTGCAGTGGTCTAATGCAGGCGTTCTCCTTGAATTCCTCTGTTCCGTGGAAGCATCTAGATTCTAGAAGGACAGAAGGTCTGTTTACTGACGCAATGGGGCTAAAGTCAAGTCAAAACAGTATTTGCTGATTGTATTTTAGGCGTGCAGTAATGCCACCATTTATCACAAAATCCAAGCCCTCTCCAATTGTATAGGCCAATTTCTAAACTGCCATTACCTTCCAAAACTTTGGAGAACATTTTTGACATGTTGTGTAATTCATGGACTTGTTTTGTGATATTTGGACTCAGTTGTGCATGTGATGCCATTCATGCGGAACTATGTTCCCTGGAACCATAATAAAAACCCACTATTGAATAATAAAATAAACTCAGTGATCAAATCTAGCTTTTTTATCACCTGAAGTTCTTATCTAAGGTCAAGGGCAAGGCCTTTATCGTTTTTAGACTCAAATATTTTGAAAGTGATTTCCTGGCTTTCATCTTTATACAGCTCCCTCGTACAGGATAGTTGGTCCAGAATTCAGCTCATCTTTTAACAGGAAAATGGAAGCGAGAGCACGTACGTTCCAGCCGTGACGAATATAACTTCATTCTTGACTCACATCATGCCCCCCCCCCCCAACGTTTTGGAGATTGATTTGGAAGATTTTATTGTTTGCCTACAAATCTTTCCTTGCTCTAATCTCTCTGATCTTTTACAACACATCCCATCAAGGTCCCTCAGGTCTGAGCTGTTATGGTTGTCTCATGAGCAACTTTGCAGTTGTTGCCCCAAAACTCTGAAAATGGTTTCCTCTGCAAGTTAGAATGGCTCCTATAAACTGCATGCGTTTAGCCAGTGGTGGAAAGTAACTAAGTACATTTACCCAAGTGCTTTAAACTGTATGTATACAGCATTTTCACTTATTTAATTTTGCATACTCTGCAATGTACTTTTTACTCCACTATTTGGCAAATTGAGTTAGTAGAATCAGAATCAACTCTAGTGTCACATCGCAGGTTTAATGTGTTTGCACACTGATGCGTTTTTTCGGCCAAATTTCGTAAAGGACGTAAATTAAAATAAACAATCGACCTCAATTTATGTCAATCACGTTTGCACACTACAGCAGCTTATAGAGGGCTCTAGCGGGCGCTGGTGACAGACTGACAGCTAGTTACAGTATAGCCTACTACCACGATTTGTAAAATTTTAATTCCTAGACGCTGGGGTTCAGGTGGTTAAATGTGCTTGGTGGATTCATCCGTGTGTCTGACCCGCTGCTGTGTTTGTTGAAGCACCAAGTTGTTTGTGAAGTCAAAACATCTCATTTAGAGCGTCCAGCTGTGAAGTCGGTCATGTCTGTCCCATTAACGTTCACCATGCTGTGCGCGCGTGCGTGTTTACATTTGAAACTGTATATCAACGTAGATTTTAGTCATTTTTCAGACTCTGGAGTCACGCACGCAGGCCCGCACGCACGCGCACACACACATTATTTTTTGCTTCAGTGGTAGACAGTAGAATACTTTATAGTCCACTAGCCAGAATATCAACCCAGACATGTTGAGTACAGTAATGGTTTATGTTAGAAATGTTTAGTATGGGTCCCCAGGATGGGGATGCCAATTTTCACAATTGGCATAACATACCATTAACAACCTAGGCTATAAGGGGGAAAAAAAAATCTAAATTGGCTATGGCCATTTTTAGCCAAATTCGTTATTTTTTTGTGCACTACCGTAGTTGCACATGCTCACACTCAGACTCTGAAGTCACACACATACACACACGCACACACACACACGGGCACACGGACACGCACGGGCGGCGTGATTAATACAGTCCCACAGAAGCAGTCTGGGGGTGTTGAGTGATGGCCGCTTGGCTTATCAAGGGCAGTGTGCTGATCAGGGCTATAAATAATCAATTACGCTGCGTAATGACCCCAGCCGGGATGAGGTCACACTGACGGCCTGGACGAGTGTGTCCTCCACGCTGGGAGCGGCCACGCTCCCACACAGCCCTTAACCCATTCTGACCTGAGATCAGATTCTACAAAATGTCTTCTACATCCTGACAGTTTTCCATTCTGACCTGAGATCAGATTCTACAAAATGTCTTCTACATCCTGACAGTTTTCCATTCTGACCTGAGATCAGATTATAAAAATGTCTTCTACATCCTGACAGTTTTCCATTCTGACCTGAGTCAAAATCTATGTTAGTTGCTCTTCGATTTTTCAAAAATAGCAGACTTACAAGCTCGTAGCGTGCCACTCGGTGAAAACGTTCATTGTGAAATAATTAAATATTCAAACATTTGCATCATATTTTCACGATTTTTTTCTCTCCAAGCTTTTTTCTCGTAGATCTATTTTTCAACAGCTAAAGTTTAAAATAATTGGTTAAAGAGGTTGAAAGCTATAAGGTGACACGGACGCGTCCTCAGGTCTGAATGGCCTAGTCTGTCTCCGTCCATCCGTCTTCTGTTGTCCTCCGCCACCACTTACACACTCACCCCATTCATCTCCCTCTATGTGGTGTGCATGCCAGTGTGTAGTGGAAGGAAGGAGTCCTCCATTATTTAAAATTAAAGACAATTGTACACTATGTTTTTGCGTGAAATCTCCGTCAGTCAGTCCGTCCGTCCGTCTGTTTGCAGGCCACGTGTCCTCGAGAACCGTCAGACTTCATGTCAACATTTTAACAGCACAAATCTTGCAATGGAGCACGAAAGCACACATCAAAACAAACCACTGCTGCCTGTATTGGACCGACTCCCGGGCATTGTTAAGCCTTTCTGAGGTCTTTCTGGCCTTGCTGAGTTAAACAGAGTTGCATGCTCAAAGAAAATGAAACATCTGGAGAGGGAATTGGTCACGGCCAGGTATCCAAATGGCCTCCCGACAATGACACATTATTCCTGGCTTCTCCCGCAAGTGTAGCAGTTCCCAGAAGTATGCTGGCCTTGCTGGGGCAAGGCTATACTTCTGGGAACTGCTAAAGTTTGGCTGATTGTTTTAGTTTTTTTAGTTTTTATTCTCTTGCAGATTCTGCATCTTCAGCAACTCCACGATCTGACTAATGGCTTTGTAGGTTTGAGTGTATTTCTGTACTGACGTTTTAATAGGTGTTTAAATACTGTAGGTTTGTGTAGCACTGTGGTTCTCTATTGTGTTCGAGACTGGCTCTCCACTACATATTATTCAATATGTACGGGAACTGACCCCACGGGGCAGTATTCATGGATATCACTTTAAGACACATCCTACTATGGTGGCCCTGCCCAGATGCCAATCAGCGGGCTATTTAAGCCCCATCTGTGCAGAGCCACTTTGATTTTTTTATTTCCACGAGAGCAGACGTTTCGTGTATCTCAGCAGTTTTTAAGTCAGCCTGTTGAGTGCGCCCTTCCCACCCTCCTAAGCAGGGTGGTGAAGCAGGATTGCAGTCACTGTTGGGCCCTGTCAGGGCCTCTAATGGGCCAAACTGTCTTAAGCAGATGGTCTCCAAGACTGGGCTCCCTCTTTGAGTTGTGAAACAATCTAGCAGGCATATAGGTTGGCAGGGATGTGGGCACAATCCGTGCAGGGCCTTGTAGCCCATGCACTGATGACGAGATGTCCCTCTATCTGAGATCTGTGTGACGGACTCTGTGTCGATGCCGTCCGCATTTAGCAGGTTATACCAGTGTGGTATCCATGTGACAGCCAGCACCCTCCTCACTGAGTGGGCTGGGCTCCACATCAGGACATGGCTTCAACAGTCTGTTGGCCTACTGTCCGACGGGCTGACTTGAGCGGGAGTGCATGACTGCAGACTGCAGTAACCTGGTTACATTTCCCGAATGGCACCCTGGGGCTCAGAGGAGCTCAGGTTAGGGCCCCACCAGTCCCGTTTGGGGGCCAGGCCGTTAGCCCGGGAGGCTCTATGATGAGCCCCCTTTAAAATAATTTAGTCAGTGAGCCTGACATGCGGTCACTCAAGACAGCAGTATTATATAGTCATGTCTGCAAGGAGAAATGTGGGAGTTGCGAGCGCTGCCAACCCATAACAAGCTCGGCCGGGTGATGGAGTAGTTTACACCTCGACCCAACCTTCTCCCCAAGGTTCTCTCAGGGGCGCATCTCAATCCGGTGATTGAGCTCTGTCCTCTCTTTTCATGAAGTGTGCAGACAGAGCGGGTCACCCACTCTGCCCCGCTAGAGCGCTGGAGTTGTATGTCAGGGCCACACGTAGGCCCACTAAGTGACGGACCAGCGCTTTGTGTGTTTTAGCAGGGGTGCTCGGGTAGACCATGGTTGAAGGCTGGACTGTCCCATCGGATCACAGGGGTGATCCAACAGGGACAAGCAGGCAGAAGTGCCAGTGTCGTCTGGAAGGCGGGCACACTCTGCCCATGGGACGACAGCCCCCTGGTTGCTGTAGAATGGTGTATCTCTGACAGAGATCTACACAGCAGTGACATGGTCGACTCTGTCTACATTCACCCGGTCCTACCGATGGAACGTGGTGGCATCCGCTCCCCCTGTGGGAGTCGCTCCTGCGTGCTGCTCAGCGGTAGGGTCACCGGCACCTTGACCGGTCAGGTCGGCCGGGCATCTGACGGGCTGGCTTGAGCAGCCCTTCACCCCGGTGGTCACTGGCCTAGCATCGTGCTGGGCCAGCTGAGCCTAGGTGGCGTCTTGCGCCTAGGCCACGAGTATTACTCACTTGGTATGAATACTGAAGTTTTGGAGCATTTTGGCAAGCGCCTGTGACTCATGGCGCTCACCACTTATAGGCTCGGATGGAATTCAGGTAAACTGCCTCGGGGGCAGCCGGTCTGCTTATTTCCTCGCGGTGTGTCTTAGAGAGTTCCCGTACATATTGAATAATATGTAGTGGAGAGCCAGTCTCGAACACGATAGAGAACGGAGGGTTACACTCTCTGTAACCCAGGTTCTCTGAGTGGAGAGACTGGCTCTCCACGAAAGAGCCGCTCCGAAATTCGTGTCAATCAAGAGTTAATCGAAGTGGCTCTGCACATATGGGGCTTAAATAGCCCGCTGATTGGCATCTGGGCAGGGCCACCATAGTAGGATGTGTCTTAAAGAGATATCCATGAACACTGCCCCGTGGGGTCAGTTCCCGTACATATTGAATAATATGTAGTGGAGAGCCAGTCTCTCCACTCAGAGAACCTGGGTTACAGAGAGCGTAACCCTCCGTTATACAGGCAAGGCAGTGGATTCATTATGTGAATTTTCACATAGTTATGAGGGCAATTTGTCTATTATAAAATAAAATGCATTTTTGAATAATTGTAAGTGTTGTACAACTAATTCTACTACTACTACTACCACCAGTGTTGTTTTTGTAGACTAAAACTAAGACGAAAAAAGGTGAAAAAAGGTGCATGGTCGATAAAAATGGCATCACGTGCACAACTGAGTCCAAATATCAGAACCACCCAAACCGAAATGAAAACTATTCAAGAGACTACGACTAAAACTAAAATTTAAAAACACTGACTATACTATACTACTACTACTACTATTTCTAGCAGTAGGAGTAGTAACATAGAACATCATTGATACCCGTGGGGGAACTTCAAAGCAGCCAGAACAGTGAGAATGAAACACAGGAGAGTAACAGCAAAGAGAATATCGCCAAAGAACCAGGCGTAAACATCAAAAGGCATCGCGTCCGAATGGACGGTGAAGTCTATAGCAGAAGTCATGTAATCCACAAGAACAGAACAGAGTGCTGACATTACATTCTCATCTGGGTTAGGGTTCTCTCCGACGACATGAGCTATATAGTCTTATATCCTCACGCGTCACTCACACATGTTCAGTTTGCTGATCTCCCCTTCCCTCAAAGGGAACGGCAGGGAAAGTGAACACTGCGTACAACAGAGTGGAACATCTGCAGCAGTCTGTTTCACACATTGAACACATACCTGTACTGCTGCTGCCATAGTACACATTATTTTAAAGCGTAACCGAAAGGAACACTTGCTCTGCCCAAAACACTCACCTCCGTTTTTTGGGGGTGGACTGTATATCTATATATGTGCGGTCGGGAATAAAATAAATAAATAATCAATACAGATTCAGCTACGGAGCTCTGACTCTGTCTTCAGCACCTCTGAGGGCCCCTGGGTACTGAGGAGCTCTGACTCTGTCTTCTGCAGGGCTGGATTAACACCTCTGAGGGCCCCTGGGCACTGAGGCTCGGAGGGTCCCGCACAGGCAAACCTGTGTGCGGGGGCAATTTTTTTAGCAGTTTCTGGGCATTTTGCGACAGTTTTTTGCCGTCATATTGGCCTATTCCCGGCCACCTTTTTATTTGACCCACAGTAGTAAGCAAATGGGTTCAATTCATTCGGATTAGTGGGCAAATTTCTGTGGAGCTAAAAAAGACCCCTTTTAGGGGTCCTTGGGCACGTGCCTAAAGTGCCCATATAGATCCGGCCCTGGTCTTCAGAGACTAGAGTGTCCTTGAGCAAGACAGTCCCTAACTGCTCCTGGTGAGCAGTTTGGTGCCTGGCTGGCATGCTTTCTTCTGCTTGAATATGATGCACATTGTAAAGCACTTTGGATGAAGGCACTTTAACGATGCACCTTTTACTTGCAGTGTGCTGCAGTGATCATTTTGACAGCAAATCCTGATTTAGTCTTAGTCTTTTGAATAACAGGTTTTAGTACTATTTACTATTTAGTCATCTGAAATTGTTTAGTCTTAGTCTAGTCTTAGTCGACAAAATATCAACAACCTTAGCCATTTAGTCTTAGTGTTAATGTTCAGCTGGGTGTTCCAGACTTCCCTCTCCAGAGCAACATTGGTTTAGTCTTAGTTGTTTGGTCTTAGTCAACAAAATGGACACTGCCTTCCACACACAACGGCTGGCTCTATAGGTGCATACTGTACGCTGTATACGGCTCCTGAATGCACACTATGTGCACTGATATGAGTATGACAGACACGGACTGGCTCCCTCTCCCCCATCTCTCACTGTCTCGTCGACTGTCGTTTCCAAATAGACTTCCAAATAGAAGTTCTATTTACAACCACGAAAAAGCAAGCATGGCTGAGCTAAAGTGTTCTTCGTTCTATCTCTTCTCTGCTCCATTCAGCATTATGGCGTACAGTGACGCCTAGGTGGTAAAGTATTCAGCGACCAGCAACCCATTTTGACAAACGGAAAACAGGAAATGTGTCATTTTAAAGCTGCAATATGCAACTTTCCTTTTCTACCCCGGATTCTGAACCGGTTTCCTGCACAAGTGCTGACTTTTGTTGTTTACCATTGAGCAGGGGATGAATTGAATATTGACCATTGGGTAAACATTGTGACAGAGCCTGTGTCTCAGTGAGACATGACCTTTGACACGATCTAAACGTCAATAGAAGAGCAGGGAGACAAAATACAACTACCCCAATTGTATAAGTTAGATTGTATTAACACACTTTACAATACAGATACAGATTGGACACAATTTCATTGTATTCATCAACATAAAATCACATAGTGTTGATTCAATTGATGTGTTTGTGTTTTTAAGGGTATACTGCAGCAAATGGCAGCAAGACACTGTTGTTTAACCATCAGCATCCATATTCTAGGCCCTCTAGGGGGGGAACATTATAGCTCAAATTGCAGATCTACAAGCTCACAATGCATTACACCGGGATGCATTGTGAGCTTGTTTAGCCTAGAGCCAACGTACAAAAAAGGGGCATACGTGGTTAATGTATGTTTTCTCATCTAAATCTGATAAACTAGTATCTATAAAGCTGTCAAATAACTGTAGTGGAGTTAAAAGGGGATTCAGGGGACTAGAAGTAGCCTATAGAAGATGGATATAAAGTCAAACTTCCTGAAAAGTCTACTTAAGTAAAGTAGGCTACTTGAGTAAATGTACTTAGTTACTTTCCACCACTTCTCCAAAGTCATTACAAAAATTGTAATGACTTTATTGTTTGCAATATGTTGGCTAGACAACGTCACTGGCAGCGTTTACAAATGGGAATTTGTATTTCATGTGTAAATCAATCTTTACTCCAGGAACTAATTACGTCTAGACTTTGGAAATTAATCTGTGCTGAAATGCATAAAAAGGCAATTATGTTCAACGTGTTGGATCACCTATCTCAAACAAGTTGATTTTCATACAGTACTGAACTGAATGTAGACCAATGGCTTCCTCCAAAGTAAAACAAAGCACCATCTACCGTCCCAGAATAAACTCCAAAGACAAAAATAAATATATAAAAGGCACACCAGACTTTTAGGGAAGTTTATACTGCTTGGTTCCGCTTGTGGACACTTTGTACCATACTGTACTCACTGTACTATACTGTATGCACCCGGCAGGCACATTATCACCAACTCCAAATGCCTCATCTTGTAAAACAAGCTCATTTATTTTTCGCCGTCAGCCATGAGAAGAAAAAAGAAAAAACAACAAAACACAAGCCCCCTTGAAGTTGAAAGCGCACTCTGCAGCAAATTGAAAAATTAATTTGCTGCTGTGTTTTAACCGTAACAATGACAGGAAAAGTACACAGTCTGACTGACTGTCCCAAGACTCTGCACTTGTGTTGCCTGGAGATGGAAGAAGGAACATAGCCTCTCTCCACACACAGGTGTTCACATCTGATGTAATTGGTGGATGGAGGAACAGTTCTCTCTGCCAAGGGCCGATGCACTGAGCCTCTAGTGGAGGAAAAATTATTGTATTGAGGTAAATGTAATAATACCACATGACAATGTATAAATACTCTATTATAATGGTATGTATTCAATGTCAAATGTTTACTACCAGGAAACACAGGAGCAAAATACTATAGGAAATATAACTAACTGTCTATAACTTCACTAGTAAACACTGGCTAGAGTCAACCATGAAAGGTTGTGCAATGATCTGGCGACGAGCGGAGTGAAGACCAGGGCTTCAATACTGTCAGGGCTGATGAGTTGATGGCCGGCAGGTGTTTCAATTAAGTGCGAAGAGGTGACTGGAAGCTGGGAGGAAAGCCGACGCCCACACACAGCCACAGTATGGCAACACAGAGCCACATACTGTGACAGTGTGTGTGTGTGTGTGTGTGCGCATGTGTGCGTGCGTGCGTTGACAGGCAGTTCCCAGCTGCTGTGCGCGTTACTCATCCTCGTAACAAGCGGCACACGTCACGCGAACCGAACGATTCTCCTGACTTATGGCTTTGTAATTGTCGGACACTCTTCGCCCGGGCGTCGAGACGGAGTGTTAATTACCTCCCGTCATTATCCGCACTCCTGCTCATGGCGCCTCATCAGTTACGCACGCGGAATGTCATACAAGTGGGCGTGCATCTTAATCAGTGTTAATTTTCCAGGTGCTTGGGTAATTAAAGCTACGCGCGCGGGTTAGATGTGTGTGTGTGTGTAGGAAGGGATCGAGCTGTGTTTTTGGCTGGGCTGAAGTTTGGATCGCTAATGTCCGTCATTTGGCGCCGCGTCTCGCCTGATGCTGTTTCAGCTCAACAGCCAAGAGTTGGAGAGTCCAGCTTTTTCGCACAGAAATAGAATAGGTTCTTTATGCTTTATTCTTCATTAGCATCCCGTTTCCTCAAAGTGGTCACTATAGTCTTCCTATAGGGTCCACACAAAACATGAAATTGCGCTATATAGCACAATAAAAAGGCAAAACAGACACGCATTATCGCATACATAAAAAGTGTGGTATTAACCACATCCACAAAGAAATAACACAATTGCATCTACTGTATATAGGACACGCCAATTTATGTTTAACTCTTTTTTTGCCCGCTCTAGGTGGTAGCACTCACTGTATACTGTATACTCACTGTATATGTTTCTTTTCCCGTTTTACCTCCTTTATGAAGAATTCCTGTTCTGTTCTTTGGTTATTTAGAAGTGTTTTTTTGTACGTCTCTAAATGTGTTTTTTTTTTTTTTTCACTTAATTTTTATTGAAGGAAGAACAGACAAGAAAACACAACTGACAAGACTATACGGAAATAAAAAGAAAAGAAAAAGACAAAAAGTAAAAGAAAAAAAGGCTGCATTTTTCAAATTACAAAAAACATTCAATGAAATCCTATTGCAATATCGCTAGGCTGAGAGAAGAGATTCCACTTTTCCCACTTTTTATAGAATTTATCCTCTTGTAGTTTAAGTATGAATGTTAGTTTTTCCATAGCATACAGTTCCTCAATAATGTCCATCCATTGATCTTTCGTTGGTGGGTCCTGCTGGCACCAGCGTCGTGTGATTGCTTTTTTACTTGCTGCTAAGAGGATCTTGATTAAATATTTATCATGTATTAGAAACTCTTCAGGGATATTTCCCAACAGTAGAAAAGAAACAGACAGAGGTATCTCAAAACACAGAATGGTCTCCAAGGTGGCGTGGATATCCTGCCAGTATTTCTGAATTTTAGGACAAGACCAGAAAATATGAGCGTGGCCCGCCCCCTTGTGGCCACACTGTCTCCAGCATGGCTGATCTGTCTTCAGTTGTCTTGATTTAATTTTGGGTGTAATACAAAATCTCATTAGGTTCTTCCAACAGAATTCTCTCCACATTCTTGAGTTGGTGGATGTAATTTGTGTTTTGCACATGTTTGCCCATTCTTCTGATGTGATGGTAATCTCCAACTATTTTTCCCCATTAGTTTTAATGTAGCCTACTCTGTGGAGTTGACCCTAGCTGAAACCAGGGCATTATATATACTGGACACTACTCTTTTGGACTCATGCTTATATGCCTGAATAAAAACCTGTATGAGATCGTTTGAGGCCACCGGCTCGGATGCTTTCACCTCCCCCATGAAGTACTCTCGTATTTGGAGGTATCTAAAAAAGTCCTTGTTATCTATGCACATACACATATCTTTCAATTGTTCAAAGTTCAATAACACATTGCCTTTCATGGCAGTACTGTAAGAGGAAAAACCATACCGAGCCCATCGCCTGAAAGTTTGATCGTACACACCAGGCTTAAAATCTGGATCGTAAGCGGGCCACCTCAACACCCTGATTGTCCTCTCCATTTTGAACTGTTTCACGACTTTGAACCAAGTATTTAAAGTAAATATTGTGAATGGGTCTAAAATGTCATAGTATGACTTAGCCTGGGTCTCTAAATGTTTTGATGAATTGAACAAGTTGGACGCCCTTGTAAACAAGTGTAATTCTTAATTCACAGTTAACAGTCTTTGTATTGAGTTCACTACGAACGAGCCTCGGTGTCATCATCAGTGAGGTGGGGGCCACCCTGGGCAAGACCTACGCTGTAGTGTAGAGGGTATCATTTGTTTGACGGCTCACCATGGCCAGCACTCGAAGCTTTAGAGATACACAGCTTTCAAAATCATGTTATAATGGAGGCTCAATGGAGCTGTATGGAAAAAAAACATAGTTGGCGGAGACGGAGCTTAGAGTATATATGAATAGAGACGGCACCCGGAGGAAACCCTGAGGCGAAATGGACGTAGTGGCCGAATTTGGTATTTCAGAGCTGGCCCAAACACATGAAACGCGCTGGTCCGTTGACTATCATTGCGCACGTTCATGATGACACGTGAACGCTGTTTCATACGTGAACGCACGTGAATGCGTGCAATGATAGTCAACGGCAGCGCGTTCATGTGTTTGGGCCCAATCCATCCCAGAATGCACTCTGTTCCTACCCGGAGGGAGGAGTGAAATCGCCTCATGTGCTTTTGAGCAACTTAATGCAAGTGGATGGGAGGAGAAATCCGGTGCCGTCTCTATTCATATATACTCTAAGGGACGGAGGCGTTGCATAGCAACCGGAGAAATTCTAAAAGGTAAATTGGCGGTCGCCTCTTTCATATATGGAGTATACGGTTGTCTACGAACATGTAAATAGTTGGCACCTGCCGCACCCTAGCCTAGGGCGTCCGAATATGTTCATAGTTAGATGACGCAGAAAGAATTAAGAGTGTCTTAAAATGTACAGTATGGTGACTTATATAGACCACTGAAGTCTGTTCCCCTGGTTCGTGTTTTTTTTTTGTATTTGTATAATCCCCTGAGGGGGATCTTAGATCGCCTCTCATAAGAACTACAGTATATGTTCCGAAAATATACAAATAATCTGGGCTTTTCTGTCAGGGGGGTGGCTCTGCATCATTTATGGTCAATGTTCATTCCTACAGCCTGATCCTGGAGAAAACTGAATTAATTCTGCCGTAAAAAAATCTTAAAACTACTCTTCCGGGTCTGAAATCAATGTCGCTAGTAAACGCCACGCTCCGTCAAGACAAGCGACGGGCTTGAAATGAAAATTAAACGTTTGGGAATCACTGAGAGAGAGAGAGAGAGAGAGAGAGAGAGAGAGATTGATTAATCGGAAACTGCCCATAGATCCGAAGTCCCGTTAGTCCGAACATGCACTGCTCCCGTGCTTGCGGTTAGGTTTAGGTTTGCTCCCGTGCTTGCGGTTAGGTTTAGGTTAGGGTTAGAGATAGGGATAGTAATTTCGGAACAATGAACCTTCTGACTAATGACACGGCACCGATTAATCCCTGTTCTGAAGAATTAATACAAAATACACCCTAGAGATTTGGAGAAGAGAGAAGGCGTATGATGAGTCAAACGCTAAAGGCTTTGAGACGCTTAGTTTTGGCTTCCTTTGTCTCAGGAGAAAACATTGATATGAAGACAGGTTTAGTGAGGGGGAAGCACATTGCTCACCTGGACATTTTACTGAGGAGCAGAGTGCTGCCTGACGCTTGCTTCAACCTGAGGAGACGGATGAGTGGAAGAGTCTCCAAGTACACAAGTGCAGTGGAAGCAGAATAAACTTTATTGTCACATCACAGATTTACAGGGTTTTCCTTTTCTTTTCTTTTTGTAGCCTTTAAAAAAAAAACTTTTTTACTTAACGGGGCGGAAGATTACTACTCAAGTACTTCCGTTTTCCCCACTCGACGGAGGCTTGCAGACCTCCATCGTCAGAAGAGGCTAATGTTTGGCATGAGCTCACAATGTTTATCTTCATGTTTATCTTCTTCATGAGCTCACAATGTTTATCTTCATGTTTATCTTCATCATGAGCTCACAATGTTTATCTTCATGTTTATCTTTATCATGAGCTCACAATGTTTATCTCTCGTCAGAAACATTAATGTCGGGAGCGATGCAATGAAAAATCACAAATCACATCCAAACCCCGGATGGATCATCATCACCGTTTTTCAGAGGTAACAGCCAAAGAAGATCTTACTTTTAATGGGACTCTATGGGCTGCGCGCACACGCATCCTGGTAAAAATACAAAAGTATCTGTATCAAAATGTACTTAAAGTATCAAGTACTCATTATGCAGAGTGTCCCATTTCAAATTACAGTGAGATCTACAAGCTCACAATGCATCACATCACGACACATTGTGCGCTTGTAGAGTGGCCATTTTCAAATGGCCAAATGCATAATATGCATATAAACATACAGCAATAGGGCTGAAGTGGTTGCTGTATATTTATAATCTGTAATAATCAAAATCCTAACTAAACTTTTCAAATAAATGAGTGAGTGTCTGTTTGAGGTGGTCCAACATTTTGAACATGTTGCACTAAATGCTAGTTAACCGCCACATACAGGCACTAAATGCTAGTTAACCGCCACAGTATAACATTGAAAATAGTCAAAAATAGCCGATCTAAGCTCACATTATGAGTGTATAATAATATACTGGTTATAATGTCTGAGGCACACGTGTGTGTATGCATGCCAGTGTGCATGTGTGCGTGCACATGTGAGGGATCTCACCTTTGTCAGATGTAAGAATCCATCTTCAACCGCTTATCCGTAGTCGGGTCGCGGGGGCAACATCTCCACCAGAGAGCTCCAGAGCAACATTAGTGAGTTCCTCCCGGGGGATCCCGAGACGTTCCAACCAAGGCCAGTGAATCGATGTGATTCCTCCAACTACGCCTCGGTCTGCCCCGGGGTCTCCTCCCAGTGTGACGTGCCTCGAGGACCTCCCTAGGGAGACGCTCGAGAGGCATCCTAACCAGATGCCCGAACCACCTAAGCTGGTTCCTTTCCAGGCGAAGAAGCAGCGACTCTACTCCGAGTCTCTCTCGTGTGACTGAACTTCTCACCTCTAAGGCAGGCATGATTTCAGGCGCCCTCAATGTGAAAAATAATGTAATTTTCAATTGAAAGACAAAAACAATGCCGCTGATATTTGTGTCAATCTTGGTAATAATATGGACTCCAGGAGCAAGTTTAAACTCTTGTTTTTCAGCAGTTTACTTGGAAATGAAGAAACACTGCAAGAAAACAGGTCAGCTATTGTTTTGACTGAACAAGGAGCGAGTTGAGCCCAAAGCGTCACAACGGCGGTGTCGTATGCCAGGGAAATAAATAGCAGACCTACACGTTCACAACGTATGTGAATACGTAGGCCTACGGTATCTAATGTGACGTGTTGTGAGCTTGTATGTCTGTTATTTCCAGGCACACAACAACACCACTGTGCAACAGAGTGTAAATCGGCTTTAACCCGGAAAGCTCTCGCTTTTGCAGCAGCAGAGTCGAGTTTAAGAAGTGTCTCCTCTGCGGTGTCACTCAGCACAGCGCTAGAGACAGTACCTGTCACAACAGCCTGCCACACAATGCGGGTGACGCGCGAGCTGCAGCAGAGGATCGGTGACAGTGGCTTGTTCCTGGGTAACGGGGCTTCAACTTAAAGTGTCCCAGGCAACTCAGTGACGAGGACCTGTCGCTGCACTTCTCCCCTGAAGGAAAACAATATCATATAAATAATTGTTAGAGGGTAATATTATTGTCAAAATATTGGTATATCATTTGCATTAACCCTGACATCCCGTATTTGTTTTTGGAAAACATATAGATATTTTTCCTATGTAATTCAACAATAGCTGCAGCCGATTCACAAGCTCACAGTGCGTCATGGTAGACCGGTAGATTGGATATTTTTACTTTGACGTCGTATATGGGGCAGGCTGAAGTGTTATTTTTATTTATTTTCTTCAAAGCCAACTAGTTATCTGTCTTTCCGTCAGTCTAAACTGTCTAATAGTTGTTATAGAAAAGAATAACAGCAATTGCCACATACTGACCTCATACTTTAATGCTTATTAGGGTGAGGTATAAAGTACAGCAGCCTTGTGTTCCTAAAACAGAAAGATTGGGTATTGGGTAAGACTGACATTATGTATCTTTCAGGACCTTTCACTGCTTTGTCTCAACCATTACTATATGGCTCTGGTCTCAGCCATCGCGGTAGATCTTTTTTTAATGTTGCCACTACTGTTGGAGCAGCCATAAACTACACAAGTTCACCCCGATGTTCTGGGCATCTTTGTAATGTTAGTGTTAGTAAAAAGCAGGTAAAAGAGTAACGTTTGAGGCAGACTAACATCAGTCACTTTTCCATTCACTGTAGTAGAAGCTTGGTGCGGGGAAACCGCAGATGTGTCGTCTCAGCCTACAGGAAATACGTAGGCTGCGACCATGAGACCCGTTACCCGTCCATAGGCTGGCTACAGTCATGTTACATTGTCAATATGATCTAGGTTTAGGGGAAGGGAGGCTCAGATGCTTTTCAGAGCAACAGAGCGCTGCTGTTCAGAGCACATGATAGACGGACGGTCCGACGGGTCCGTCAATACAGTGCCATTATTGCCATTGCTATAAATGTCTGTGGGAACCACTTGCATTATAACTGCAACATTTGCTTGAATCAATTAAGCAATTGCCGCAATCATGTGCATAAATCCAGTCCCTGACGGTGTGATCTGTATATATATATAAATAGCAGACCTCTAGTCTTAATTTCTGACTTCAACACGCCTCTCTTAAAATATGAACGCGAGGGATTATCGAGCGACTTTATCGTAATCATAGCGAGGTAGGCAAGCAACATTATTTTTCCCGGTTTTAGTACGGAACGGAAGGTGGGGGGGGTGCTTTCAGAGTAAAAGCTGCCATATCTGCGCGGCACCCCGAGCTGCTATTTTGGAATCCCGCCGCTGATTGTGAAGTTAAAATGGCTGAAAATAGCTTATGGTATTTTCACTAGTTTCACAGGGCCTTGAGCTAAAAACAAAGTTTGGGAATGCAAAAGCTCTATTCTAATCTAAATATTCTTATTCCAGCCTGTCCCACTCTGTAGTCCACTGTCTCATAAATAATTTGCAGGATCATATCCCGATTCAGACGACCTTGATTTAAGCCAGCAAAATGTTGACAGCAAATGTTTAGTTTTGAAATTCCGTTTAGTTTTAGAAACATTTTGGTCATCTGAAATGTTTTAGTTTCACAGTGCCCGTTAGTCGACTATACATATCGTGAGATATTAGTAGACTAAATATACAGTTGATTAGTAGACTAAAATGTACTCTTGGCCGGCTGTGATGTCGTTGAAATGCCTGATTTATACTTGGCTGTGTGGCAAAAAAATGCAGATCTACAAGCACACAATGTGTCGCAGCCTCAAATAAAAATGTATTGATTGATTTGATTGTACAATAAATAAATCTAAATTAATTGTAAAAGAAAGCAATCAATCAAACAAACAATCAAACGAACTAACCACAAGCAGCTAGGGGGACCAAGCATAGAAGACTATTGTGAGATGAAGATGATGATGATGAAGAGGAAGATGATTTTGATAAATGTGATGGCTTACAGGAGATGAAACATAACTTCAATTTGTGAGCCAAACACAAATAATTCAGCCTTTTCTGCATCCATGCACTGCACTGATATTGTATTCCAAAAAAAATGTCTTTTGTTTAAATGCCAAATGTAGCCAGGTGTGGAAAAAAAGGTCTCTCTGAGAATGAAAACAACACAGGCTATTCCTCGGTAGAATACTACTTATTTCCATTTGTGAGTTTCACATGAATATTGCATTTTAGGAAAGGAGCTGCAGACCTTATAAAATATTCCAGCGTGCCACAGTTGCTCCCTGGGCCAGACTTTAGACATGGATGGCTTATGTGGTGAGTCATTTCATGGATAAATGTCATGACTTTTGCAGTAAAGCGCAGCCCATACTCCCCCAAACCTTTGAACTTTGATATATCTACAGGTGATATAACTACAAATTGACGTTATACCAGACTTTGGAGAGGCGGTCCCAGAACTTCTACTCGGATCAAGATGTCCTCCAGATGTCCCGACTCTCCGAACTGTAGTTCAGGGGAAGTTTTTCCAAACCAGTACATTTCCCTGACATCTAGAAGGAGCATGCATTGTGCTTATCTACTTAAACCCCATCAGGGTTCTATACTAGGGTTGTGTCTTGTGAGCTTGTCGATCTGCTATTTTTCTGTGAAAGATTAAGCCACGATACGGATGCTGGGGCAGTGGTGCATGGCTAAAAGTAATACTTGTGAAAATCCTTTTAATGAAAAATTTAATGATGTAATGAAAAAATGTAAAATGGTCCTTGACTACCTTTTGTCATTGACGAAACTTACTTACTTACTTACGCCTGACACCCCTACTGGGGTATAGGCCGTCGACAAGGATCCTCCAGAGTTCTCGGTCACTGGCATTCGTCTCTATCTGCGACCAGGTGCATCCCAGCCTCTTGGTGTCTGCCTGGAGATCCCGCCGCCAGCTGTTTTTGGGCCGGCCTCTGTTTCTCTTTCCCTGAGGGTTCCAAGTCAGCACCTGTCTGGTGGTGTTTGATACTGGCTTGCGCAGTGTGTGCCCGATCCATCTCCATCTTCTTTGTCCAATTTCTTCTGTTGCAGGGAGTTGTTTAGTTTTCATCCAGAGATCGTTGTTGCTTATTTTGTCCGGCCAGTGAATTTTTAGGATTCTCCTCAGACATTTGTTTATGAATGTTTGCACTTTGCTTATTGTGGTCTTCGTCATTGACGAAAACTAAATAAAAACCCAGTAGAACAGTAGAAGTAATTCCATGCTTAATCGCTCGCTCCGAAAAATAACCGATTTGCAAGCTCACAAACACATTGGCTTGCAGCTGGGATGAGCCTTAGCGTCTCCAAATCTGAGGCCATGGTTCTCAGCAGGAAACCGGTGGATTGGGATTTGGATTGGATTGAGGCATTACCCCAGGTGAAGGATTTTAAGCATCTCAGGGTCTTGTTCACGAGGGCCGGAGAAGGAGATCAGCCGGGGAATCGGAGCGGACTTGTAGTGTGTGTCACTGTACCGCACAAACAGAAAAGAGAGTTGAGCCAGAAGGCAAAGCTCTCTTTCTAACGAGCAATCTTCGTTCATACTCTCACCTATGGTCATGAAGTGTGGGTCATGACCGAAAGAATAAGGTTGCGAGTTTTCTTCAACGGGTGGCTGGCATCTCCCTTAGAGATAAGGTGAAAAGTTCAGTCATGCGAGAGAGACTCGGAGTAGAGTCGCTGCTTCTTCGTCTGGAAAGGAGCCAGCTTAGGTGGTTCGAGCATCTGGTTAGGATGCCTCTCGGGCGCCTCCCTAGGGAGGTCCTTGAGGCATGTCCCACTGGGAGGAGACCCCGGGGCAGACCAAGGTGCAGTTGGAGGAAACACATCGACTCACTGGCCTTGGAACGTCTCGGGAACCCCCAGGAGGAAGTCACTAATGTTGTCTGGAGAGGGAAGTCTGGGACACTCTGGTGGAGCTGTTGCCCCCGCGACCTGACTGCGGATAAGCGGTTGAAGATGGATGGAGGATGGATGGACAAACACATTGCGAGCTTGTAGATATGCTATTTTCGGCACACAGTAAGTTAACTAAAACCTTTAAATAATTAGTCAACTAAAACTAGACTAATAAAGTATTTCAGATGACTAGACTAATATATGACTTCAGACTAAGTGGATTTGTATTTCAAAGACTACGACTAAAACTGAATCAAAGCGTGCTGTCAAAGTGATCAGTGGTCCCCGCAGTGCTATAGCATGGAGCTACATGTAGCAGTGGGTCTCATGGACATGCAGTGGTGGGCTGGTCTCTGTGTCAACGCTGGGCTACAGAGAGTCAGTGTTACTGAGGTAAGCTGGTCCCCGCTGTACCGGCTGCATATCAAAACACACACGCACGCATGCACGCGCACGCACGCACGCACGCACGCGCTTCCACATGCAGTTTGTTCATGTGCCTGTCAAGCCAACAGGACTCACACTCTTTACACACATGCACAGGCCTGCATACAAACATACTGTAGGAATAGAGATACAGGCCTATGTGTGAACTGTAAAGGCATGCAACACGCATGCGCACACGCACACGCGCGCACACACACACACACACACACACACACACACACACACACACACACACACACACACACAGAGCACAGGGGAATTTCCAGGAGTCTGATAGTTGGTATGGTAACCCACACTATCCTGCAGGCAGGTCCCTGACCACCTATGCATTGCAGAGAGGAGTATAGTCTCACTTTGCAGAACATAAATAATAAATGGTAAATGGTGCATTTACATAACGCCTTTATCCAAGGCGCCTTACATAGATAGATTGTGCATTTATGTTCACCCATTCATACACACACGCACAGGCGCACACGCACACACACATTCACATTCACACACCGATGGCGGAGGAAACCATGCAAGTCACCAACCTGCACATCAGGAGCAATTAGCAATTTTCCGGTTGCCCTCTCATCCGAAAGCCGTAGGCGTAGATTAACTCACAGGTTGCGGAAACACTGTGATAACACTTTATCCGGAGGCCCACTTGCAATATCCTCGCGGCATGGGGCCCCGGCCTACAGGTTGGGGAATGGCTACTGCACTGCATTTGCTGCCAAGCCACTCTTTCTCTCTCTCTCTCTCTCTCTCTCTCTCTCTCTCTCTCTCTCTCTCATGCTGGCCTTTAGTTTCGTAAACGTTGGACGGCAACATAATGTCAGACTGAAAGGTTATGTCTTCATGTTGCTGCTCACAATACACTCTCCGTGTCCACTGAAGAGATGTAACACTTTAGCTCAGAGCTTGGCCGGCCATGTACGTGCGGCATGTATCAGTGCCCACTGCCCATAGGTGGGAAGTAGAGCTGAAGTACCTTGACTCATGCACTTTACTTAACCTGTTAGGACCTGAGACAAATCCCTTGTAAAGCAGTAGTTCTCAAATGTTTTCGTGCCGTTTTCTTTATTTGGCTGCGCACCCCCCATCTCTTTTAAAAAAATATATAAATCATTCAAGCATTTTCAAACACTTAATGTTTGCCCAAATCTACATATCCACAAGCTCACAGCAGCTTGTACATCTGCTTGTACATTGTACTTTTTTGTTTTGCTTTACTATATTTATTTGACAGCTACAGTTGCTTTGCAGACTTAAATTACAGGGCAGGCAGCCCTTCAAATACGGTGCCATGTCATCACGACGCGTTGGTCCGACTCACACATTACTCACCCTGTCCCTAACCCTAACTGCACACCAAGCCACACAGCTGGAGTGATGGGTAGTCGCCACAAATCCAGTCCTTGCACTGATCTGGTGGTCACCGAGCTATGGCCATTTGAAATGTTAGAAACTGCTGTGACACTTATGTAGTTCGATTTAGTTGTTTGTCTTTGTTTTGGTATGACTATTGTCATGGCAGATCCCTGAACAACAGGCCATGCCTGTGGCCCTTGGGGGACCCTGACGTGGCGCCTGACGTGATTATTGTTAAGGCAGACCCCTGAAAAGGGGTATACCAAGTTTGGTATACGGACTGCAGCACACACACGCATACACTGTGGCCCCCGGGGCCCTCTAACGTAGCCTCACATAGCCAGCTTCGCATAACCAGCCTTCATCTGCGTTTGCACTATATATTGCCCCAGGCAGATTAAGTCTGGCCCCTCTCAATTGTGGGAGGACTTCACAGCCTAAGTGGTGACCGGCCCAGTATGCAAATGCAGGGCCCCTGGTGTGGCTATTCTGATCCCTGACCAGAGTTGGTGCCCGGTTTTGTGCGGACAATGACACCTTGCAATTCTGCATGTTACGTTTGTGACGTGCACTGTCCGTTCTCCAACCCACATATACCTTCCCTCCTGCAATATAAATTAATATAGGATTACTATAATCAAACTATTACTCAAAGATCACAATGTTGAGATGCAACGCTTTGTGAGTTTGTACATCTGGTATTTTGGAATAACCAAATGGAGCTTTTCTACATAAGTGGTTGATGCATGTTTTGTAAGGCAAGTAATTATAGGCTAAGACTAAAGCTGTCAATTGATTCTAGTGGAGTAAAACGTACAATGTTTGCCTCTGAGATGTAGTGGAGTAGAAGTATAAACTAAAATAAACTGATATATTCCATTGGTAGTAAACTATTGTACCTAAACATTGCACGTGTACAGTACGTAAATGTACTTGCAGGTTTCTTTGCATGTTCTCCCTCACACATACAGTACATAACCAACTTACAAGGCTGCATCAAAGCTGCTGCAGCGTAGCGCTATGGTGCACCCACAGTACTTTCCCACAGCTTAACACACGGCTTCAAATGATCTGGCACAATGCAACCGAGGAATTGAGACGTGTTGATGTTTTGAATGGGAGAACAATCTCTAAACGCTTACAGGGAGGGCCTTAATCGTACTGTAAATCTGCCTGTTGGAGAGCGTTACTCGCAGATCTCTCGCTTTCTCTCCGCATCTCCCACACCTGTGTTCATTTCATCTAAACTTCTATTAAATCTCCCTCCCGCCGCTTGGAAACCTGGGCTTTCATCCTCGCAGGGCAAAGCAGAGTCAGCAGAAAACTGAATCTTTTGTCAAGCACCACGCACGGCATCGCCCTGACACTCACACACACACACACACACACACGCGCGGCATCGCCCTGGCACTCACACACACACACACACGCGCACACGCACGCACACAAATGCCCTCTTTTTTTCTGGATGCTGGCTGATGTTTTTTCTCTCATCCTATTGGCTGAGGCTGGCAACAGGCAGCCATGCTGATCGCCACAGGAAGGCAACTTTATGCTGCTTATAGCGGCTGGACTTCTGTTGCACTCCTCGGTTGAAAGCAGTGGTGCCCATCATGCCATGCGATGAAAATATTGAACGACTGCACAACGCGGAAGCAAAGCGCTGCCTGGCGACGGAGACGCCAAGAGCTGGTAAATATGATATTTGCGATGCTGGATCGCATTGTAACACTAAGCCGATCACATCCTAAGCGATCTGTGACTATTAATTTAATCCGTCCAAACACGCCCTTAGCAGAAAATGAGTTAAGTAAAAAATTTGAGTACTCCACCACCGATGGTAGCTACCACATTATAATGAGTATTAGTGAGGACCAATTACATACATTGAAAATGGTCATTTAAGTAAGAAAAAAGAAAGAACAATACGGTAAAATAAACCAAATATAGAGACTGCTTAGTGGCTGAAGTTTTGTGGTACTTTTGTCTCCCTACACCATTAGAGAATAATTGTCTCAATTGCCCGAGCAATGAATAAATGATGAATGAATAACGATGGACCTCTAAGGTCCGGGTTTATTTTTAACACAGAGGTAAACGAATGGATAATGTGTGCTTATCGTTGCTGCCGGGGAGAAACCTCATATCTCTATAGTTCAACTTTTGTTTGTTTTTTTCTGTAAATGAATGTCACACTTCATTTCAAGGTTGTCGCAAAAGCAGTGAAAATGGCTGATCTACAAGCTCACAAGACGTGTGGGGTCGTAGATCGGATATTTAAAAATGTAAAAAAAAAGAGAGAATGAAAAGGGAATAGCTTTGGACATGCAAGGTTTCCACCCAACTGCGATGTTATGCAACTTCAATTTTCGACCCACCAGGTATAGTCCAATGAGTCACTGGTAAAGCAGACATTATTAGCAGTTAAAACTCCACCAAGCCTCTCATTTCAACCTGTTTATACCGGCTATAGGCCTATTTGAGCATACTGAGAGACTATTATAGTCTAAAGCTATAATTATTTTATTTTCTTCTCTCGTGCACTGCCTGCACAACATTATTGTACTTCTATATCCTCCTCAATATTATGGACAAATACAAAAACAACACCATCAATTTACAATCAGTAAATTTCATTGGTAGCCGATAGTGGGACATTTCATTGGTAGCCTATAGTGGGACATTCATTTCTATAGGCTTCTCATCAGCGCCACTAGAAGAAAATCATCACATGTCCTAATTAAAGATTGAAACTGTGTGTGTGTGTGTGTGTGTGTGTGTGTGTGTGTGTGTGTGTGTGTGTGTGTGTGTGTGTGTGTGTGTGTGTGTGTGTGTGTGTGTGTGTGTGTGCAAATTGGCACAGTGCGTGCAGTGTGAGTGCTACGCCATTTCGTCCTGTTAGATTGACTTAGTACGGTGTGGGCGGAGACCTCTGATTGTCTGGCTACTGTATGCCAGAGACTGACCCAGGCCTCCAGGAAAGAACTCTAAATAGAGAACAAACATTACAGCAGCCTAATATTTATCCCATCACTCAAGTCCGCCAAGTGACTACTTCAACTCCACCATTAAAGGTGACTACTAGTAATTGCCTTTCCTGTTGACCCTTTATAGTCCCCCATTAGAGAGAGAGAGAGAGAGAGAGAGAGAGAGAGAGAGAGAGAACGAGAACGAGAGAGAGAGAGAGGGAGAGAGAGAGAGAAGCCTTGTCTGTAAATGGCCACTTTCAAATGCGTTGAATCAATGCGTCACTGATGGCGGCATTTACTAATGGAAGACGCACTCCCAGGAGCCACTTGACACCAGTTGGAATTATCCTCTTCATTTGCTCCACTTCTACTTAAAGCCTGCATGGGGAGGAGGGTGGGGGGCAAGTTCTTTAGCATAAAGCTGGTTGGATCAATGTGCATGTGAGCCCTCTGTGAATACTGATGCTCGTTAAAGGACGACATGTCGGAGTAGCCGGCGAGCAGCCGGCCCAGGGGAGGCTCATCTGGGCTGACTTTTTGCAAGGCCAAGGCGCTTTTAACCGCCGGTCGACGGCGTCGTCTGGTGACTCTGTTCCGACCAGACACGGTCGATAACTAATCTGTTTTACGTGAAAGGCCTGCGTTCAAAAGTTGCCTTCAGCTAAAATACTATACTAAAATACAATATTGCCGAAGGCAAACCTACTCATTAAGCAGAATGTCTGATTTCACAATTACTTTTTCAAAACTTTTCAAAATGTGTCAAAATCCTTTGAAAAGGATGTACTTAAAGTAAAAGTACATCAAAGTACAGAATAGTACTTGAATAAATGAACTCAGTCACTGGTTAAGGATCTCAGAGACAAAGGGTGACCGTCAGGGAGATCGAGTCTCATGCAAGCTGACTGGCTCTTTTTTTCCCGTCTGCCAATGGCATCGTCTGTGCCGCCTCCATGCGGGGTCAATATACACGCACACGGGTGCATTTGGTTCCATTGGTACACTCTCAGAGTTATGGAAAAAAACCCACTGTGCACTAAATGGAACAGAGCCTTGATTAGTATCATCGGTAACACCTGTGAAGGAAGTAGGGAAGCGTTATTAGTGAGTGGGAGGAGTTATTCTGTGAGCATATAGAGCCCATTGACTGAAATCAGTCGGACTGAGAACTCGACTCCATCCACAATTAACGGTGTATTTGTTCTGCACGGAGGAGCACCACGTTAAAATAAAATGGCTGAAAACACTCCCGCTGGAACTCAATTGGCCACGGTCTGCGAGGTCTCGTGCTTGCGTTGGCCACCCAGCGTCATTGGAAATAATCAAATTGTGTTTCAATAAAAATTCAATTCACACTAATAGGCCATTTCACAGCCTCCTCCGCCCTATTCGAAATCAAAAGTTAAATCCTCTGCTTTAATTAACACGTGCATGCGATGACTAATCCAACACAGGTGAGGACATGACTCTGGCCAAAGGGAAAAGTTCCAAACGCTTGGCTCTCTCTCTTGCTTTGCTCTTACTTTGAAAGATTGGTTTTGGAGCTCGCCCCGGTGCACTTTTATTAACTAATTGATGCAAGACAAAAATTCCAGCGAGAGAGAGAGAGAGTGAGAGAGATATATATAGAGAGAGAGATGCTATTAGAAAAACGGTGTATGGGATGAGAGATGGAGTAATATCCATTAGACTGACAACTTCATTGCACCACGAGAGTAATGCCTAATTTATATGACTGCCGTGATCTGAAATTAAAGGTGAAGAGACCATTTAGCAAGCAGGCAGCTTTTTATTTAACTAGTTTAGTCACTGCAGAAGGAGTGACTCGTACATGTGCACGGTAAATGTTAAATGATTAGTATCAGAATATAAGCTATTTAAAACTTATTTTAAGAACAACAGCAACAACAAAATCACTAGTTCCCTCCCTGCTACTAATGGTGAAGATTGAACACAGGCCGAAACATGTGCACTGCCATCCATGCATCCATCTTCAACCGCTTATCTGTAGTCGGGTTGCGGTGGCAACAGTGCAACAGTGCTCCAGACTTCCCTCTCCAGAGCAACATTAGTGAGTTGTGAGATGTTCCAAGGCCAGTGAGCCGATGTGTTTCCTCCAATTGCGCCTTGGTCTGCCCCGGGGTCTCCGCCCAGTGGGACGTGCCTCGAGGACCTCACTAGGGAGACGCCTGAGAGTTATCCTAACCAGATGCCCGAACCACCTAAGCTAGCTGGCTCCTTTCCAGGCGAAGAAGCAGCGACTCTACTCTGAGTCTCTCTCGTGTGAATGAACTTCTTATTCTTATCACCCTATCTCTAAGGGAGATGCCAGCCACCCGTTGAAGAAAACTAATTTCGACCGCTTGTATTCGCAACCTTATTCTTTCGGTCATGGCTCACACTTCATGACCATAGGTGAGAGTAGGAACGAAGATTGCTTGGTAGACAGAGTATTTGAAAATCCACAGTGGAATTCTTCTTAAATCCCTGAGGTGACTTTGAAATGCTTTACCTCCTCGCCACATCTTCAATGCCATTCATGTAGAAAATAAGCTCTTGCGGTTAACAAAAGCCCAAGAGACTTCCACGTTTTGTTCTACGGCATACAATATACGCGCTAAGATATCAACAGGGGATTTTTAAGCCGCTATATATGCTATCCAAAATAAGTAATTTAATTGCATACCCTTTAGTTTAACAGATTAACTTGTTGAACCAAACAGGCAAAAGTACAGATACATAATAATAATAATAATAAAACTTTATTTGTATAGCACCTTTCATGACATGAAATGCAGCTCAAAGTGCTTTACAGAACAATGGAGAATAAAAGAAAAGCAAGGCAACGACATTAAAAAACAAGTAGTAATGCAGTACAGTGAGGACATGAAAAAAATAAAATAAAATAACATGAGATACTCATAGCTGTACAATGATTATTACAGTACTAAATGTATCATGCACAGTGGAATGGGTGTACTATTCTGGGATATAATGACCCGTGAGCGGGCCCATGGCAGCTAGAAGCTAAATCTAGCCCCCAGGTTTTTGGCCCTATAGCTGGTTGCACACAACAATGCTCTGCATGTGACAGAGAGGGAGAGAGAGAGAACTAACGGATCGCCCACCTGCTCAGCGGGGTGCCCACCAGGGCTGTGATTAGCGGTCACCATGGTGACACTCAGTCTGCCTTGTCCAGTCTCTTTTCTGACACGAAAAAAAACAGTGTGACGAAAGAACAGAGAGAGAGCGAGAGAGACGCTATGGCTTCCTGTGTCTCTCTAATGGTTCTGGACAGGCTTGTAAACATCAGGCAGTGGCTTTCTTTCATTCTTTCATTCTTTCATTCTTTCATTCTTTCATTCCATTCCATATACTCCCAAGTGTTTAGGAACCACTAGTTTGCACCGTAAACAAGGTTTGTCCAAACGCGTCCCACATCTGAGCCAACCTCTCCAGCTGTCCTGTCACGTGTGTGTGTGTGTGTGTGTGTGTGTGTGTGTGTGTGTGTGTGTGTGTGTGTGTGTGTGTGTGTGTGTGTGTGTGTGTGTGTGTGTGTGTGTGTGTGTGTGTGTGTGTGTGTGTGTGTGTGTGTGTGTGTGTGTGTGTGTGTGTGTGTGTGTGTGTGTGTGTGTGTGTGTGTGTGTGTGTGTGCGTGCGTGCGTGCGTGCGTGCGTGCGTGCGTGCGTGCGTGCGTGCGTGCGTGCGTGCGTGCCATCCTCTGGGCATCTGCCTCCTTGTCTCATCGGCACCAGGTGGTCTGCATCTATTCCATTTGTTGGGGGGGGGGGGGGGGGAGTGGTAAA
Organism: Protomyctophum parallelum; assembly: GCF_964188405.1. Classification (NCBI taxonomy): domain Eukaryota; kingdom Metazoa; phylum Chordata; class Actinopteri; order Myctophiformes; family Myctophidae; genus Protomyctophum; species Protomyctophum parallelum. The sequence continues at coordinate 93,660,970 of NC_139697.1, forward strand.
GTGCCTGACCTTTTCTGCGTTATTGATTATGGTGGATCAGATGTTTGTTACAGATGTAGTATATGTGTATGAGACATACTGCAGTATATTGTATTTCATTGTCAATAAAGATCAATCGGTCAGCATGCAGGGAGCTGTGCATGTTCACAATTCACATGCATTATATGTGGACGGATTGGGATTCATCACTTGGGGAATAAGCGGTAGTTATTGGCAGTAGACACACAGTAAGTCATTGGATTTTTGGTTTTTTTCATGTCATATGAAAGCAGGGAATCATTGCTTCAAATTGACATATTGGTTTTTTGACCCGCCAGTCTTGAAGATAATGGCTTATAGGGCGGCGGTGGGTCAGAGGTAGAGTGGCCGGATGGAAACCGCAAGGTTGCCAGTTCGAACCCGGGCTTCCCCAGCGTTAGTCTCGAAGTGTCCCTGAGCAAGACACTGAACGCCAAATTGCTCGTGATGTGCTGGTTGGTTGGTGCCTTTGCATGGTTTCTGTCGCCATCGGTGTACGAATGCGTGTGTGAATGGGTGAATGTAAGGCTCTATTATATATATTTACCATAGAGTAATGTCTTACAGAAAACTTGAAATGTTCACTTCTGTGGTCTCTAACATTACACCTAGCTACATGTTTAAGCATTTATTTCATATTTACGTGTCAATTTTAGCTCTGACATTTATTTCACACTGCCTGTGCTATTAAGTCATTTTGGATAAAAAATAAATAAAAATAAAAACATTTTTTTCTCCTCTCCTGAACAGTTAGTCCTGCCGCCATGACTGTGTCGGTATCAAAGAGAGTCACATTAGCTCTTTACAGTCACACACATACACACAGACGGACGGACAGGGGTGGAAACATAACCTTCCCCTCACTGCTGTTCCAGCCTGGTGTGTCAGAGATAACGACGGCAGAGACAGCAGGGTAGGAGCAACAGTCTTTGGCTGCTCGCTGGGCAGCGAACAGCTCTTTATCCATCAGACATCAGACCTCCTTCCGGCCTGCGCCACCTGTCCCCCCCCCCCCCCCCCCCCTCTCTCTGTCTCTCTCTCTATGTCTCTCTCTCTATGTCTCTCTCTCAGTGGCGTGCACAGATAGACACTAGGGGGTGCTAGAGCACACCCTGCCCTTTTGGCAATGTGCAAAAACTTTTTTTTCTTAATTTGTAGTGTGTGGACCATGCGGTGACATTGATCAAATCTTGATAAAAAACGCTTCTACTATATTATTTAGGCCCCCACAATCTAAAGCTATGTTTCTATGTCAGTGGTTCTTCGATAAATAAATAAAATAGCAGACCTACAAGCTCGTAGAGCGCCACTCGGTGGCGCGCTATGAGCTTGTAGATCTGCTATTTTTCAATAGCTAAAGCTCCAAAATGGGTTCCCGTCCCAAAATGCGCTGCACAAGGTGCCCTTTTTTTCACTTGAGCACCTGTCCCTCTAAATGTCTGTGTGTGTGTGTGTGTGTGTGTGTGTGTGTCTCTCTCTCTCTCTCTCTCTCTCTCTCTCTCTCTCTCTCTATCAGTGTCACATGCAGAGCATTGTTGTGTGCAACCAGCTATATAGGGCCAAAAACCTGGGGGCTAGATTTAGCTTCTAGCTGCCATGGGCCCATTCATGGGTCATTAAATCCCAGAATAGTAGGGCCGTTTTCGGAATAATTACGGATTTGTTTTGTTTGTGTTTAATTCCTTAATACATTTTATTTTGTATTTTTTTCGAGACTGAGCGTGGTCGGGGCGGTACCGCTGGCTGTGTACTGGTCTGTGTTGGGGTTTTTATTTAATTCTGTCTGGTCGTCGGGGGATCATGTCAGAGCGTGACGCCCAGTTGGATGACTAGCTGCCCGGCCTGCAGACTTGGCCCGGTGCTTCAGAGGCAATCTGTCTGACCCGCCATTTTTTTCTCCTCGCCTCCGCCGAGAGACTTTCAAAATGGCATTCCTTTCCAGGAGCTGTGACAGGGCTTGTTGGAGGTAGATCGTGCAGGCTTGTTGCTTAAATATATAGAAATATATAATATTTCTATATATATATATATATATATATATATATATATATTGGAAATATATAATATTTCTATATAGGCTATTTATATAGGTAGGTATCCTCACAAAAAACATGCAGTAATCTTGGTCTCTAAACTGCCTCCCCCTGGCCAGCCGGGGCTTCTGATGGAGGGGAAAGGAACGTGTTCCTTTCACTCGCTATGTCCAACCAGGGAAACTCTCAAAGAAGCGGCTTGGACACTCATGCACTCGTACGTTTACTCAAGTACATTTCTAATTTCCGGTCTTTTATACTTAACAGAATATTTATTTATATATTGCAATATTGATACGTGTACTTAAGAAAAACGTGCAATACTTTTCCACCACTGCAGTACAGTATGTTACAGTACAGAACACTCAAGTAAATGTACTTAGTTACTGTCCCCCACTAGCACGGTAGCACCCAGAACCATATACTGTACGTCCTTGCCCACGGTTCACGCGATTGTACAAACAGTACATTGATTGAGGTAATGAGGACACTATGAAGCGATTTCATGGTCACTCAGCAAAACACCATTTATATTTGTTATTCAACGTAAAAATATAAATAAAACCCTGCTAGGCTACATAATATGACATGTCCTCATCCCACAAAGAAGCTGGATAAGTGCTAAAATGTGATATTATTGACTACCATTTTGCAGAGAAGAATGGCCATTTAATTAACAGAAAATCGTACATACTGCTAGCTGTCTCTCCATTTCATTATAATTACGATGTTCCCTTCTCGACGACGCCGACACTTGTACTGCAGACATAATTATTGTTGCTGTTGGGTGGAAACATGTATGTAAAAAGGAAGGGGAAAAAAGCTGATATACAAGATTTTGAGCTTGTAGATTAGCTGTTTTCACTACATGATTTGCCCGACACTCTTTTATGACGTATGGCATTAAGTGACGGAAAAACATAAAAAGTTGGAACAGGGATGGAGATACGAGGTATTTCTCCCCGACAGTGACGATTATGTTATGTTGAAATGTCGCTAACTGGCGTTGATTCATTTTGTAGTGCTGCTGTAATTCAAAGCATTGTTTTACAAATGCAATACCATGATTTACATTTTGTGACAGTTTAGCACAACATGCTTAGAAAGATAAGTGTGTCCCGCTCATTTAGCCGACGCATAGCACATTTGAAGAATCCTTTTTTTTTTTGTCTTTGTTCTTCTACTCCACTGGTGACATGAGAGGGTTCTTTTATGACGAAAGACCTTGCAGTTTTATTATTTTGAAATGAGAGAGCCGCAAAGCAGAACACTAATGGTCTGATGCTATACTTCACTTTGAGGAATCGCTGTGTACCAAAAGTATGACACTGTTGTACCACCACAGAATGTTTGCTGGAGACAAAGGAGAAAGTTTCTATGCCTTATGCTTTAAGCTATTAGTTATATCAGAGACTTGGCTTCAAGAGGCGTGGAAAAAGTCATACTTTTGAGGGTATAATCAGTTCTGGTGTACAGATGCAGAATGATAACCCATTAGGTTATGAATGTTTCCATACTGTGTCATGTTGCGTTATGCAAATAGTATAGTAGGTATTCAGTAGTGGAGACTCTGGAGAGAAACGTCCTATTGTTAAAGGAGATATAGAGAACTTCCAGTGTTTGTACACAGAAGTGAGTGATGCGACCTTCAATTATATTAGGCCTATATTATGTGTGTATATAGGCATATATATAGGCCTATATATATATTATTGGTTATTGTTACAATGTGAGTGATAAGTACACACACACACACACACACACACACACACACACACACTGTTCGCAGATGACTCGGACAGGAGCAAACTGCAGGTTGAAAAGATCCTCAGCTCTGAACTCGGTATAGAATCTGCACTTGGCTCGCTGATAACAAACTATCCTTACTCCTGGGAAAAACTGAATCCATTCTCTTCGGATCAAAAGTAATCTCAGCAATTAAGGCAGATGGCTTCTTGGTTAGAGTGGGTGACAATATTATCACACGAAAAGATGAAATTACCTACCTAGGTTCCATCCTGGAGGCCAATCTTTCCGGTGATAAAATGGCCACCAACGAAATCAAAAAAGTCAATCAAAGAACAAGATTCCTTTACAGGATCTCCTCACTGGTCAACAAAAACACCTTGAAGACCTTAACAGGAGCCCTCGTACAAGGTTTCTTTGACTATGCATGCACCTCTTGGTACCACAGCACCTCAAAGGCCATTAAAACAAGGCTCCAGACCTCCCAAAACAAACTGGTCAAGCTCCTACTTGGCCTCACCCCCCGAACCCACCTCACCCCTGCCCACTTTGACAGGCTGGGATGGCTTAGGGTCGATGACAGAGTACAGCATCTTGCAATGGGTCTGGTCCACAAGATTCGATACACCACCATGTACCCATGTACCTGTCTAGATACTTCCTTGATGTAAACGAAGTCCACACCCACAACACCAGAGGGAGTGCTACAAACCATGTACAACCCAGATTCGGCACAAACAAGGGACTAAATTATTTTCGCTCCTATGCCACCAAAATGTGGAACGACCTACCAACAGTCATTAAGACATGTGAATCCCTTGACTCCTTCAAACCGCTCTCAAAGGGCACCTACGGACGGCTGCAATTCGAAACTGGTCCCTGTAAAATCTAAATCCCCCCCACCGCCCCCCCCCCCCATTTCCCCTCACTGTATATGTTTCTTTTCCCTTTTTGCTTCCTTTATGATGAATTCCTGTTCTGTTCTTTAACTATATAGAAGTGTCTATTTGTACGTCTCTAAATGTTTTGATGAATTGAACAATGTTGACCCTGTAAACAAGTGTAATGCTTAATTGGGTCGTCCACTCACAGTTAACAGTCTTTGTATTGAGTTTGTGCTTGAAATGTACTGTAATTCTGCAAACTGTTAATAAATATTTCAATCAATCAATCAATCAAACACAGGCGCTGGTGTTGCTTTGGAACTTATGGGAGACGGGAGTGATACGCGCGCGCACACGCACGCACGCACGCGCACACACGTGTGTGTCGTGTCGTGATTCAAGCAAGACGTAAACCGCTCCTTTGTTTGTTATTGGTTGTCTCCACGTCACGGTTTCATGTTAAGATCTACAAGCTAACAACTCGTCGCGTCGCAACGCGGAGTGAGCTTGTAGATCTGTTCGTTTTCGACAAGCGTATACACTGACTGTCCTTCGCGCGAGCTTTGAACTTTCCAGAAGAGGAAATAATAAAAACTGCGTCACGTCTCGGACTCCCGCTTTCAGCAGTTTATTCGGCAAGGAAGTAGAAGTATCCAGGTTTGACCCGGCGTTTTTGAGGTGAGTGTTTAACTGTTTATTAATGGCAAAGAACTCCGTTTTTTATGTCACAGGGGAAACTTTATTTAGGTAAATTGCTATTTGTTCATTCTACTTGTCCCATAGCACATGGAACCGCGGCGGAGGGGATATTTTGTAACGTGTTTTGGTGTGGTTGCTTTGAAGACGGTGTAAATGGCTGTTTATGGATACTGAGTATTTTTAATATAAGCCTTCCATTTGGGAAAAACACAGGCTTTAACTATCTTCGGGTGCAGTTGCCCAAACGATATCAGGCCCATTATTAATTTGCAACTGTCATGTCAACCCTGGCGTCGCGACACGTGAGCTTGTAGGTCGGCTATTTTCATATTTTTGCCCACGACCTGCACGCACATACAGGTTCTTAACTTGTATGTGACGTTGTCTGGAAATGTGTCAATTGTCAGTGTCTAATTATTATGGCTAATATCAACACTACTACTGTTTGATTTTCCTTTTTAGGTTTCCAACTCGTTTTCGGTATGTGGAACTTCTGTCAACCCTAAACCTGGACTACCCATTCCTCAGGGAAAGCATTGGGTCTGGCTATGTACGTTTTTATTTGTTCATGTTGTTACCTGCATCGGTACAATTCTATTATGTGTCACTGTTAACCACTGAAACTGAGCCCTATACTTGGTAAACTAATACTTGGTAGACTGGGGTCAGCTCTATTCCTGGTTTGCTCTTTTTCCACATTCTACACCAATTCTCTCGACCAACAATAATCAATCAAAATGATAAGCTCACAATGTGTTGCAGTGTGACACGTTGTGAGCTTGTAGATCTGCTATTTTCAGTGAGTGTCAGAATAGGGGCACTTTTCCCCCCATACTTACTAGTAAGGGTTTTCTAGTAAGCGGTATTTCTAGTGTTTCTATTCATCTTTAACAACTTGAACATTTTTGTTTCACAGGATGCCATGCTTGATTCACTGCATAATACATTTAAAAAAGAAAGGAAGCTACTTGTGTCTAACAATGAAATGGCACGAATAACAGAAAAATTGACTGGAAGGAAGTGACCTCGTCAGACAGAGACAGCTGAGGTTAATCCAAGCACCATGGTAAAAACTGTCAATCTGTTTTAGCTGAAAACTAGTCTGTGCAGAATGAACGTTGGGACCTTTATGCTGATCCATTTAAAGGTCCGACTCCAATGTGTTGTATTTTCAAACAATGTTATGCAATTCACTTTAATCTGTAGAACTTGTTTGATTTATAGATTACGAAAGTTAAAAAAAACTGACTGATGGCAGTAGCACCCTGAATCACTCACTCACTCACTACTTGACTGACATTTGTTCTCGTGATTTTAAAGGATTATGAAAATAACATTATTATCATAAATTATTGTATTTTATTTATTAAGGCCTCCAATCGGAAGCAGCAATTCTGCTCTTGCCTGCACTATTCAAGGAGAAACCAGAGTTGCTGTTTGAAGTTGAGGTGAGCCATGAACTGTTCACTAGTGTGAGAAGCACTATGCAATTGAAGCACATTGTATTATTGCATTAGTTTTTATATTATCATATGGTTGTTTCTGTTTTTGACACAGTGGCTCTGCAGGAGACTAGCCAGAGGGTGTGTGTTTGTCTGATGGTTAATGGTATTCCCTCTCCCCAGGGCCAAGCTCAGACAAGCACTGACATGTCGACACCAAAGATGATGCTGAAAGGCTGCAGGGAGAGTCACCCCAAGAAATATGACCACATCATGCTGTCGATGGATGACCAGGTAATCACAGAGGAGAGTGTGGACATCTCAATGGCACTGGGACTCCTAGGCCCTCATTTATCAACCGTGCGTACGCCAAAATATGGGTGCACGCCGGCATTTTCCATTTCCGCCAAAGCTTGACATTGAAAACTCACGTCTGGTCGGGAGCTGTGGTACGCTTTGTCCTCACCTGTTTTTCTGTCGTAGAACAGCGGAGCAGCATTGTTTGATCAGCTGAGAGGCTGTCACAGGCATCTAAACATATGTTTTCACTGCTAAAATGTATAAAACTAATAATAGCCTACAATATATTTTGTAAAGGCATGTCATATGAAATTGGTAGGATATTACCAAGTGTGCAAGCTTATTAAAATCGTGCAATTAAAAACAATGCTTTAACACTAGGAAGTCTGAAAAAAATCTCAGTCTGGCTATTTTGGCCAAATCGACCGACGTCCCCCATTCTCCCCCACTCTACTTGATCATGGTGGCTCCCTGAAAATGGCTCATCTGCCAGCTCACAAAGTGCTGTCATGCAATGACTTTATTTCCCCCGAAACGGAAACAATATATTGCGACCTCTTTCCTTTCTTAGTCAAAGGCTGTTTTCAATTAAATTACTTGTGTCATAGGCATCCGTCCGTCAGTGATGACGATGGATTGCGCCTGGGTGGTCATGATTTCTTGCAGCGACGGCTGTGGCTGGACAGCCCCGCTCCGGAGTGACAGTCTTTAGCGCAGTTGGTGCAGACAAAACGAGAGGGGACTGGTACAGGAGTGGGGGCTGCTTCACGCAGTTTCCTCTTCTGTCTCTTCGCCTGCAGCAAAGAGATGTGTCTCTCCTCGGCACGGCGAGTTCCTGCAGCGACAGTCCGCCTCCATACGCCACGGTCCTTTGCAGCTTCCTCCCAGCTGTTGTGGTCAATGCCTGCCTGCTTCATGTCACGTTTGCAAACGTCCCTGAAGCGCAGGCGTGGGCGACCAAGAGGTCTGGAGCCTGTTGACAGCTCTCCATACAGGACGGCCCTGGGGAGCCGGCTGGGGTCCATCCTGTGGACATGGCCAAGCCACCTGAGGCGGCGCTGGCTCAGCATGGTGAACATGCTGGTGGAGTGAGCACGTTCCAGGACTTCTGTGTTGGGAATTTTGTCCTGCCAAGAGATTCCCAGGATGCGACGTAGACAACGCAGGTGGAAGCTGTTGAGTCGTTTCTCATGTCTGGTGTATGTGGTCCAGGCCTCGCTGCCATACATCAGGGTGCTGACGACGCAGGCTTGGTAGACCTGGAGTTTTGTGCGCGTAGCTAGGTGGTTGTTTGACCACACTCTTTGTGACAGCCTGGCCATCACTGTGGCGGCTCTTGCAAGACGGGTGCCCAGTTCTGTGTCAAGGGAAAGATCGCTGGAGATTGCAGATCCGAGGTATGTGAAGGTGTTAACACATTCCAGAGTCTGACCCTCGATGTCAATGGAGAGTGGAGTTCCAACATCCTGTCCCATGACATTGGTCTTCTTTATACTGATGGTAAGACAGAACTCCTTACAAGCAGATGAAAGCCTGTCCATCAGCCCCTGGAGTCCAGACTCGGTGTGGGATGCTAGTGCTGCATCATCAGCAAAAAGCATTTCCCTCAGGAGGACACTGGTCACCTTGGTCTTAGAGCGCAGACGCGCAAGGTTGAAGAGTTTGCCATCAGCTCTGGTGTGTAGGTAGACACCTTCAGGACATGAGCCAAAAGCAGCTGACAGTACTAGGGAGAAGAAGATTCCGAAGAGGGTTGGTGCAAGAACGCAACCCTGTTTCACGCCACTGCGGATTGGAAAGGACTTTGATGTTTCACCTTCCCAACAGACTGAACCTTGCGTGTTGTCATGAAATGATTTTATGACGGCAAGGAGTTTTGGAGGGCATCCGATCTTTTCAAGCAGCTTGAAGAGACCATCTCTGCTGACAAGGTCGAAGGCCTTTGTGAGGTCGACGAAAGCGAGATACAGGGGTCTCCTCTGTTCCCGACATTTCTCCTGTAGCTGTCGAAGGGTGAAGATCATATCCACTGTGGACCTTTCTGCCCGAAAGCCACATTGTGACTCAGGGTAGACGCGCTCTGCAAGGAGGTGGAGTCTAGTGAGGGCAACACGGGCAAAGATCTTCCCCACGATGTTGAGCAGAGAGATGCCACGGTAATTATTGCAGTCACTGCGGTCTCCCTTGTTTTTGTACAGTGTGACGATCTTGGAGTCACGCAGGTCTTGGGGGACAGCACCATCATTCCAACAGAGGCAGAGGAGGTCGTGAAGATGAGGAAGCAAGGAAGGTTTCCCAAGTTTCATGATGTCAGGTGTTATCCCATCTGCACCTGGGGCCTTGCCGCAAGCAAGTCTGTCGATGGCTTTGCTGAGCTCCTCCTGCGTGGGTTCCTTGTCAAGATCCTCCATGACGGGCAGATTTGGAACTCTATTCAGAGCCTCCTCTGACACTGTGTTCTCTGTAGCGTATAGCTCCATGTAATGTTCAGCCCATCTTTCCATCTGCTTATCGCGATCTGTGATGACTTCACCAGACTTAGATTTGAGTGGCGCCGTTTTCTTGATGGACGGGCCGGTAGCTTGTTTTATCCCCTCATACATGCCCCTAATATCTCCTGTGTCTGAGGCAACCTGTATATTTGAGGAGAGCTCAAGCCAGTAGTTGTTAGCACAGCATCGAGCCAATCGCTGGGCTTTGCTCTTAGCTTCTCTCAAGGCATCAAGGTTCCTTTGGGAGGGGTTTTCCTTGTGCTTGAGGAAAGCAGTACGCTTAGCCTCTATGACTGGCTCCATCACTGCTGCATTTGCCTCAAACCAGTCTGCGTTTCTTCTTGTTCTCTTTCCATATGCTGCAATGGCTTGGTCATAGATGGTGTCTCGTAGGCAGTTCCACTTGTCAACAGCACTCCGCTGGTTAGATGTGGAGAGCGCTTGGTCGAGGGAGGTGAGGAAGCGATGTGTGACATCAGCGTTGGAAGAACGGCTGGCGTTGATACGTGGACGAGCCTTCTGCTTGGTGTGATGGATCTGCTTTGGCTGTAGCTTGACCTTGCTACAGCAGGTATGGGTAGGATATTACCAAGTGTGCAAGCTTATTAAAATCGTGCAATTAAAAACAATGCTTTAACACTAGGAAGTCTGAAAAAAATCTCAGTCTGGCTATTTTGGCCAAATCGACCGACGTCCCCCATTCTCCCCCACTCTACTTGATCATGGTGGCTCCCTGAAAATGGCTCATCTGCCAGCTCATATGAATAAATGCTACATCCTACAGTACATTGTGCATTGTGTTCAATGACACACGCGTATCCTATAATGTTTCCCCCTCTATATAAAAATGACAATATATAACTCTAATGTCGTATTTCGTCTGACTCTGAGCAATGTGCCTGGCTCTGGCTGTTATACAATAATGTGCGCTCACACCGTCACTATAATTATAGTTTGGTAAACTGAAATGAAGTTAGAATGTGACATGCCTGGTTTCTATTTAGTGTGCAAGGCTTACATCCGGTCTAAAGCCCACCCACTGTATGTGCTGATTTCCATACACAATACATACACGATCCGTATCCTCCCCTCACCTGATGTTGAATTAACAGTGCTAACGGCCGTATTTGAACGACGTATATCCAATCTTTTACACTATAAACCGATTTTAACCTTTTTTCCTTTTCACTTGATACCGTTTCGTAGAGAGGGCCTACACAACCGATCTATATACCAAATTAAAGCCTGAATTTCGTAGTTTACATGGTATTTTTTTAAATGAGCAAAAAATGAGCGAGTTATGATTTAAAGAAAAGAGGGGTGGAGGGGAAAAAAGAACACAGAACACACAGACAGGCAGCTAGCTAACTAGGCTAGCTAGCTTCTAGCCTGTTGTGTTCTCGCTCAAATACGCCCTCCCAGCCTGGAGAATAGACTTTCACCAACACACAACACGTTATTGTATAACAGCCAGAGCCAGGCACATTGCTCAGTCAGACGAAATACGATATTAGAGTTATATATTGTCATTTTTATATAGTCGTGCATGTGTGGAAATCAGTTCCACGGGTCGCTTGTAGAAAAGTGTACAGACAAAGAAGGACGGACAGAACTCTTTTATTTTTTATTTTTTGTAAGATATTTTTTTGCGGCTTACGCCTTTATTGATTTTTTAAGGGATAGAAAGTAGGCTGACAGGAAACGGGAGAGAGATGGGGGGGATGACATGCGGTAAAGGCCGTGTCGGGTCCGGGAGTCGAACCCGCGGCACACCGCGACTGGATCACCAGTCCGGTGCCCAGACCGTTACGCTACGGCCTGGGCCGGACAGAACTCTTTTGACTGACAAAGAGCTGGCGATATTTATATGCCAGAATAGGCTGTGGAACAAATTAATTCACAGCAGCAGGCCTACATACAGACCGTTATTTGCAAATTGAATCAGCCTCAGCCCTCATTTATATTATTATTATATGCGTGTTCACCGTGTTGAGTTTGCAGATCTCCGCACGCCAAGATCACCTCGGACACCATGATGAAGTGGCGGTCGATTGGGCCGAAATAGCCAGACTGAGTAGGAGATATATGCCTAAAATCATATTTACAAAACGTTTCAAATGGGAAATAAAACCGAGATGATTTCAATCGAATATTTAGACAAAGTCCTGCAAGGTCAACTTTCTCTGGACTCCATGGGCTAAGAAAATAAACTTTAAAATCTCAAAATCGGTCGGAACGGCTGCTCCGAGTGTTAAGCCATTTAAATAGTGTTTTGCATGAGCGCATACCGGTAGCCCCCCCGACGCCCCCCCCCCCCCCCCCCCCAACTTCATTCCATGACTGGATCGAGAGGCATTTGCAGTGCTGCAGCTTTAGATTTTCTTTTCGCAGATAAGTAAGCCTGGGACCGAGGCTATGCAGCTATAGTCAAGTCTACCCACCAACGGCAACTGCAATCTACAGCCATGTCTTTCTCACGTTACGTCTCGTCCTTTTAATGAAGGATAAACCCGACGGCGACGTGCTCGAATGCCAATAAATGTGACATGCCGACAGTGTCGAGGCAGCGCAAAGTGGGGACCGCTTCTTTTTTTTTGTCATTATGGAAAATCACGGGGTGCCAACTTCACTTCCTGACCTAAACTTTAGGCTGCGGAGGCAATCTAATATACAGTGAGTAATGTCATAAACGTGCATGCAGGTCAGTGACAGAGACAGACAGAACAGGAGTGGAGGAAAACAGCATTTGTCACGGGCTGTGCCGCGCGTGTCCAAACTCATTCCAATGACGTCGTGAGCAATGTTATTTAATTAATGCTTCACATAATCACAGGTTCAGGTTTTCGTTCACTAATCTTGTTGTATATTAAATTAATAAACATTTTAATACTTGCATATACAACTAACACACAGTGACAGTTGCTTGCAAGTTGCATGTGCGTGCGTGCTGGATGGCCTGGATGGCCACTTGAAGAGAGTCAGCTAAAAAGCAAGGACTTTGCCACTGGACTGGGCCTCTTCTAATTCTGGAGTGTACATTTTGTTTTAGAAATCCTGAAAGACTGTCAAAGTGTCAAAACAGTCAGGTGTGTTGTTGACAATTATATAGGTTGTTTCACTTGTTATACGTGTGTGTGTGTGTGTGTGTGTGTGTGTGTGTGTTTGTGTGTGTCTTTGATGAAATGAAGGCTCTGTGATGTGTGTGTGTGTGTGTGTGTGTGTGTGTGTGTGTGTGTGTGTGTGTGTGTGTGTGTGTGTGTTGAAATGAAGGCTGTGTGTGTGTCTCTCTCTTTGATTAAATGAAGGCTCTGTGGTGGTGTGTGTGTCTCTTTGATGAAATTAAATTATTTTTTCATTTTAAGGTCTGACACATTCTGTTCATGTATTATTTTATTTATAATTTGCTTTATGTATACTTATTTTTTAGTGTTTACTACTTTTTATGTTATGTAAGGACATTTTACATCTAATTTATTTTTGTCATTTATTTTTTATTTGTTAAACAGTATTTGAAGCTGGTGCATTTTACATTGAATGTGCAGCTTGAATAAAATTCAGTGTATTAGAACTTGTAACCTGGATTTGGTCTTACTTTATTTGTTTGCAATATAGTACCTATGATCTAGCTACCTAATCAACATCCATCCATCTTCAACCGCTTATCCGTAGTCGGGTCGCGGGGGCAACAGCTCCACCAGAGTGCTCCAGATTTCCCTCTCCAGAGCAACATCAGTGACTTCATCCAAAACACACTCTAAAGCTGGTCACCAGCTAAGACCAGCAAAAGGTGGTCACCAGCTATGACCAGCAAGAAAGTTGCTGGTCCAGTTTATGCTGGTCTATGCTGGATTTTTCAGCAGGGGTAGACACGTTATGAGCTACTTTCTGTCAATTAAGTCCATACATGTGATTATGTTTATCAGTGTTGGAGTTTGAAAGCACTTGCTTTTATTAACACATGGTGCTGCTGCTTCTTGCATTATGTGCAAAGTCGAAACAGGTGGTGCACAGGGCCGGTCAGTGACTTAAGACAAGCGCTTCCAAACGCCAACACTTTATCATGGCATGAAATTTCTTAGCCGAAAGTAGCTCATAACATGTCTACGGTGGATTTTTATGAAACTAATGCTTTGCAGATAGTGTATGTTTTCCATACACCTGCAATGTTGGTGAGTTAATACAATCAGATTGTACTTTTCTGTTTGGATGTATGGGCTGTCAATGGTTGCTGTTGCAACTTTATATTCAACACATTAAAAAGTGTGTTTGTGTGTGTGTGTGTGTGTGTGTGTGTGTGTGTGTGTGTGTGTGTGTGTGTGTGTGTGTGTGTGTGTGTGTGTGTACTGTGCATTGTGTATTGCAGATGAGTATTGCAGAATTTTGGTGGCTGTTTTTTGGAATGATAAATGGTTTACTTTATCAGCAAGTATTATCTTTCTCTCTCCAGTAGTAGCATTTTTGAAGTTCATGGAGGATTTTCTTTGGTGAATTTGACTGAAGCACTTGAATGCAATAATGTATTTGTCAGTCTGTCTTCTGTAGAAGTATTTTTTAATGCAACTTCTTTCTTCGTGTTCCTTGCAGGAATGGAGGAAGACTCCCCGCTGAACTGGAGTACGTGGCACAATCAATCTTCTTGGTCTCAAACACAAGACAGTGAGTACATGTAAGAGCTACCAGCAGCATCTATGGTTGACAGTTTACCCAGATGGAGATACAAGCATCTCATCATGGGTTGTGTGTTAATTTGTAAGATGGAGATACAAAGCACGTCTCATGGTTGTCTGTTCATGGAGATATACGAGCATGTCTCATGGTTATCTGCTTATGGAGATATACGAGCATTTCACATGGTTGTCTGTCTAAGATGGAGAATTACATGCATCTCATAATGGTTCTTCTTTTTGCCCGGACTGTCTCGCATCATGAATACACTGGTATTATGGGAAAACAAAACGAGAGGTCAGGTGGCCTAGCTGATCTCCCCATCTGCTGTGTAAAAAGCATTGCCGCAAGACTCTTAAGACGTAGTTTTTTGTCTGTTCCTGTGCCAAAATACAGATTAGATCACTCCGTGTAATTTGAAACCGTTTGGATAAAAAAAACATGTCTGAGTTTTGAGGACAGTTTCTTAATAGAAGAGAGGTTGCGGGCCTTGCTTTGATATGCTGGCAGGTCCCGTCACCCCAGGTTCAGGGCTCGTTCCTCTGGGTTCGCAGGAGGAACAATGTCAGCCATAACATTATTTACACACACACACACACACACACACACACACACACACACACACACACAGACCTGGTAGCCTCTAGCCTGGGGTCCACCTATGCTTTCTATGGCATAGGCAGCTCCCGGGCAGGATCGGCCGGGAGAATCTAGATGCAGCTGTGCGACATGAGACTAATTAATTTGAGCGACAGAGAGAGAGAGAGAGAGAGAGTGTGTGTGCGTGTGTGCATCAATTTAACAAAGGTGCGATCAGAAATCAGCAGTGATCGACGTTTGCGCTACTCTATGCCGAATTGAAGTGGACTCGGTCCCAGACTTATTTATTTCTTCCTGGAAAAAAAAACGTCTGGGTTTCCGAGGCGAGGTATAATGTGCTTTTGTCATGATTTATAATTTTAATATGCGGGTTTAGTGTGCGGATGTGACAATGTTGAAAAAAATTTAAAAAGAAAATTGATTAATTGCTAAAATAAATACCATGGGGAAATTCTTAGGGGATGGGGGGAATAGTGGAAATATCATGGTGGGCTTCCTACTCAAGCCCGCAATGATAACGAAAAACAAAATGTAGGAAGCAAAAATAAAGGGACGCATACAAATGTGTCCCCGATCCACAAATTGGTCCGACCCAGTGTTTGAGAACCAGTTCCCTCGGTGTCAAAAGTGCGTTGGGATCAAGCTTGAGTATTAATATATGAGTAAAAATAATCGTGACACATTATCGTTTACTCTCAGCTCATCTCATACTGCAGCCCTGTTGTTTTTTCAAATGTTGACGTTTCTATGGCTATACTGACCGGCAAAATGTAATGCATTGGCAGTGAGGACGGCTTTCTTAGCCCAGACTGGAATTGCTCTGTGTCTATGAAGACGGATTGCGGGAGAGCGAGATAAAGGACTATAGTTTTCCATTTTGTCATTTATTGAAAAATGCTAATATAGGCTAATGTCCTTTTTTTATTATTTATTTGTGTGTTTTTCACGGGTTTTGCTCGGGAGGAAATGCGTTACGTGGTTGATTCCCTCCGTGCTGTGACAGTGATTAGGCAGCGCTGTGTGATAGGGACGCTGGGTGTTTTTGGAATGCTAATTAGCCGTCTTGTCTCTCTTTCCCCGCCTCTGGCGGGTGAATTATCTGAGCCGTTCGTGTGGAGTCCGCAAGAAACAACGGAAAGGTGATAAGCGTTGCCTGGATGAAGTGCTCGCATTTCTTTCTACTCAAGTAAAAGTAGCAATATTACAACGTAGAAATGCCCCGTTGCAAGTGAAAGCCCTGTGTTAATACAAAACTAGGGCCACAAAAATAAGTATTACATTGTGCTTAAATGGTTATGTGTGTTTTACAATAATAATACAAATAATAATAATCTAAATCTTCAAAGTAACTCGTAAATAACGTTTTTACTGGTGCAAGTATAAATCGTCATAAAAACACAAGATGCTCAGAGTAAAAGTAGCTACAACTTGGTACTGAAGTGCAATAGCATACTTGAGTACATGTACTGTACTTAGTTACAGGTACGGTTAGTTCCCACCACTGCATATAGCTGATAAGGACTCGCTCTCTTCTGCATGCCGGTTTCACTTTAATTTTGGTTTATTTGAAAAGTGACACACATTAATAAATACACACTGTCAGTATTGGGTGAAAACCTTGTACCTCCATACTTCTAGTTTTTTTGGAAACCAAGGCATCAGATAGATAGATAGATAGATAGATAGATAGATACTTTATTGATCCCAGAGGGGAAATTCAGATGGTCCCACAGCTCATGCAGGCATACAATAAGGTTACAAATACAGCACAAAAAGGGGGTGCACGGGTTGTGAGCTTGCAGATCGGCTATATTTACTATTTAAATCATGACTTTAAAATGATAATAGGCAACGGTTTTGGACATGCAAGGTTTCCACGCGGCTGCAACGACATGGTTAAAAAAGAAAAAAACTGAATGCCATATTGGCCCAAGGGGCCATTTGTCATGTGCGGTCCCCTGGCAAGGCTTTTTTTAAAGACTTTACAAAATACATCAAAACAAAAACAAGACATGCAGTTTAAGAATTGGAAAAGTAGCATTGACATAGTGTGTGTGCGTGCCCACGTGTGTGCCATGTTCCTGCATATGTTTGAATGCACTGTGAATGTAGCCTGGATCCAGCCCAAAGATCCCCTGTGAAAATGGACACTTCTACACGTTGCTGGCCAGGCCTGGAATCAAACCTGGGACAAAACTGGGGACTCGATCCTGCTCCTCGCTCTCTAAGCCATTCAGCTATGCCGCCCCCAATTATGCTACAATGGTTCTGCTCACAACTGGTGGAAACGCAAGCCGGTTTGTGGACGGTTCCGTGAAAGCACCAAGGTTGGCTTTTGGTGGAAAAGGGTGCCAATAAGTCGCAATGAGCTTGTAGATCTGCTGTTTTTTGAGTGGTGCAACCACTCCTACAACCAGCTTGCAATGTCCGTGTACTTGTGTACCTGTGTACCTGTGTACCTGTAACTATGAGCACCAGTAGTGTGCGCATGCGTGCATCAGTGGTGTGCGCACGTACGTGTGTGTGTAGTGCCGTGCATGAACGCGCGCACGCACGTGTGTGTGTAGTGCCGTGCATGAACGCGGTATGCTGCGTCGTAGCCTGGTTCCATTGTTTTTTTATGAACGGTTCCGCAAACGGATCTCATCAGTCATAATTTAGCTCCGCTGTGTCTGTGCAAGTGTGCATGCATACAAGCGGCTGTGGTGACGTCACGTCACCTACACGAGTCAGTGGGAGAGGGGGATCTGGGAGAAATGAGGAAGCGGCACGCCCACATGAAGCAAGGAGCAAGCGTGTGTAACCGGAGCGAGCGAGGCAACTAGAGGGGGAAAGGCAACTAGAGGGGGAAAAAATGTCTAAAAGACCGCAAAAAAGTAAAGTATGGTTACACTTCCACAGAGAGGCAAATGCTTTCAATGCAAAGTGCATAAAATGTCAGTCCATCGTGTCATGTAAAGGTGGTTGCACGTGCGCAATGAGAAAGCATCTCAAGTCGATGCACGGCATTAGTCTAGGCACATGCAAAGTGTTTGATAGCCTTCGGAAAAAAGCCGTGCCCGGCCCCGCAGCAACACAGCCTTCGGAGGGAGAGGCTGATGATGAAGACGCCGCCGACAAAGAGGCTGCTGGTTCACTTTCCCCAGGCTAGTAACATTAGATATTACTAATTTCTACTGAGCTTTTTATTATACTTTATTGTTTAACTGTTTATGGTGTTAATTTAGAACACGTCTGTCTGTGACAGTCTGTCTGATATTTTATGAATCACGTTAACAGTAACTAGAGCCATGAATAAAACAATCATTTTTCTCTGCACTTATTTACAAATTACTAGCAGTAGCAAATCAACTGCTTTTAAATTGGCTCTAAATTAATCGTTCATGAATATAATGTTATATTTAACCAAAAATGTGCAATGACACAGATGCTTTCATGGTTCTAATGTTTTACAACCTGAGGCTAATTTTACAAATACCTAGTAGTTCTCAAAGTAGTTCATAATTTCCAAGCACTTCAAGATGTTTAAAAAAAGAGTCTACAGTACAGTAACTATAACAATAAATGTGTAGTTGCACCACTCAGTTCACACGGGTGTGATTTTTGCTGTGAACACAGGATATGCGATATAAAAACAGCAGAAGCAATACTCAATCATGTTATAATGAGAGGTTTTACAACAGGATATTGCACTATTCTGTTGAGGGGGGAAAAGTGTGTTTATCCAGTCAGCCTGTTCTGTCAGCGCTTCACTAGAGGGATAGAGAGAGACAGTGGAATATTACTCCAAAATCATATCGGATAATGAAGTAGACTTTGCAACAATCAGCACGGTGACTCGCTCTCCGGTGCCTCTCATAACTAAATTCCGCTAACTACGCCTCCCTATTTTTTCTCCCTGTACTTCCGCATTCCTGGAGTGCGGAACATGAACACAGTCTATGTGCAGACTATAGGGCTGTCAACGACTCAGGTTTTTCTAGCCGAATCAGAGTTGCGGTCGACGGGTCATTTTTATACAGAAAATAGGTCTCTGTGACCTTATTAGAGGCAACAAGTGATTCAGAAACTTTCAGTGCTGATTTAGAGCACAATACATAGTGAAGGGCAACAGAGCTGTATGAATGTTTTGAACATGTAAAAGCAATGAATCCGTTAACTACTGTACATCACAGCAGTCTGCTTAGCTTGTTTTAATTGACAACAATGCTGTGTAGGACTGTCTACAGTACATACAGTACGGAGCGCAACGCTGTACTGTATCAAAGAACTATGTTGCCGATCCAGTAGTCACTGGAGACTCCACCTCACTCTCCCTAGCACCCACCTCTTCAGACACCACCTCACTCTCCCTAGCACCCACCTCTTCAGACTCCACCTCACTCTCCCTAGCACCCACCTCTTCAGACACCACCTCACTCTCCCTAGAACCCACCTCTTCAGACTCCACCTCACTCTCCCTAGCACCCACCTCTTCAGACTCCACCTCACTCTCCCTAGCACCCACCTCTTCAGACACCACCTCACTCTCCCTATAGCACCCACCTCTTCAGACTCCATCTCGGATTAGCACGTACCTCTTCAGACTCCACCTCGCGTAGCACTTCATTCTCATATCCCTTATTGGAGCTGCTTTTAGGTACATAGATTGTTTTTTTTTGTCTCGACAACCAATGTAATCGATATATGCTACTTGGATAACACAGTGTTTAGACAGATGTGAGGTTCATTGTTTCCACCCTATTTACCTTGTTTGTTGAGGAGACTTCATGTTCACAATATTGTTGCATCAGAAGGAGCGAGTGCATTCTCCGGCACCAGACGAGGTGCCGCTGGGGGGAGGGGCCAGTGAAAATCACCCTGGAAGGGTCCAGATGCCGCAACTGCCGATAACAGCCGCGGCTCCCGACATGCGTTGCCGGATAAAAATCACTGCGTCTTCCCTGTGAGGTTATAGGGTTTGGGGTAGGGTGTCAGCGTCGCTGGCTAAAACTCACCCACGGGCACGGCTCCCGACATGCTAAATTCCAAAATAATTAAAGACGCTGTGTGTTTACGCTGTGCCCCTATACTGCCTTCATGCGTACATGTGTCTTTCTGAGACGTGTACGCTAGAGAGCTGAGGCTCAAGGCTGTGTGCAGACGGCGTGCCGCTGTGCCAGACATACAGATCAGCAGGAGGAACAACACACTGTTTGCATGTTAAACCACCCACTGACTCGGTGTGTCTGTCCAGGTGAGACGGAGCCACTGTCCGTCCCACGCAGAGGGGAGCATGGGAGGTGGAAAACGCTACAACCAAACTGATATGTTGTTGTTCAGCGATAGCTTTGACAGCTTGTGCACAGCATATAGAATTACAGAAAGACCCTTAGAGTGACATCATCCGATGCGGAATCAAAGCTAATTGTAGGCTTTCTATTCCTTCCTATTACATTGTTCTGACATTAATGAAAAACGTTTATCATTCATTAATTCATTCATTTTAACCAAACCTGCCTAGTGCCTACCGATGACATCACTGGCAGGCGGGTTTCTGAACTGTGCACTGTCCGTGAATAGACAAACAGTGAATAGACAAAAACGGACAACGGTACCACAATGAATAACATTAAAGTGAGGTTGAAGAGACGTTGAAAATGGTTGAATGAAAAACGTTTATCATTAATTCATTCATTTTAACCAATCCTGCCTAGTGCCTACCAATGACGTCACTGGCAGGCGGGTTTCTGAACTGTGCACTGTCCGTGAATAGACAAACAGTGAATAGACAAAAACGGACAACGGTACCACAATGAATAACATTAAAGTGAGGTTGAAGAGACGTTGAAAATGGTTGAATGAAAAACGTTTATCATTCATTCATTCATTTTAACCAATCCTGCCTAGTGCCTACCAATGACGTCACTGGCAGGCGGGTTTCTGAACTGTGCACTGTCCGTGAATAGACAAACAGTGAATAGACAAAAACGGACAACGGTACCACAATGAATAACATTAAAGTGAGGTTGAAGAGACGTTGAAAATGGTTGAAGTCCTTGAATGCAATAGTGTACATGTGCAGCGGTTGGAGCTGGTGGTCTCCTCTGGTAGTATGTATGTGTATGATATTGGCAGTATAGCACTGCCTGAAGCCCATAAGTGCAACATCGTCGGGCAAGATGAACAAACACACTGCTGCTTACAGTGGTATAAAGTAACTAAGTACATTTACTTAAGTACTGTACTTAAGTAACATTTTTAGGTATGTGTACTTTTACTGCAAGTACAATTATTTGAAAACTTGAATTACTAGTTAATTTGGATTGATTAGAAAACATACATTGACCACTTCAACCCCTATACCTTCCGGTCATTTGAGAATTGATTGATTGATTGAAGTATTTATTAACAGTTTGCATAATTGCAGTATATTTCAAGAACAACTCAATACAAAAAACAGTTAACTGTGAGTGGACGACCAATAAAGCACTAGACTTGTTTACAATAGGGTCCACCTTGTTCAATTTATCATAACATTTAGATACATACAAATATACACTTCTATGGAAATCATCATCATAAAGGAGGTAAAAAGTGAAAAGTAAACATATACAGTGAGGGGAAAAAGGGTCAAGGGATTTGCATGTCATAATGACCATTGGTAAGGCGTTCCACATTTTGGTGGCATAGGAGCTAAATTAATTTAGTCCCTTGTTTGTGCCAAATCTGGGTTGCACATGGTTTGTTGAGCTCCCTCTGGTGTTGTGGGTGTGGACTTCGTTGACATTAAGGAAGTATTTAGACATGTGCATGTCAACCCTAAGCCATCCCAGCCTGTCAACATGAGCATGGGTGAGGTGGGTTCGGGGAGTGAGTGTACCGTTCACCTCCACCATCTGTTCTCTCCCCTCCAGGTAGCATTGCATCCAACTCACTGATGTGCTATAAAAACCAATTGCTTTTAGCTTGTTAACCAGTATGGAGTCGTTTACGGTGTCAAAAGCCTTTTGGAGGTCCAGCTTGACCATGCCGCAGTATTTGCAGCATCCACCTTGTGTTTGATGTGGTCACTCAAATAGAGGAGGCATGTGTCAGTGCAGTGGGATGTCCTGAAGCCGGATTGAAATTCGTACATAACTTTTATGTGGCAAGATACTTTTCAACCTGTTCATAGACAATTTTTTCCATCACTTTCGAGATGGAGTTGCCGGGGTCTAATTTGCTCCCTTTCTTGTGCAGTGGGTTACTTTGGCCAGTTTGAAATCTTGGGAGGACCTGTCCCTGTTTGATGTAGAGGTTTATTATGTGGGTGATGATTTGAGCTATAGAGATGGCAGAGTCTCTGAGAAATTTGGAGGGAAAATTGTCATGGCCAGTGGCCTTGTGGGGTTGAAAGACACTCCGTTTTTTTAACAGCAGCTCTACAAGCTCACAATGCTGTTATTGATTGGACTGTCAAAACCACTCATCGGCCCAATCCAGTCACGACGAGAGGACGAGACGGCTTACATTCACACACACACACACACACACACACACACACACACACACACGCAGTTCCCTCGTTTGCTCATTTTAACACATTTTGAGATGTTGATTATCTTTGAACGTGAAGCTCTCAGAAGGTT
Source organism: Protomyctophum parallelum (assembly GCF_964188405.1). Classification (NCBI taxonomy): domain Eukaryota; kingdom Metazoa; phylum Chordata; class Actinopteri; order Myctophiformes; family Myctophidae; genus Protomyctophum; species Protomyctophum parallelum. The sequence continues at coordinate 93,683,459 of NC_139697.1, forward strand.
CCCCTTCCATGACTTTTCCTAAATATTCGATTCAAATCATCTGTTTTTTTTAGATGGGTCACATACACACATCCAAACAGAGGGACAACACCATGTTGAGATGGGTCACATACACACATCCCAGACAGAGGGACAACACTGCGTTGTCGATCTGCTATTTTCTGTGAAGATTTCCACACAATACAGTTTCTGGGCTTGAAGTTGTTGACATCTGAAAGATCGATTTGTTCACGGTATTAAAGTGACATTTCACAACTGCAGTCACTCAATACATTGTCAATATTAATTCAGTATAAACGGCACAATTTGAAATGTGCACCCCTATGGCTAGAAACACACACACACACACACACACACACACACACACACACACACACACACACACACACACACACACACACACACACACACACACACACACACACACACACACACACACACACCGGACAGTTCATTATTGACAGTTCATTATTTCCCCAAGTCTAATTCTGGTTATTATTGGCTGGGCTTTGCAGCGGCACACTACAAGCATTTATTGACCCATAAACAAACTTTAATGGCTATTGGAATTGCTTATATGGAACTGCCGTTGTTGTATCAGAAGCAATTAAAAACCCATATTTAAAAGTAATTAATGGCGACGTCTTAGACGTCTACAAGGCTGGCAGACACTCAAGACTGTTGGTTGATGCACAGTCCACTGGGAGGAGGAGAGCATTGTAAGGCCATAATGGCGATATGGATGTAAACAGACAGACCTACATTGATCATCCTCTTGATCGATGGCCGTGTGTTGGTTCCCACAGTGCAAGCCTTTTGGCAAGGTGTCGATGGCAGCTATAGTGGCCCGCTATAGTCTCATTCTCCTCATTGCTGCTCTGCAGTGGTGGAAAGTAACTAAGTACATTTAGGAATACCACTGTCATTAATATACCTTAGACTTATAAAAAATAATAAAAAGTCCCCCCATTCTGTGTTGCCTAGAATTGGAGGTTTGAATCGTGTTCAGTAAAATTATGAAGTACATCTCAGTGACCTCACAAAGTACATCTTTGTGATGACACTGGTACTTGTTGGTACTTTTACTTTTGGTACATTTTGATGGCAATACTTTTCTACTTTTACTCAAATGCATGTCGACTTGTACTTGTAACAGGTATTTAATATATTGCAGTATTGATACTTTTACTTTTAGTGTCCGGGTAGGGAATGAGACATTACCTTGTTCATGAGTGAGGGAGGGACGGAGAAGGAGATCAACCGAAGAATCGGAGCAGCAGGGGTGGTATTCCAGTCGCTGTATCACACCGTTGTGACGAACAGAGAGCTGAGCCAGCAGGCAAATCCTCGGAGGCATTTATTTGGAAATGCATGTTCAGAGATATTAGTCTGGCCATGCCAGGCTAGGCAACGTGTTTGTCTTGTATGATGTTCAAGAGAATGAAAACAGGAAATGCTCTGTTTTGGGACATTTCCTGCTGAGAGCAGTTCTTCTGCGTGTCACTCAAGCCCCCCAGTAAGGCTATCCAACGTTGAAGCTGCCACTACCTACTGGCGAAAAGAGGAACTGCAGCACTTTAATGGAGGTGGACGGACGTTCATGACATCATGTGCGTCATTCCCGGACCTCAAATTTTAGGTCAAATTTGAGGTCCGGGCTAGGCTAGGCTAAACGTCTGCTCGCTCGAGCCATTGAGTTATAATTGTACTTCCGGCAGTCTTCCGGGTGCTTCAAAACGCCACTGAGCAACTTCTATTGAAATGAATAGCGTGGGGGCGGGGCTAGCGCTCCGATTAGGTCTCTATCCTTTTATTACTCTATGGTGTCACCTGATGACACATCAGAGTCACTGGTGGCATAATTCCTAACTACACCAGTCTTCTGATTCTATACCCTAGATGTGTGTTGTAAACTCTAAGTACTGGACCCTCGTCTGGTTTGACAGACAGGTAGTGTGTGCCGGCTGGGTGGTGTGTGACAATCCGTTTGAAGTATACCTTTGGTACGGCGACAGCGGCGGCGGGCCCGGGAGAACAATAACACGACACGAGACAGTATCACGCTAAAGGTTCACAAAGTTTATTACACACACGGGAACATATATAGTGCTGGATCCCAACTGACGTGGCCACAAGATATCAGACATAATAACCGCTAACTGCAGCAAGGCTGACGTTGCTGTCTGAGATGTCTCTCGTAGCCTAACTATGAAGTATGCTACAGTTCAGGCAGTACACAATACATATCAAGTACACTGTGGCTCACGTACAAGTACACAGCCATGGGCGATCAGATTATAACAATGTGTATACCAAATCTATGTCTGCAAACCACCAATCTAGTTTGTTTTAACGTCATATTGGAATGGAGTATATATATATACATGAGACGGAACATCACAAACATATTGAATGTCAACTAAGCTATTAAAAGGATGGCATTCATCAACCTTCATGCCTCGACTCCTCCCCTGTCTGTCTGACACCTCCTCTTGACCCCTCCCCTTACTAGGTGGCCTGTCTTCTTAACGCTTCCCATTTTAACACCTCCCCCTTTCAAACTTGACTCCTCTTTCGTCTGACCCCTCTACTTATCCCGCTGACTCTACCCCCTCTCGTCTTAGCTCGTCCCCTTGCCACCATTTCTGGCGTGACCCCTGCTCTCTCAATGGTCATTCCAGTACATTCCCCTCCCCTCCCCCCTCCCATCCCACCCCTTTCTTTATTCATGAGCTGCAGCTGCAAAGTGTTTTAACATTTACTGACCTTCATTTAAACACACTTTACACTGCACAGTCTTCTTCTCCGTCCCGCTGTTCCTCATCCTAAACCTCTCTCTCTCTCTCTCGTCATGGTTCGTGTGACACACAGAACAGAAGGATGATTAGACGGCACTCTGCTGTGACCCGCCAGGTCAGGACATCATGTGACGTCCTGTGACAGACATTGTGGAGCCCCTCCTATTTCCAGCTAGTGTAGATTTCCATCCTACACAAACATTAAATTCCCATTGACAATGAATCGAGAATTTTACATCATAGTGTCTGAGCAAATAGGCATAGTGTCTATTTTACGTCAAGATGATATAAATATGAGTGCCCCCCCCACCACTTTACTTATTTACCATTAGTAAAAAGAAATCACATCACCTCACTAAACGCGACACATGTGGCAGCCTGGCAATGTTGGTTTAAAGTGCTCTAAACAAACGTAAAAAACTCCATAGACTTGGCTGCGACATGACATATAATTCCGAAGGTCAGACGTTGGAGGGGCTAGCTAGCGCCAATCGAATAAATAAAATAGGTGGTATTAGAGGTTCTTCCTTGGTCTGCTGGGAGCATGCATGCAAAGTTGAACATCCATGGCACATTTAATCCATGGATGAACTGCTTAGGCTCCTGTGCAAATTGGCATTGTTAAGCGTGAATGGCAACGGTTTATGTTGTGTTTGCCATCAGACCAGAGCTCTGATCAACCTATATAAGATAGGATGAATCCTTTACAATTTGTACTTGCCCGCATTGGAGATAATGCTGCAAGATTTATGGAAAGCACCGATGTTCACAAGAGAAAGCATATGTAAGGACAAACCGTCCTGCTCCAACAGAACTATCCCATTGCAGTCCATGTATAACAGCAGCCTTGAGGGAGATATGGCACGAGAGATCGAGAAGAGGCAGAGGGAGATTGAAGAAATTAAGATAATCAAAGGGAGAAGAGAGAGCATACGTGAGGAAAAACTGTCCTCAGAGACGGTGAAGTCCACGTCTCGCTCTACTACTGTGTTCTCCTGTCCTGGGTCTGGGTGTGCATATGCCTTTACCTCTCAGCCCCCCCTCCTCAAACACATTAGGAAATCCCACAATGACCTCTTCCGCCAAACAAAGGTACTGGTCACTCCCTGTCGGCAAACCACCAGTTATGGAGACGGCCACAAGGGAGGAGACGACAGAGACCATCCACAGTCCAAGAAAATATCTTACAGTCTGCGACAGACAAATTCTCCAACTGGAAAAGCAACGACTCAGCGGATAAAGAAACGCCTCTTCTGCAAACAGTGTGGTAAGGGCTTCAACCTGTCCCATAGGCTGGAGATACACCAGCGTGTCCACCACCGCCACCACACCGGAACGAAACCTTTCAACAGTGAACAGGTCGACAAGAGTTATATTCGGTTGGATATTTTGAAGGGCCGTCTCTGCACTGTGGAAAAGGCTTCAATCGACAGGAAGGCACTGATGGTCTCGGCACCTTGTCAACAAACCACCAGCTATGGAAACGGCCACAAAGGAGACGGGGACCATCCACAGGCTAAGACTTTGACTCGAACAGGAGAAACACAAGAAGGCGCAGAACAGAAAAGACCTTACTGTCGGCGACAGACAAAAACTCAAACTGGAAAAGCAAAGACAAATCCGATAAAGAAACGCCTAATCTGCAAACCGTGTGGTAAGGGGTTCAACCTGTTGCATAGGCTGAAGAAACACGAGCATGTCCACCACCGCCTCCACACTGGAGAAAAAACTTTCAACAGTGAACAGGTCGACAAGAGCTTCAATCAGTTAGATATGTTGAAAGGACAAGACCGTCTCCACACTGTGGAAAAGGCTTACGCTGAAACCAGTGTAACAGGCGACAGACTAATAGGCCCTGTCTCCTGTTTGGAGACTGTCAGTGAGCCGTGCACTGGGACTGTACCGCAGCATATCAACACTGGAGAAAATGCTTCCCCTAAAAATGGTGCGGAAGATGGCTCTCCGTTCATGGAACAATTTAGTTCTGAGGCTTCCAAGACTCGGTCATTCGACTGTCCGGGTCCCGAATGTACATACGCCTTCGCGAATCAGGACTACCTCGTAAAGCACATGAAGAGGAGCCACGGCAAACTCTACTGGCAAATGGTGTGGGATGGAAAGATAACCCCGTTAGCCCGTCAGGAAATGCCCAGACCTTCAACCACCCAGAAACCTGGAGGCACAGACCAGGCACAGACCATCGGTGAACAGTGTGGCGAGACTTCCGGCAAGCTGTGTGAGCGGGACACGCGTAAGCATATCCACAGTGGCGAAAGGCTTTTCGTCTGCAATGAGGGTGACAAGACTTCGGAAGACTTGAGGGGACGCCTCCAGCGTGGCCACGCAGGAGAAAAGGCTTCCCCTGTAAACCGTGTGACTGTTGACCAAGCTCGGTGCCCGTCTTCCCAGGAGCTGTTCAGCTGCGGCGAGTGTCAGTACGCCTTCAGCAGTCAGGACTTCTTCCATGCACACTTGAAGTCGAGCCACTACAACCTCTACCGGTACTGGGTCCTGAAACAAGGAGACAGGCCAAAGCAATACAAATAACTTAGGACTTAGGGGAGCTAAAGAGTAAAGACAACATCCTCTTATAATAGACTTATTGTATCTGGAAGCCCCCATAGGTCCCATGTTAGACCCAGAAATGTTGGTTAGTTTAAACTTTTATGACAGAAATGTTATCTATAGGTCTAATGGATGAAATTCAGCTTGGTTGCTAAAAGTTGCACGTTGAGCAATGTGAGTAATTAGCATAATATGTGACCATACACTTAAAATCCTGTATAATGCACAAAAGTCCATTCCAACCATTAGTGACTATGGCCGTTTTTAGCCCACGGAGTGATTTTGCGCAAAACTAATGCTTGACATTTTCGTTTGCCTTATAGGATGTTAATGGTATGGTCACACAAATTGCTCAGCGTGCAACTTTTAGCAACCAACATTTCTATCATAAAAGTTTATAGTAATCACCATTTCTGGGTTCATGAAATTTCCAGTAGACTATTTGGTCTGTAAACAGTGTGGTTCTGTATCAGTGAATGACTTTGTTCTGTTCAGTCAAATAAGCAACTAGAACAGAACCAGTAGGCTATCTGTCAACCCTGAAGACAGTGTGACAATGGAGTTAAATGTGTTTGCCAGTGGTTCTCAGTGGGGGCCTGGGTTCCATGTGCAATAGCAAGATTTATTTATTTCTGTGTGTGTGCATTCTCCATCTTTGTCTGTGTCATGCTGTTAAAAATGCTGTAAAACAATCATAATAATCAAGAGGTTGTAGTCTTTCATTTGTCACTCACTTAAGCAGAACTCCTGCCTAGCCTGGATGAATGCCTCTCTGACCACTCTCAGGCAGTTAGACCTCATCCAAAGGAAGGCCACGAACACCTCCTCAGTATGTGACTGTAATCCCACAAAGCTCAAGGACTGTCTCATTGACATTCATCCAACATTCAGTTTACATACAGTATACTGTACGCCTGACTGAGTAGCTGCAGATCATTGATAGGCTCTTTGAATGTATTTTCCTCATAGCCTGCATCTGCTTAAACTTAATAAAAATACATTTAAAAAAAGTGTTAATTGGTCATGTTCCAGAAAGACTCCTGTGCTAACACAATGCAGTATTAAAAGAGAATACATTAATATTTATCTGCCTTTTTATGCCTAAAAATGTCTTATCTTGGACCCCACTTTGGGAACCACTGCTGTAGATGATTTTGTAATAACTTGCTTAATAAATATCCCAAGTATTTCACTTTTTCACTATTTTATTTTATCTACAATCTCACAATGCGTCACATAGGCTATAGGCTTGTATATCGGATATTTTAAATAGCCGATGTAGGGGTCAAGTGTTTTTTTTTGTGGTTTCTCATGTCAATTAGCCTGACGCTCAGCCTGAATTTTCATTTAGTTTCGCTCCATTATTCCCTGAATCGGCAGAGTATATTTTTTTGATTGATTCTAACCCTAATTATGCTAATGACGTGTAAACACGTATTTTCTTATCAAACCGTGGGGGGCCTTGGACTTTAGGTCCTTTTTAATGACATCAAATGAGTGCTTATTTTTTTCTTAATATAATTTATTTATGTTACTAAAATAATAATGAATTAGTCATTTTGCCATTGAGTGGTTGTTTTAAGACAATATATGGATAATGGATATATAGCTAAACTTATAGATATGAAAGCACAGCCCCAGACAAACATGGCAACATATCAGTTGCCAGGCAGACCTATGGAGCTTTTTGATTGGGTAGTGGAAAAGGCCTCACGTGATTGGCTCTCAGCCCATCACTGCAGAAAAAAGTGCACACAGTTTTTACGAATACAAAATCTCTTTTACGAGTGCAAAATTATTTTACAGATTCACCATTTTTTTTTTACAAATACAAAATCAGTTTTATGAGTGCACAAATTATTTTACAGGTGCTCACTTTTTTATGAATACAAAATAAAATATTGGCATCAATAAGACCCCATGCAGCTGCCTGGGGTGGTACTACATTGCAGTCTCACTTTCTTTGACACAGTTGTGTTCATTCTCCAAGTTAGGCCCTCGGGTGACTTGAAGCTGCCCCCCCCCTGGAAAATATAATAATCAAGCCCAAATATGGAGAACCACTGACGTCTTAATACTGACATCACTGTTCTGACATCATAGTTCTGATGTCACAGTACCGGATGAATGATTCCAAACGGCCTTTTTAGAGCGCCACTAACCGCTCCATATTAGTCGGTAGCAGCACAGTTACTGTTGTAACGTGCGGAAATGGGACATATCGGACCGCTGCGACAAACACAAAAAAGGTTTTGTTGCGTCTCATATCTCTTAGTAAATATTTGACCAGGAGGACATGACACCTGTACTCTTCACACTTCCCAGATCTTTCACTGTAACGTCATTCTTTTTCCCCTCCATTGTTGTGGCTGACTTGCCTCTTTATCTCCACTGAATTGCCACCATTGAATTGACCCATTGTCAGCCTTCTGAATGATCCCTGACTGACTAACCACCAGGCTCTTTCTGCTTTGTTCTGCCCTGATTCCGCCCTGCTTCCTTCCGCCTTATGGTTGTTCATGTTGAATTAGCTAAAAAACCTAATTCATGCCCAGTCACTATACTGCACATGAGATGTTCCTTTTTTACTGGGACCACGTTTATGTCATTTCAATGGTGGTAGATGAGGCGAAAGCAACCAAGAAACTGCAACAAATGGCAACAAATGACACAATCACAGGCGGGACTTGACAAAGGTTCACCCAGGTCTGAACTGACACCATTCCACACCTGGAGAACACCCCCCTTTGTCCCAATGACATGGCTGGCCTTCCCAATGAAGTGTCAATGGCAGGCCCCTTGAAGTTGCCAGATGTCCCATCTATATATAGACTCAAATACCGGGGTAGAGTGCTTTGTCCGCAACGGTTTGTGTTGTGTGTGACATCAGAACAGAGCTCTGGTCCACACAATATAAGCTGTGAAGAAGTCTTTACATCTTCACTTTGTCCTTGTACAACCTGGAAACCTCGAGTTGGCTGCTACTTAGTGAAACAGAGAAGTAGACAGAATAAAACTACGTGAGCTCAGCATAGAGGGCAAAAGGAAACAGTTGATCAATCCCTTGGACTCACCACACTCCTCGTATTTTTACTTCACGTTCCTTCAAGGGTACATCTCACAGTCCATGCATAGCATCAGCTTTGACGATAGAACACCACTCCTGGAAGCAGGGGAGACTACGCTGGTCCTCTCCTGTCCTGCGGCGTGCACATATGCCTTTACTTCCGAAGAAGTCCTCATCAAACACATTAAGAAATGCCACAAGGATCTCTACTGCCAAATGCAGAGTTATGGACAGATCAACTCAACACCTTGTCAGCGAGTAAACAGTTCTGTAACCAGCCAGAAACAAAGAGCGACAGACCAACCAAGATCTTCCAGTCATCAACAGACTAAGACTTTCACTGAACCAGGAGACGTGAAGCAACCCCTGATAAATGAACCGACTCAGACTTTAACTCAACCAGAAGACGTAAAGGAACCCCAGCTAGAGATACTCACTAAGACTTTAATTGACCCAGGAGAAGTAACACAACCTCTGCTAGTGAAACGCACTAAGACTTTAACTCAACCAGAAGTAAAGAAACCTCGGCTAGAGAAACAGACTAAGACTTTAACTCAACCAGAAGACGTAAAGGAACCCCGGCTAGAGATACTCACTAAGACTTTAATTCAACCAGGAGAAGTAACAAAACCTCTGCTAGTGAAACGCACTAAGACTTTAACTCAACCAGAAGTAAAGAAACCTCGGCTAGAGAAACAGACTTTAACTCTACCAGAAGACGTAAATGAGCCTGCGCTAAATAAACGGCATGTGCATGTCTGCGAGCGGTGTAATCTGTTAAGTAAGCTTGGCAAGAGTTTTGAAAAACTGAAGAGGGAATGCCAGCATCTCCACACCCGAGAAAAGGCTTCCACTGACAACAATGTGACATGTGAAGATCTAGACTCCCAGTCTAAGAGTTTTGAAGATCTGAAGAGGAAACACCAGCGTCTCCAAACTTGGGAAAAGTCGTCCACTGACAATAATGTGACAGTTGAAGAACCCACAGATAAGGTTTTCTGTTCATTTTGTGACATTGGTTTCACGTCTCAGGAACTACTCAATAAACACATGAAGAGGAACCACAAGAATGCAGAGATCTCCCCAGCAAACCGTCAGAAAATGACCAAAACCGTAACCATCCACGCACATGGAAGCACAGAGAAACCAAGAATCCACGACTGTGCGACTGTACAGAACAATATTTTAACTCAACCAAGAGATGGAAAGACACAGAAATCCCACATCCGCAAGCCATGTGACAAGAACACACAGCATGTCCACTCTGGGGGAAAAGCTTCCTCTGAAAGCCCCCTGGAAGAAAGTAGGTCCCGGCCTCCCGAGAACCCAGGTCCTGTCCCCTGTCCTCATTGTACATACGCCTTCTCAACTAAGGTCCATTACTATAAACACATGAAGAGGTCCCACAACAACATCTACATGCAAAAGCTGAGGAGTGGAGAGATCACCATCAACGACTGTCAAGACATCTCCAGCATCTGTTCAATCCGCCCAGAACATGGTGTCACAGACCAACAGTTCAAGACTTTAACCCCAAAAGAGATAAAGATAAATCGGCCAACTCACACTGGACTCTGCCCTTCACTTCCACGGCTCGAACATAGCCGGAACACACACAGCACCTCTTTGACCAGCCGCCAGCAGTTCCGGACAACTGCTCATCCGACTGACTTCCCACTCGGCGCATCGCTTCCTCGGCTCCTCGGAAGTAGTAGTGGCTTTTCCGCCAGCCAGACACATGGAGGCAAAGACCAACAGAGCAAGACTGCAACTCATCCTAAACAGAATCGCTTGAATCCCTGCTGGGGTAAACTCTGTGACACGAGTCCCCGAAAGTTACGCAACCCGAACACACGGCAGCTTAAACACACTGCAAAGCAAGCGCCCTCTGGTAACAGAGCGACGGGTGGCAAACCTCGGCCCCTGTCTTCCAATGACCATCCACACGCCTCCTCTCGGTCCTGGGAAGACATATTGTGTTCAGATTTGATCATTTGAAGGCGTGTCAAATTGAGGGAGGCTCACCGCTATGGTAGTAAGAAGTAATCAATAATAAATCTAATCTATTATACTGAGCAAACTATTGATGGTGTTTTAAGGTTTGGGTAATAGGAGGATATATTTTCTTCCCTTTTCAGTCTCCTGTGTGTTGTTGCAAACATTTTTTTTTAAATCAGTAATAATAAAGGGGCACGGTGGCACAGTCTGTAGCGCTGTCACCTCACAGCCAGAATGTCCTGTGATCGATAAAAAAAAGGCCAGTCCCCCGATAAAACCGGTTCTGAAAATGGTTCCAAATGTGATGGAACCCCAACCAGAGATGCAAGCGAAGCGTCCGGAGAGTGATCGGCGCTGCATCTACAACTCGGAAGTGATGTGAACGATTCAAACAAGTCTGTGTCCCTTAAATCTTTTTTCCCCGGTACGCCCCCCCCAAATATATTCACAGTGCAAAGCAGTGGAAGGGAGGATTTTCGAACAGTCATGACTCGAATTCTAGGATCGCTGTCCCTGGTGGATTTTCTGCCATCCACATATTTAATTTGTGCCTTTGTACTGCGACGCTGGCACCATGTAAACGCTTCTGACGAGAGTAAGGAGTGTGTGCTTGTTCCAATGCTGTGGTGGTGTGTGTAACAAGAGTGTGTGGGGGGCTGGGGGCGGGCAAACTCTTCTTAAAGTGAACGTGTATGCTGGAGCTGGGGTTTATGCTAACAGCTAGCAGTAGAGATAGAGTTAGACATCAAATGATGATGATGAGAACGTCCTATATCAGCCAATCAATGTCATTGATTCCGTACTAAATGGACATATAGCTGCGCCACAACAACTGGCATATATGTACTTTTGGGGTGAAATTATTAAGAAATATCATGAATTGAGTTTGTTTTGGTTAATTATTTAGTTTTCTGAAAAACACATTATTGTAGCAGGGTGTTGATCTATAAATGCACAGACTCTGTAAGAGACCTAAAGGGGGCGCTGACCCGCTGACGGGCGGTTTTATGAAAGTATATCTGTAAATTCACAAATATCCATATCTGTCTTGTCTGTGTCCCTTTTCATGCACACATGATATATATCCCATATATGGAGGCCCCTGATGCCATCATCATGAAGTCATAGTACTGATCTGGCTTACAAGAAGCCTATACCATTATAATGGGTACACTGACAACGGTTTCAACATAACCAGAGGGGCACGTGTCCCAACGGGCATCGGCCTGTAGTATAAGTAAAAGTATAACTTTTGATGCTTTTGTGTCACGGTGTAGTATGATCAAGTGGGGCGTTCATTTACAAAGTTATAATTTGGATATAGTATAATTTTCTGCCTGATAACAGCAATATACTTCTTCAATGGATTGATGGATCAGGTGACATCGTCAGAAATCTGCGTGTCGGATTAGCTCGCTCTCTCCAACCTGGCTCGCCTTGCATGTTCTCTGCTGTCTGGTGTGAACGGGTGGCTCACCTTGCATGTTCTCTGCTGTCTGGTGTGAACGGGTGAATATAATGCATTCTACCTTGTTTTCCCATTAAACAAACCTCTGAATGTCTAAATCCTATCTCGCCCAACCCGAATATTTTCATAATTGTAAGCCTTTTAACCATAGCACAACCATTTATCTTGTGAGAGGACCAGGCAAAATTGTCCTCGCTATGTTTATTTCTGAAACTCTAGGCTTATTAGGCCTATTGTAGGGACATTTAGTAAGCACAGCGTCCACATTGACACTGTATAGGACCCATGGTCGCATCTTCGGGGCCTGTTTCCATGCTGCGGTTTTGTGAATGTATGCATGCAGGCAGGCATGCAGCCAGGCGGTTCAATAGGATCATTGAAGCGCTGCAATTGATCATGGGTTCCCCCGCATCCGTCAAAACGGCGACATGCTAAATCCCCCCCGTTCCTCCCCAGGCTCAGACCCCCCCCCCCAGATGATGGAGCTGCTCCGTGGCAATCGAGAATGACAGATCAAACAAATGTGTTTCTCTTTTATACAGTGCTATACACACACACACACACACACACACACACGTTTATATAGTAGGCCCTATTGCTATGCTTGCGAGGATCCATCAAAATGAAAGGACGGCATCGGAAACGGCTGAGACATAGCCGGTAAAACAGCCAGCCGTTCATTACAAATCCCATAGTAATGAGGAGGGGTCATACACTTCCTTCCTTTTCCTTTTACTCCTCTGTAATTATAGCTTTCTTTGTATTTGTTGTGAATACGCTCTCGCTCTCGCACAGGACCACAGTGGAAACAAGTCCCCGGGACTTACGTTTGTGTTATTTGACTAATATTCAATCCAAGAATCAAGCTTGTAGACTGGTGTCTAAGTATGAATCAGGCATTAAAGGACCACTTTTCAACCTACCTTCATATAATTGGCAGCTTTATTGGCAATGAGAAGACATTTACATTGCCAAAGCCAGTGTGAAAATATGACAAATCAGTAAAGCATATACAGTTAGAGGGGGTCCAGCATTGTTTAAACAGACCTATGTCACATTGCATCATTATATACATGTGATACAGGGTATAAAGCTTTTTGAAACAAATGGCGCCATTTAATACTGAACTGAATAAAATAAAAAATCAAATCAAATCAAAAAGCAATGTAATACATTTTCTTCTGTTTCTCATCTGGGCCAGACTGCAGGCGTATGGATGGATTGGGGGTGAGGGAAATGTCACTCCTTGTTTTCCAAATACAGAATAAGACCATATTTCTGCTACGAGGGACAGCAGCAGATATGCTATATCTTCTCTGCGTGGCTGCATTTAAGAAAATCACCTCTTATCGCAGGATGTGATTTTTCACAGGCAACAAGATAATGTGATTGTGTTTTTTACACTATTTTTCTGGGGCTGGTTTAATGACTCTGACCGGTGCATGAGATAAGCAGTAGATTTCACAAAGTATTCAACCCCAGGACTAGAGTCAAAGTATAGAGATGCTCCTGGTCAAATATTACTCATGTACAAGTGAAAGTTGCTGTTTGTATTTGGGTAAAAGTACCAGTGTATTCTATATTTACAAAAAATCCCAAGAATCCAGAAACTGAATCAAATACAGTAGGGGATTTTCAACATGAACTGATGATGGCCTTTCTGTGTGGAGTTTGCATGTTCTCCCCGTGTCCCCTAGGGTAGTTATACCCTCACAAAAATTAATCCTGGTGTGACTGAGGGGATAGGAACTGGTTGGAATAATGTGTTCCTTCCACATGCATACTGTACGTCCTACTGGGGAAACTCCCCCCTGTCAGGTAATAAGAAGCGGTCTGCTCACTACTCATGCATTGAAGGAAACATGACTGAGTTCAGTTTGGCTCTCCCCAGGTTGGCAGAGGGAGAGTAGCGCCCAGGATTACAGTTTAAGTAATTGGCACCGGGTGAAAAATGGGTTACGAAAATCGTGGGATAAAAAAATAAAGATCACACCCTTGTGAAGTGAGCGGCACTAATATATTAAATTCTAACTCATGTTGATTACTTTCCTGGGGGTCTTTATGTGTGTAATATGTGGTTTTAGATATTTTAGATTGTAGCAGTGAGCCCGGTGTCTCTGATGTAATCGACATTGGGCTCACTTCCTTCCTGGACTACAATTCCCATAATACTTTTGTGCACTGCTCCTCCTTGTGGATAGGGGAGGGCTGTCTTACTGAGACAACATGTGGTCCAGGAAGGAAGTGAGCCCAGTGTCCATGACATCAGAGACACTGGGCTCACTGCTACGATCTAAAATATCTAAAACCACATATTACACACACAAAGACCCCCAGGAAAGTGTCCTAAAGCTTCTAAATGTCATTAACACATATATATATATATATATATATTGTCCCCTTTAAGTGCTTTTCCCACCACTGCTGCAACACAATGCATAGCCCAAAGCCCCATGGTCAACACAACTCTAGAGGACCTCATGTGAGACATTACAATATCATGTAATAAGTAATAACAATAAAATAGAGTGGCTTCGCCTGCGATCTATATTGTAAAATAAATGACATACCCTGGCCTGTATCTCTACAGCACATCATATGGTCGTAACATTTGTGAAATGGTTCCCAGTGGAGGCCAGGTGAGCTATAGCATATGCATATAGCATGCATTCCATAACCTCATCCTTGTTATACAGAATGATACTGTACTGTCAGAACACAACGAGCTGTTAAAATAGGTCACTTCCGTCATCCGTCTTACGGGACACGTACCACATGGGAAGAGAGAGAAGTTCTAGACTAGTCCATCTCAACAAAACGCCAACTTCATATGCCTATTTTCATACACTTTTATTCCTACTCGGTCTGACGTGTCTCAGAGGACTGTGGACCATTTACCTCCTTTATGATGAAATCCTGTTCTGTTCTTTGACTATATAGAAGTGTCTATTTGTCTCTAAATGTTTTGATGAATTGAACATGGTGGACCCTCTTGTAAACAAGTGTAATGCTTAATTGGGTCGTCCACTCACAGTTAACAGTCTTTGTATTGAGTTTGTGCTTGAAATGTACTGTAATTCTGCAAACTGTTAATAAATATTTCAATCAATTAATCAAAAACATTCAGAAATCTGCCTACCAGTGACATCTAGCGCCCATTTTTTTCCCTCTTTTTCTTCTCCAAACAATTGTGCTTGAGATTCCACAGTGGTGGGTAGCCTACTTCACCCCTGTAGCGTGTCAGTATCATTTTCCGTCATCAAAGTTTTGTCTCGTCATCAAAGTCATGCTTCCGTGTGCTACACTACCAGAGTCGGCCACGAGCACTTTGGGGCTTGGGTAGGCTTTCTCTACTTTATTCTCCCTCTACACCAGATGTCTTCAACTTGCCCAAATGCGGAGTCATACGTCATCATCATGTCATAGATGGCTGACGTCATTCGTTCATCGAGGTGGATCCCCAGGGTCCAGATTATCTCCCAGTTTCCCTCTACACAAAATCTCTTTGCAAACACACAAATCGCACCCGTGTGAAGTGAGGGGCGCTATCATCATACACCATCATGTATCCTCTCATTCTGGCCAATCACAATTTGCGTCCTCACTTTTGTCTTCAGTGTTTGTGTTAATGCAATGTTTGTGTTTACACAAACACTCAAAGCTGGACATAGGAGGGGCTAGCTACCCTAAAAAAAAAAAAAAAAAAAAAAAAAGACAATATACAAGCTCAGCACGTTGTGATGTGTTGCTTGTTGATTGGCTTGTAGATTTATTTTTTGGTGGAATTATGTTCACCCCAGCATAGGGACTCAATGTGCTACTTTTAGCTGAGCATATTTCCATTCTCGGATCCCCAAAGCACACATGTCTTCCTGACATCATTGCAGCTCCACCTGTACACACTCCAAACCTCTAAAGCTGCTATATAGCACCAAAGCATATTCCCCATGAGCCAAATTCAACTTTTAGTGCTATTTAGTCCAGTGGTTCGTGTCAAGGACCCCCAAATTGACACGAATTAGCCCCGCGGACCCCTATTTGAAGAGCTATGCCAGGGACCAACATAAGAAGATTTTTACGGCTCTAGCAGTGATTCTCAACCCGTTGAATTTCAAGGACCCGCAGTTTGACTACAGACCCCCATTAAATGGCATTTCTATCTCTGAGACAATTTATATTGTAAAATCTAAGTTAATTTAACTCTGAGAGTGTACCAAATGGACCCATACGGGTCCAATTGGTTCCTAACTGTCATTTTGCTGGGGACCCCCTGGAACTCCCTCAAGGACCCTATAGGCGTCCCTGGACCCAACTTTGGGAACCACTGATTTAGTCTACTTACTCAATTGTGTTTAAATTAACACAAAATAAATCTCAAAAGCAGCAGGTAATGATGTAGTCAGTCTATACACACAAAAGGCTCAGAATATAGATCAGGTTCTAATAATAGGACGTTTGGCAACATTTAATGTTTCATTGCTAACAAGGCATTAATCAGTGGCGCTGTCCGACACACTTTGACTCATATAAACGAGCCAGCCAAAATGTCATCAGGGTCTTTATGTTAATGAAACCCCAGGGATTTTGAACTCTGGATGGTTAACAAGCTCACTGGATCACCTGACTTTTACTTCATATATAATTTACAATTTAGGATTCAGGCATTTAGCAGACGCTATCCAGAGCGACTTACAGTAAGCAAGACCAACACATACATCAAATACATAAAGAATTGTCATCAAGAATCATATACGTAAGCTAAGAACGTAACATCCGTCTAACAGTGGAATATATATAATATATATATATATATATATATATATATATATATATACTTTTACTATGCGTATACACTATAGAGTGCTATGTCTAGGGCAGGCATACATAAAATGCTATCTAAATTACATAAGTCGAGCCTTGCATGCACCTGTAAGCACCTGAGGCTAGGGAAAGTGCTATGGGCGGTGGCACTGGTGGTGGCCATATACGTTACTTTGCATGCTATGGCATAGGGGATGCAGCAGTTTATTGATCTGATCGATAAAGAAAATAATACTCAAAACAATATATTCCAGCACTTTTCAGCAATATCTTCAAACAATTGGTCCTCACGAATGTATCATTAATTATGGCACAATTTGTGTCTACTTGTTTGTAGGGATGTGTAAATGTGTCCAAAATGAAAATCGATTTGTATAATTCAATATTAACGATTAATCGATTAATC
Source organism: Protomyctophum parallelum (assembly GCF_964188405.1). NCBI lineage: Eukaryota > Metazoa > Chordata > Actinopteri > Myctophiformes > Myctophidae > Protomyctophum > Protomyctophum parallelum. The sequence continues at coordinate 93,700,582 of NC_139697.1, forward strand.
GTTTTTTTGGGGGGGGGGGGATTTTTTTTAATTAAAAAAAAAAAATTATGAACCCTACAAATAAAAAAAAATCTTCCCCCCAAGGGGTACCTAAGTCAAAAAAGTTTGGGAACCCCTGATGTAGTTGATTAACAATAATTGTAACTCTTGAGAGTTAATAAGGGTCCATTTGGTTACTAACTCCATCTTTTAAATGAGGACCACTGGTGGTCCCTGGACTGTTGACCACTGTTGAGCCTGATTGGGTAAATTCCCAACACCTGCTAAATCCTCCAAACCTGTATCTTGATTGGAATCAATCTCCACTCACAGTCCTCTCAGTCATGCAGCTACACAGACACATCCCAGGCACACTTTGGTAGGCCTATAGCCCTGTCCTGTTTGGATGACAATATTGCCTTTCCAACAGATTTTCAAAAAAAAAAGAAAAAAAACGATTATCGATTATTAATTTTCATAATCGATTTCGGGTCCTATCAACGATAATCGATTAATCGATTAATCGGACCCATCCCTACTTGTTTGCATCTCATTTATGTGTAATTGTATGAATGTATTTATTACCAAACCTGCGTGCCAATAATGTCACTGGTGGGCGGGTTTCTGAACTGTCCACAGACAGCCTCCATAGACAGCCTCCACAGACAGCCTCCTCTGAGACACAGACTGAGAACATAAATTGTACCATATAATTGATATAACCAATAATTAGAGAGGAGCGATTATATGAAGAAAAGGTTGAAGGCATAATGACATCACATGGAGGTTTGGATAACAAACGCGTGTGTGTGTATTCAGATGATACTACTTATTTGCTGTGTGTGCTTTAAGTTGTGGATGTGTCTTCTGTTTGTGTTTTAATTATAGGCCTAGTGTAACTAGAGCGGAGGCCTGTGCACTGGCCTACTTGGAACGATGCAAGGTTGGAAATGAATGCCCCACCCAGTTATTATATTATATTAGTGGTCGTGGTGTGTGTCTTTTATCATGCCCATATAATGTATGGAGTTCTTTGTCAGGCACGCCCAAACATGGAGTCTATGCAGATCTCAGAAAAAAAACATTGTGAATTTGTGATGTCAGAAGACTCAGAACAGGCCAGATCCATATATGGAGTTCTGGACAACAGGCTATGTGATGGACTCGACACCGGGCACCGCACTTCCCGTGGTGGTGTGGAACGCGGCGGTCGAATTTGAAGTCGGTGGGACAAACGGTTCCCGAGTTACATGGATTACAGACCTGAGACTTGGTGCATTCATAGATGGATTGTAATTAGCCCTTCACTAAATCCCACCCCAAAAAGTGATTGTCCAATGCCAATCCAAATAGTTTAGCAACGGTTGCTATGCAGGTCAAGCTTTCTTCGCTGCTAACGTGCCTATTGGACAAGGATGGGCTGGGGAGGGACTTGGTGAAGGGCTAATTGGTTGCATATCTGCATTGTTCTGCGGTGAGCAGACAGACAAACACACACAGCCACTGTTAGAAGCGGCTGGCGTCGCTTAGAAAGGTATTGCTGCTGTTGCATTTTGTGGAACCTGTCCCACCAACATTCCACTGATTGTATACCCACACTATGGTCCTAATTCATTAAAAAGAAATACGCCACCGTTACACTGTGGCGGAAACAGATATCGTATTTATCCGTCCGATCAAGCCACGTTGAGATGACGTGTTATTCAGAGAGTGGCGTATCGCAGGTGTATGTCATACTGAAAGCAGCGGGTGTAAAGTGATCGGAAAAGCACCTGACAACCTCATCTGCATAGATCCACGCCCCATATCGCACCATAAAAGGCTTCAAGCATGACTCAGCAGACAGCAGTTTGTCTGAGATCCGTCTGTCAAAAAAATCACAGCCGCGGTCACTGCTATGAATATAGCCCGCACTCTATTAATTTAATAATTCTACACATGTAGGAGCAGGACAGTTAGGGCTTTTATGTTATGTCGTTTTTGCACCATTGTATATTACCACTGTAGGCTACTATATATACAGACAAACTGACAATCCATCAAAGGACACCAAAGGAAATAAAAAGAGCTGCGTGCTCCGCTGAAGTAATATAATTATAATTTATTTAATTAAGTTCGGGACCAAGGCGGGTGCTCACTCACACCTTTGCAGAGGTAAAACATATCCGATATTTAAAATATCGGATATATGTCAATGCAAAAGTCGTCTTTTGAGAGAGAGCTAGAGAGAGAGAGAGAGAGGGAGGGGGGCATGGGCCCTCGACACTGTTTGCGCAATAAAGAACAGTAGCCTATATCATAAGTGAATAATTATAGGCCTATACCTCGTAGGCCTGGGATCCTCTTGTCTGAAGAAATTATAATCCAGTGAGTTTATCCAGTGAGTTAAACTATTCTGTGTGTGGCATCCATGTGATCAATATCAATATACATTATTATAAATTCTGTCTGTCTGTCCGTCTGTCATGTTTGTGAACAAGCGCGAGTGGAGGTGAGCTTGCTTAAAACTATGATAGCCTATGACTGGCCGACTTTCAAACACGCTGCTGATGCCATTCATTAGGCTAATGTGGTCTTCTATTTTTTATATAGGGCTATATAGCCCTATTCATTTTCCAATGTGAATCGGATCGGCAGCACGCTGCTGTCTGCCCCCCCCCCCTTCCCACACACACACACACACACACCGACAGTGAACTCAAGGAGCTCCGTAACAAAACAATTTCAATAGGCCTGCCGCCTACTGCAGGCATTACTACACTAAACAATGTTGGATTCGTACAGTGCAGAATGCAGATAAGCCTATGTTGTTATTATAATTGTGAGTTTGTTTTTTAACATGCAGCGCGAGTCCGCGAGAGCCGATCTACAAGCTCACAACCGTTGCACTTCGAGTAGAAGGCTGCCGAGTTAGCAGCCCCAATCGCGCATGATAGAAATATCCTAATGCATGCATTTAGGCATACAATTGCACTCTGCTTTTATATATATAAAAGCCATCATTTTTTTATGTGCTGATCGACCAATATGTTGGGGACACATGCCTACATAATTATTTTATCTGATATTTGGGAACAATTTATTGATTCAGCATGAAGACTAAAGCCTTCTGAATAAATCTATACGCAAGTGTATGCTTGCGTAGATTTCTCCGCCACCTAAAGAGGTCCCATAGGATTTGGCAGAGTTTCCGAACAACCTACGTGAGTGTCAAGTTCACGGCCATTTCCATGAATTCCAAAATAATGTGGGAAATCCACGTAAATGCCTTTCCGCTAGCGTCACGTCATTATATCAGCGGAAACGCGTTGAAGAATCAGGACCATTGTGTGTATATATATTGATATATATGCACAAGAGACAAATAATGTTGTTTTCTTCCTATTGCCTTATAACGACTCCAGTAGATTTCTCCTCAAATTAACCACAACTGATTTAGATTTCATCGCATGCTAGTGCATGAATGAATCTTCATAGCCATGCCTGATATAGTGGCTGTCTGTCAGATACCTTGTATCTCCATACTTGTTTCTGTTTGTGTAAAATGAATACCCTAGTTATATAGTGTCATCCAAGAGTAGCGGAAATAGCCGATCTACAAGCTCACACAATGTATTGAGCTTGCCTTGTAGAACGACTATTTTCGTTATGTTGAAATGCTTTTAAAAAAACTAAAAAAAATGAAAAAAGTTTTGGATATACAAGGTTTTGATGGCAACGGTACGACCATGGCCCAGCACACACAATGAGCTGCCTGACTTGGCTCAAATTACCTCAACTTAGAAGAGAGGCTTTGATTATTGCGCCATAAAATTACCTTTCTAATGGAGTAAATTAAATCGTTTTGTTTGACATGGGTTTGCAAGCGTCTCTAAGCTAACTCTCAGCGGGGCATTGGTCGTGCGTGCGTGCGTCGGCATTTGGCTTAATGCCGCGCCGGCAAAACAAATATGGGGAAATGAACATGGAAAAGAGAACACTGACTATAGAGCTCATGAGAATAATTATATCCGGTATTCAATGATGGTTATTTTTGGAATTATGGCTGAGAAAATAGTACTGCTTTAAGAAAAAACATTGTACAAATGCAATACCAACTCTATTAAAATAGTTATAATATATTAAAAGCCCACTTATCACAATGCAAATTTACTATTTCTAAAGGAACATTTCTCCCACACAGAGTAATTAACTCAACTTTTATAGGACCACTTCAGACATGTTCAACCTATCTTTATATAAATGATTCTTACAAAGGCAGCATTTTTGTCTGCTCACTCTGATGTTGCGTTCACAGGGGCAGACGCAATGACATAGTCTACCATTCATTGTCAATGGAAGCCAGCGACATGACGATGCAAAGACACAATGATGCATGCAGCTGCTCCAAATGATACTGCCATTAGTCTATGCGTCTTTGCGTCTGCCCGTGTGAACGCACCATTGGTCTCAAAGGAGGGCTGTGGACAGTTCAGAAACCCAGAGACATCATCAATGAGGAATCTAAGCTAACACAACCTGCATACTTTCTGTCCCTGGAAAGATAGCATGAAGCTACAGGCAATGTATTTTATTTCGAAAAGAAAATGCCTGTGGTCTCCGAGGCTAGCATGAGGCCATTGCCACTGTTCGAAATGACCGATAGGCGGTTTCTGAACTGTCCACAGCCAACCTCTGAGACACAGAGTTACAGCTCTTGTGTTCATAAAATGTCCATAGTCAAACATACCCTGAAGAAGGCATTTGGTTCCGAAACGTTGGTGTCATATTAAAAGTTTTTTGAATCGTGACTAGGCTGTGCGACGAGCTGTGCGACCTCTTTCTTCTTTCATAATAAAACACGGACATAGCAAACACACATCACACAAACATACCCAATAACAAAACGACAACAAAAAAAGAAAAACAAACAAAACGGATATGGTCACAATTTTTCTCCACACATTAAGGTGTAACAGAATTATCTAATACAGGTCCTATTTTCATAAAACGCATGGACTGTCCCCATATTTCCCTTTAATGGCTAAAGTAAATGTATCTAGTGCAAGACAGTTTGACAATCTTTGTACCATTGCTTGATGTCTGGTTTGTCTGGGTTTTTCCAAAAGACTGCAATTGTATGTTTAGCCTGGAGAAGAGAGTAATCATACTCTTCTTCTATCTGTTAGCTTTGAAGTTATTGGTAAATATGCCCAGGATACACAGTTGTGGACAAATAGGAATATCCTCTGAAATGATCTGGGATAATATACCAAGTTGTCCTTTCCAAAACTTCATGATCTCTGAGCAATGCCATTAACAGTGAAATAAGGTACCGTTCTCCACGTTGCACTTGGTATATCTGGTATATTAGGATCAAAATTATACTTTGCATTTGTATTGTAGTAACTTAATTGTATCTGGTATTGATCGTCTGTGTTTGAGCTTTGTATATCAAGCCCTCTCCCAATGTTCAGCGCTTATTTATACATTTACAGCGAGGCCAATATTCTACATTCAGAGGGTTCCCCAGACAACCTCACAACATATCATGAATCAGAGATAATCAGATCAGAATAATTTATCGTCTTTTCCAAAACTGAACAACTATGGCAGCTGGATTGAGTTATCTTGGGTTTTTGAAATAAAACTTCTTATCTGTAGATTTGATAGTATATTTCCTGCAAAGTCCTTCAAAAGGCATAAATACATCATTTCCATTCATATGAAACGGAAGTTTACGGAATGCATTGGAGTCTATATGCTTTACAGTGACAGTGACGTGACCGGGCTGTTTTCTGCCCACTCAATGTCGTAACTCTGTCTTACTCTGTGGCTCTGGGTGTTGTATGCCGTAAAAAGTGTTGTTACATGCTTACAATGCCATGCATGCCATTGTCCGACCCAAGTCCCGTTGGTCCGAACTGGCCCCATTACTAACCCTGTCCCTATTCCCTATAACCCTAACCGCATGTGGAAGCCACGTAGTCAGTGTAACGGCATGTTGGCGTTCTAGGCAGTCCCCACATTGGAGACACGCTGTGAGCTTGTGGATCAGCTACTTGCGGCATGTGATGCCGTCATGCGACAGAGTATACAGCAGGCTTCATGATCCTATGTAGGCCAGCTAGGCTCCCAGTCGGTCTGGAACCTGTTCAGGCATGGCAATTAAGGAACAGCAACAGGAACATGCATGGGAAGGTAATGGGATTCCAGTAATCATGATACAGTCATCTTATTGAAGAGACCTGTTTTGTTTGGCAATGAACCCATACTGTGCGTGCATACGTGCGTGTGCGGGTGCGTGTGTGTGTGCGCGCACATGCACTTTATGTGAAAATAAATTAAAGTTCTGAAGGAAACTTTAATTTTTTAAACTGTATAGGCAGACACTAGGGCCAAATGTATTTATTTGTAATTTGTGTTCAAAAGCTGTGTCAAATTAAAATCATATTTTCTAAACTTGTTTTGAGCCCCGGGCCGCTAGCATATTTGGTCATAAAACAAAAGTTTTCAAATAATTGTAGGGGAGGGAAAAACAATGTACAATATTTGCCTCTGAAGTATTTGGTCAGAATTTATTGAGTGGATACCCCCTTGAGATGCAGCATCTCATTTTAGAGGGGGTCCTATACACGTAAGTAAATACTGTACAATGCACAATTTGTATACAAATGCATAATGTAAATAGTTACAATGCAAATTCACAATACACATACGTACAGGTACATTTAGCGTCTCGCCATCTCCCAGACTCCCACCCACACCCCAAGCCATCAACTCATTTTAAACAAAAACATTTAAACATTTGGAGAGGATAAACTCAAGTAAAAGTACCTCAAGGTTTCTGCTTTCCCGCCACTGCTGAGGGGCCATGCACCCTGCCGTGCTGCGTTATGTTCTGATGAGTGCTCCATGCCAATACTGTTATGTTTATTATGTGATGAATGCAACACTCCCCACACACCCCCGAGGCAATACATGTTTCCCACGGCTATGTGCAAAGCCATCAACCAGCTGGAGGAGTGAACCCGGAAGATCAATGCGCTGAAGTATTGATGAATAAGAGTAACACCGGCAAAATAAAGAAAGTTTTGGAAGGGACACAAACAAGCTCCAACTGAGAGAAATGGAACAGTGGTTCTTTTGGCTTCTGTATGTTGCTTATAGAAAAAGATAAAACTATATCATGCATATTGTTTATGTCGGGCAGAAACTTTTTTTGTAAATTAATGGCCTTACTACAGTCATACAAAAGTAGCAAAAATAGATCTACAATCGACACTGTTCCAATGTTCCTACTAATCGGTATCACAATGGAAATTGTGTTTGTCAAGGTGTTTTTTTTTAAACATTCATCTTTTAAATATTACCATTATAGTATCATTAGCCTACAATCTTAGTGTTTTACGAAACATGTGGGGGCCCACTTGCTATATATCCTCACAGTACAGTGGTGGAAAGTAACTAAGTACATTTACTTAAGTACTGCAAGTTCAATCTTTAGGTATTTGTACTTTACTTGAGTATTTCCAATTTCCAATACTTTTACTTCTACTGCACTACATCTCAGAGGTAATTATTGTACTTTTACTCCACTAAAATGTTTTTGAAAACTTTAGTTACTTTGTAGATTTTGATTACATTAACCACTTCAGCTCTGTATACAATTCGGCCATTTGAAAATGGCACATCTACAAGCTCACAGTGCGAAGCGTGTAGATTTGCTATTTTCAAAACATTTTTATACATTTGATATACTGTAAGGGCATTCTGCGCAATTAGTACTTTCTACGTTGCATTCTGATACCAATACTTTTATGTGAGTAAAGAAATGTGAGTACTTTTTTTCCACCACCAGGCCCACATGTTGGGCATCGCTGCAGTATTGTAAATGCATTAGGACTCGCAAAACAAACGCAAGGCTGTGCTCCAATAATTGACAAGCAGACTTTTCTTCCATGCCGGCGAAGCCTGCATGTTTGATCGATAAGTCTAAGCACGGAATGTCTTAAACAAGGTGCAAAAGGCTTAGTAAATGAATTCTATATCCTTTTAGTGCCTACTTATACTTTGTGGAGCCTAGCTGGCTGGCTGGCTGGGGTGTCATCATTATACAAGGGACACACAACGAGATGTGGTGCTGGGCTGGGGAATCAGAGTGACACGAATCCCCCATGCGTCCAAAAACACATTAATTGTACATAATGAGCTGTTTACGTGCGCTAGACTGCGCCCCATTGCCGTCTGGGATCGTTGCATAACAGAGGCAACATCAGGACAAAATGGGAACGTGTGATCTGGGTCTAATGTTGTGCACTGGCAGATAAAAAACTACAGGCTACCATTTATTTTCAAAGGAAGCCAGCGACATGGAGATACAAAGCTACAAGCTACCATTTATTTTCAGTGGAAGCCAGTGGCATGAAGGGACAAAGCTACAAGCTACCATTTATTGTCAATGGAAGCCAGCAACATGGAGATACAAAGCTACAAGCTACCATTTATTTTCAAAGGAAGCCAGGGACATGGAGATACAAAGCTACAAGCTACCATTTATTTTCAAAGGAAGCCAGGGACATGGAGATACAAAGCTACAAGCTACCATTTATTTTCAAAGGAAGCCAGGGACATGGAGATACAAAGCTACAAGCTACCATTTATTGTCAATGGAAGCCAGCAACATGGAGATACAAAGCTACAAGCTACCATTTATTTTCAGTGGAAGCCAGTGGCATGAAGGGACAAAGCTACAAGCTACCATTTATTGTCAATGGAAGCCAGCAACATGGAGATACAAAGCTACAAGCTACCATTAATAGCGACGGAAGCCAAACACATATGGTAAAACTAGTATTAATTCTGGATTAATACTCGTATCAAATCTCGTGTTCTTGTGTTTGGCAAAGGAGGGTCTAACACTTTAACCACTTAAACACCTGTAGTCTTCTGTCCCTGTTTTCCGTCAAAATAAATGTGGTTCTAGAACTGGTGTTCCATTCTAGATGTGTGGTGCTGTCACGGAACCGGTGGCCATTTTTTCGTTCCAGTTATTAAGCAACTTTTAGGGTTCTGAACCAATTCATTTTCAGTGGACTGGAAACACTCTAAACTGGTTCAATATTTGGTGGGGAAAAAAAGAGAACCGGTTCAACCCCAGTGGAAAAGGGGCCTTAAGAGAACTGCCCTTGAGTTACAACTTTGACCACTTTTTCCGACTACCCCAAATCTACCCCAAAATTGTGAGCTTGTAGATTGGCAATTTTTGGCTAAAGTTCCCGCTGGAATATGGATGCTAGTTTTCCCTGGATGGTATACAGTGTCTTTGTACAGTTGTCTCAGTCGTAACCCTCACACAGGGCTAAACAATTTAGCAGCCCCAACTCTACCGACACGTGCGTCTGATCCTGCACAATGTTTCATCATTATTTCATTTCCGGTTTTGGCTGGAGGATGCATTGGGGGTTACAGTAAGCTGTGTGTCCAAAGAGAGGAAAGGAAATAATGAGTCATTACTCGTACATGAGCTGTTCTACGGTGGTCCTTGCATCATGGTCCCTGCAGGGCAGGCAGACAGCGCTTTGTACAAGACCTCCGCACTGGTCAGGGTCTAAGGGGAGAGCACAAGTGCACTGTCCGATATGAAACCGGTGGAAGGTCTCCAGACATCCCAGTAATGTATATTTTATGCTCTGCCGTACATTGGCGCGCGCATGTGGGTGTGCGTCTCTCTCTCTCTGGCATCATATTGTCTCTGTCGGATATGTCAAACTAAAAAAGATATTGTTTAAATATTGTTGTCGGTCTTCTTACAGTATACTGTACATTGTACCATCAAGTGTCTTCTTTTTTTATAATGAAGGCATCCCAATCTATAAAAAAGTTATCTTATGTTTGCGTAAGAGCCAGGGCGACGGGGAGACCCCCTGCTTGTCACAAGCACACATACACCTCAAGTGTAAAATAATAAGTGTAAGAGAAATTGGAGAACTATTCGACCCCGTTTGAACTACACTGCTGAAATATTCAGGTTGTAAACACTAGTAACGTTTGATCGTGCAACTTCACCTAACCTTCGGGGCAGAAAGATATACAGCAACCTCACCAGAGACAAACAATGTTGCTTTCATGTGTGAATGTACCTTGGTCTCAGATCCTGATTTCTAGAACGCGGTCCGTTATCTCCCACAGCTCAAGGGCTCATGGGAAATCCTTAGATCCTCGTAGATTTAACCCTGGTGTTGGGTAAAAAATAAAAAATGTACAATGTTTGCCTCTGAGATTAGTGGTGGAGTAGAAGTAGGCCCTATAAATTATTAATATTATTATATTATATATTATTAATAAAGTCAAGGAAAGTAAAAGTGCCTTTATACTTTAGTACAGTACTTGAGTAAATGTTTTTAGGTACTACTTTCCAGCAGTGGGATCGTCACATATTTAACCCTGACGTTTTGCCTCTTGAGATGTAGATGTGCAGAAGCATGAATTATCAAAAACTAGACCTATGCAAGTAAAGTAAAACACCTAAAGTTTTTACTTAAGTAAAATACTTACTGATACTGATGTAGGCCTACTTAGACCTTCCACCACTGAGATCCTCTCACGGATTTAACCATGGTGTTTGCTAGCCCCTCCCCCAGCCTCCCAGGGGATTGGCACTGCCAGCCTCATAGTTTCTTTGCCAGATTAGCAGCCCGCTTAGCCTATGGGGAGTTAGCGGGTTCCATGCCGGTATACAACGTTGGCACGCTAACTAACTTGCACGTGTCTCCCGCGGGAAATGAGCTAATCAAGCATTGCACGCGCTGCATGGGCCATATGGGATGGATAGAAACCCCATGGGATTACAGCCATATACCTGCAGTGCAGAGCGTCACGTCAGCAGGCTGTAAGTAGGTTACATCACATAAGCTATGAGCACAAAGCTTTACATTTGATTCATTATTTATAAAATCCACTGACAAACATACCATTTTCATTTTTTCTTAAAGGGATTGTAACAAAAAAGGTTTATATATATATATATATATATATATATATATATATATATATATAATATATGTGTGTTTTCTGGTTTGTACTATGATTTTCCTGCTGTCAATGGCATTTGCAGTTTTCACTGTTTTGCCTGTTTTCATTGCAGCTCAAAAGGATTCCAAACCCCAGAGAAAACTCCACAGTAAATCCACTTAATCCATGTAATTGAGGTCATAAACCCTAAAAGAAAAATTAAAAATTATTAAAATTAATGTCATGAAACCTTTAAGTAGCTCGATTAGCCGATCTACAAGCTCCTCGGGGTTTCTTTATCCATTAGTAACTCTATGAGTGTACAAATGAAACCAAATGAACCTGTTCTCACAGTTAACTATAACACTCATTTGAATTAAAGCATTGTGCCAAATCCAGCACAAAACTAATATATTTCCCACATGCCTGCATGTGGTGTGATGGAAATAGAACATAAAACTTTGCATACACAACGCAGCAAGTTGTGAGCTTGAAGATCTGATATATACTGTATATAGGGTTCATGTGTTAAAACTGCTTGGCCTGACTTGGCCTGATCCAGCCACTTGGCTCTCTCACAAAATCTGCATGGCGCACACTATCCACCGTGTTCAAAGCACTTCCCATTTAAGCCACGCATGCGCACACGCCCCACCGGAAATATTTAAATAAGGATTTGATCCACAGTAGGGTATGGGCCTATAGGCACTCCCTGTGGCCATGCAGCACCAAATCATGCAAAGCCTTGGTGATAAGCCACAGTCACGGCTGAGAAGGCCTATACGGGCAGTAGAACAAACTGCACATGCATCGCTCTCATCAATGCATTTCATGCATTGATGACTGCCTCCCAGGGCTGGGAAGTAACCGAATACATTTACTCAAGTAATGCATAAGGTTCCATTTGTGTCTACTGCTATAATAGAAGCCATAGAAGTATTGCATTAATACAAATAAAATAAATATTTGAAATATTTTTTAGAAATGACCAAACCTGTCTACCAATGATGCCAGAGCTTCTGAACTGTCCACAACCCTCCTCTGAGACACAGTTGAGACAAATTAACAGTCCACAATTTGTTCTGACCTCTCCCCGAAAAGGCCTAGCTGTCCTGACCCCTTATCCATAATTTATACATTATGGATAATTAGTATGGACTGCTCAAATGGTACCATTTTATAATGATCATTTGTGAGGACCGATTACATGCAGATTACAGTAGATTGAAAATGGTGATGAAGTGCTCCTTAAATTCAATTTTGAGCTTTACTTGAGTATTCATGTTTTTTGACAATACTTCTTCTCCACTGCTGCATCTCAGAGAAGGATATATTAAACTCCACTACAATTAATAGAAAACAATATTTTAGCTAGTTAACTTTGTTGATCTTGGATTACAAAAAAAATATGCATGCACGATGGTGTTGTGCAGTGCCAGTGCGTTTAACATTATGGACTGCCAGGTGCATATAATCCATGTCACAAATCCCTATGGTAAACAGAACACCTGATATAATAGTAGGGATTCACATAAACCATTACAATAATGCAATAACACTGAAATAGCGTGGCCTTGTCTACAATCCATCTAATAAAATGACACACACAATACCCTGTATCTCTGTCATATCCACCTATGGTTCCCAGTGGAGGCAAGGCGAGCCAATAGTATGGGCTTGCTTACACATTTCATAATCCCAATCCTCTATTGTTAATACAGAATAATATACTGTTGTGATCTGTGGAAATAGGTATCGTAATAACTTTTACCACAACATATCTTTGCTGTCAGGCAGAAACCTCATAGGCATACCTGTATCTTCATGTTTTTTTCTTTCAATGCATGCTCTACTTTGTCATACAAGTGTCATACAAAAGTAGCGAAAAAACAGACAGATCTACAAGCTCGCAGCAAATCACATTGCGGCACGTTGTGAGCTTGTAGATTTTTGCTAGATGTTGGGAAAGCTTTGAAAGTAGTCGTAGAGATGCACAATATCACCGACATCCAATCTCTGATTATTTGTGGGGTCATATCGGCCAATACTAACATATTATATTATATTTATATTGAACTCACTGCCAAATCTTTACATTTTTCATGAATGTTTTCCTGGTGAAAGTAGATTTTAAGCCCCCCTCCTCCCCACTAACAGCTGCCATCGACTATTGCGTCATCAATATCTGTGAAAATAATTGGGATTCTTTTGATCGGTTCGATACGATATGGCATTTTTATGGCCGATTTCGACACGTTATACCGTTTATGTTGTGGAGCTATTGAACCAATGAAAAGCGTTTGTGACTAAATGATAGCCACATTATCCCCCCCCCCCCCCCCACCCCATTGCCTGTACAGTACCAGTTAATTTGGACATGCAAGGTTTCAATAGGGACAGTGTACGTCTTGTACATGCACACACTGTTCCATGGCCCCTGACTCGAATTAAAGGCAAGCGTGCCTCTGGTCATCCATCTTGCCAGACGATCGTTCACCACCTTCTGTGGGAGGAGAGAGCAAGAGTTCCTCACCTGCATAGTCCATCATCTCAGCACGGGTCAGTTCACCAGATGCATCAGTCACATTAGAAATAATCATGGTGTGCAAGCAGTGGAGTTCTCAAGTTCTGTATTTCATTTAGGGGCTGCACTATGGCCCCTTTTCCACCAAAATAAGTTTGGTTTTCTTGGTTCCGTCCTTTATTTTTTATTTTTTTAATGATGGTTAAAGCTGCTATAAACAATTATGTCAAAATGTTAATGACGTATTTTATTTATTTTTTGGTATTCAGACAGCCAGCAATGGGTAAAACGCTCCAAACAAATGTAGTCTCTGTGACACATCTAGGGGCTGCAATCTGCATTCAAAGATTTTCTTAGAAGCTTTGCCTGTCTACTTCCTGATTGGTTAGTCATTTCGACCTTTTTTATTTATTTTCTTTGACCAATGACAAAGCTTCTACGAACATCTTTGAATGCAGATTGCGGCCCCTAGATGTGTCACAGATGCTATTTTTTTTCACTTGAGCACCTGCCCCTCTAAATGTCTGTGCACGCCACTGTTTCAAGGAACATGTCGTGAATAAACACGGCTGTGCTTAGATACTTTCTTGAGCGTTATGTCTCTGCGCCCGTGCGCCGTACAGCCGAGATCCAAGCCATCCTACGTCTCTTTGTAAACTCGTCAATCTGGGTTTTTTTTTTTTTCTAATATATTTTTTATCCCACGATTTTGTAACCCATTTTTCACCCCTGTGTCAATCATCTAATGTGATCCTGGCTGGCCAGGGGGAGGCCGTTTAGTGACCAGGATTACTGCATGTTTTTTGTGAGGGTACCTACCCTAGGGGACACAGGGAGAACATGCAAACTCCACACAGAAAGGCCCTTTCGCCAACCCCACCTTCGGGGCACTGATGACGCGGAGGAGGAAATACGCCGCCAGCACCCACAGCGTCCCGAGCGGGAATCGAACCCAGGACCTTCTAGCTGGGTTCCTTGATGTCGTCTCCATGCTGGAAATCTGGAAATGTAATTCCGTTTTCTGGCTCATTTCCCTCGATGTGACCTGCTGTGGCACTTATGTACTGAGCAAGTCTGCATCATTGTGCGGTCAGTTTTAAAAAAGAACGTATACTAGCACACAGGATAGTCAGGGCCGGATCTACCATATGGGCACTTTGGGCACGTGCCCAGGGGCCCTTGGGCACCAGGGGCCCCTCAAAAAAATAATATATATATATATATATATATATATATATATATATTTATTTTTTTCACAGAAAATGTCCCTGCTAATCCGAATGAAATAAATGGTGTCTAAAAAGATTAGTGTTTTATTGTTTCATTTGTTGGTGAGAAGGGCAGCTGAAAAGTGCAAATTGTGTGTGTAAAGCAGCAACAATGCGCTAGATTGGCTGTCACTCTGGGGGGGGGTAGGCGACCGGAAATAGGCCAATATAACGGCATAAAACCGCCCCAAAACGGCTCCAAAAAACAGCAAAAATGTTGCGCGCGGGTGAAGGGGGGGCCCTTCGAGCTTCAGTGTCCAGGGGCCCTCAGAGGTGTTAATCCGGCCCTGAGGATAGTCGCTCAATGTAAACAAAGTAACAAACCAGACAATCCCAAAAGTATGGCGGCCGCTACCACGTGACACATATGTTGACGCCCCCTCAACGATATTTTGGTACTCCCTATAACTCCCCATGTCTATACATGGGGAGTAAGATAGTTATAGTAAACTATAATCTATCGTTCACTATTTTATGTGTTAAAGTTGTTGTGTTAAAACTCTGCCATCCACTTGACTCACTTTTCTTTTCACGCCTCGAGTCTGGCATAAAGTCAAGTCACCAAATCATACAAAGTTCTAAAAATGTCAGGGCAGACATTGCTTGGGCTATCTGGAATGAAAATGTCACCTCCAACTAGTGAGTTCAAAGTATTTCCCTTGGAGACGAGCACTGAGTGCTGCCAGCTTAAACAAGAAACAATATCACACACCCGCAGGATTGAACCTAAGCAGTTCTATCCGTACAGTAATGTAGGCCATTACCACATCATGTCAAGAAAGGCATGGCCTGTCAGCTTAAAGAATAAACTGCCTCATAGCTTATACCACACTGTGTTTAAAGCATCCCCCATATAACTTGAGACTGTATGCTTAGTATGTGGTAGTAGTGCATAGAAGTGCAGTAATGTTCTGGAAAAAACAGCATGCCATACTAGGTCTGAAACTATCAATTATCTTCTTAGCTTTTATTATGTTGATTACGCTTTTGATTAATTAACTATTAAAGTATGCATGCAGGGAAGGCAGGGCCTTAACGGTAGATGTGTTATTGCAATGTTTATTTTTAATTACTTACTAATACAGTAGGTCAGACCTATTGCAGTTGTCTATAGTGTGAGCTCATATTTCTTGTTTTTATTTGATATTCTTTAATATCTTTCTACTCTAGTACCTATCCTGTGTTTTACATGTGTTGCTGAATCAGAACCATCTTTATTATTTATTTACAGATGCAGAGGAGTGTGCGGAATTAATATTAATATATATTTTGTACAAGTTCCATCGTTTGTAGTTTTCAGGGAAGTGGAATAATAGAAATGGAAAGAAGAACAAGCGAATCCTGAGTTAACAATATATATTCAGTACAGGCAGTCAGATGATGTGAGCTTGTTGTTCAGCTATTTTCAAATGCCTGTGTTGTAACAAAATTCACAAAGTAAGTATAAAAGTTTTAAAATAATTGTAGTGGAGTAAAAGGTACAACATTTGCCTCTGAGCTTTAGTAGAGAAGAAGTACTGAGTACTAGTTTATAGTATATGAAGCAACATGTATGGCTAATATGCATGTAGGCCTACAGTATAATGCATGCATGGCATTAGGATATACATTATGGAAAGCATCTTAAGTTTACCTGGTGTTCAGGGGTTTAGTGGACTTCTCTCACAAATATTTGGCACGAATATGTTTATATGTTTGAGTTGTTTACTTTTATGGATACATTAAGCATTGTAAAACCTTTTTCTAAATAGGCTACACATGTCTGCGTGTTGAGCACATGCACACAAATGTGTGTGCATTTGTACGTGCATGTGTCTTATGGGGGGTCCGCCCTATAAGACACAGACACAGCAGCAAAAAGCAGATGTGTTAAGTTGTTTCTTCTACAATAGCCGTGTTCACCCACATGGGATCAGTAAATCTTCTAAGAGACACACATGCAGGCATAGAGGTAGACAGATAGATGGATAGATAGCAACAGGTATAGAATGAGAGATAATGCATCCATGGTTCCTCCTCCTCCTCAGAGAGACAGAGAGAAGTATACAGTACGGTGCAGGGATGTGACAGGCATTATAAACAAAACCCTTTTCACATGTGTTGCACTCTGCTCTGAGCCGACACACCCTGCTAGGATGATAAATGATCAGAGAGAGAGAGAGAGCCCACCTGACCACAGCAAGCATTAAAGCCTCCATGCCTGTCCAGTCCGTAGCATGTTGTTGCTGTAGAAACCTCAATCTCCATGATGTCAACTTTGTAATGTACTTTCTTTACTCAAGTACTGTACTTTAAGTACAGTTGTGAGGTACATTTGCTTTACTTGGAAGTATTTCAATATTTTTGTGTTGATACTTCATACAAAGCGTATACCTAATTACACACACGTCGACAGTGGGTGCCTGTAACAAGCCTGAGTAACAAAAACATGAGAATAAAATGACCAGAATGTAATGTCCGCGTGGTCATCATAGCTATATTTCAACTATTTAATTGTAGACAGTTGTTTGTTTGTTTATTAAGGGACCAAGCAGTCCCGAAGGTCCCTTGTTGTTTTTGTCTTTTTCTCCTTGCGAAACGTTCAACATGGTAGAGGGGCATGACAAACAGTGAGGATGCGAAGCCCATGACCATTGCTGTTTTGTGAAAATTCTTCTTCTGCCCCTGACTCATACATGCAGCGTCATATGCCATATGGCATTTTACAGTATGGTAGAGGGTCATGCCAAATATCAATGACACCAGTCTTACTGCAATAGACCAAAGGGGGGCGCTTTTGTGGGTAGTTGCAATCGAATACGTTTTTTAATCCGATTAACCACTAAATCCCTATTTCACACTTTTGTCGAGCTAAAATATTGGAAACGGATTATCCGCAAACTCACACACAAGGTGTGATGCATGATGCATCATGACTAAATTGATTCAATTTTACTCTCAAGAGTAAAATTAGTGTTAAACATCTGCATTACTTAATTTAAAAGAAAGTCTTCACAATTATGGAATGTAGAATAATTGTTATTTTGGTCAATGTTTGCCTGTTGTCTCTCCTAATGGTACCGACATCAATACAGTGTGGAATTGTGGACAAAACGAACGATAAGAACAATATTCTAAGTCTTGGGCCTTGTAGTCTAAATCTCATGAAATCTACTGGTCTGCTGTAGCTGTGACTAAAATGATGCATAAATAATGCAATAATGATATGAAAAGTGTCAGAAAACCAATGTCCTACAGGACAGTGCAGGACATCCATTCAGACAGGTTGTAGGTGTCATACACAGTTGATACTAAGTGAAGGTAACCAAGTTGGTGCTTAATAATAAATACAATGCCCGTTGTAGCAGTGGTGATTTATTGTGTGGTGTGTGGTGATTATGTGAAATCGTTTAGGCCTATCCACAAGTTGCTTTGTACATTTGGATTATTATTATGGTAACGGTATTATTACATTAACTTATACATTGGGCAATTTGAAAATGGCTGCAGTTTCCAAGCTCAAGAAAGATTGTAATTTTCCGGCCGCTTGTATGCTGATTACAGGCATTTTTAAAATTGGTCAATTAACAACAGAATATTGCGGTGTGTTATTGTTCTTGTTCATTCAACCCCACGTCAGCTGTTTGGGTGCTGACAGCATTGGTTATTTTAGCTTGGAGTGACTCTCTACCTCTCTACCTTCTATTCATTCATTCATTCATTCATTCATTCATTCATTCATACATTTCTTACAAAACGCAAGATAAACGCATGCATGCAGAGTATACCAAGAACCTAACAATAATCAAAATAATAATCTCTCTACATTCAAACTATAGGATCAAACCTAGCTGTCTGTCTAAATTAAAATAAAAACAGCACGCACACACGCGCGCGCTACATGATTGATTGCCGAGAACAAGTTTGTTTCAATACCTGAAACAGTCGTTGCACAGATCGGATCACCGGTATCTTTTTGCTAAGTCATTTGCACCACTAACATGACACTGACGGAATGACTTTGCCCAAGAAATCCATCCATCGTAGCTGAAACCACAAGTTTGTGCAAAACGTCCACAATGATCGAATCATCTGTGTAAATGTCCAAATAATTTATACATAATCTCACTGGTTTCATCTGCCCCTCAAAAATATTATAATGCTCTGAGGCCAACGCAACCTTAATGCCCCACCCACATTGATTGATTGATTGATTGATTGATTGATTGCAATTCTACACAGTGTGTAGAATGCATAGCCTACATTTCAAACGAAAGCACAGGTCAATACAAAAACTGCTACGAGGATGAAACCAGAAAAGCACTAGGACTTGTTTACATCAGGGTCACTGCCCACACTGCCCAGCTTATCTCCTCTGCCTCTTTCCTGTCAATATTTACTTGCACACATAGCCATCAAAGAGGGCTTCAGCCCCTGCCCTTTTACCCGTCTGTAAAACAACTGCCCTCTCCAGACCACCAATGCAGCATTTACTCTGGTGAAAGAAATGCAAATGCCACTGCTTTGCATGCCATACCTGGAGGCAGCATTCAGGAGAATAGCTTTTTCCCCTTAGTCTCCTGAACGTGAACACAGCATTTAGCATTGAACATCTCCACTAGCTAAAGAGTGCTGGGTTGCGCCCCGAAAATAGCTGATCTACAAGCTCACAACGTGTCGCGCTGCGATGCGTTGGGAGCTTCTAGATCTTCGCTATTTTTGTCCAAAAGTGCCCTCTTACGGGATTTCAGCCCCTGCCTATCTAACATCCTCTGCACGTCCCTGGTAGGTATACTATTCCAGGCCAGGTAGCAATGTGTAGATGTGTGTCCCATGCGCAAGATTCTTAACCCCTAAATGCTCCCTAGAGTCCTGTAAAATGGCTGCTCACTACTCCTATAGTTGTTATATTAAAGGATGGGTACATGCAGAGAGCACATTCCATGTATGTGCAGAGATACTATGACAAAAAAGGGAGGACATTTTAGTTTTGTATGTACGGAAATGCAATCTGTGCTATTTTACCGTGTTTGGGTGAGACCGGGTAGGTAGGTACACCAGTGGCCTGATCCTATCCCCACACAGCGCTGAGCTGTGTGGATCCATCCAGTTGATGGAGGAGGAGGCCTGGGGGAAACCCCGGGCTGTAGCTCACAGGAACAGGTGAATGGATAGATGGAGAAAATAAGGAATGTTGGTGTATAGACCCAAAAGGCTATAAGTACACTGTACAGATAGATACTGCAGGGTAGACGGACAGAAGGATGGCAGTGAGCAATGCTCCACCTCTTCTCCCATTGTGTGTGTGTGTGTGTGTGTGTGTGTGTGTGTGTGTGTGTGTGTGTGTGTGTGTGTGTGTGTGTGTGTGTGTGTGTGTGTGTGTGTGTGTGTGTGTGTGTGTGTGTGTGTGTGTGTGTGTGTGGTTCATTTTGTTGAGTCACAAGTTGAGTCCACGTTTACAAGAAACCGAATCTCCATAATATTTTAATGCCCTATGCGATTATACTACAGTGTCACATGAAAGCGTCAAATGTAGCACATCTGCAAGCTTGTAGGTCTGGTACTGTTGCTATTTTTTTAAATTATAATCCTGAAAAGTATCAGTTTGTTTCCATAATCTCACGCACACACGCACATGCACGCAGAAACGGAATGGCGTGCAATCACTATGCGTTTACACCGGCAGGGGTGCCCAAAAGGTAGATCACAATCTACGTACCAGTATATCACAAAGGCTGTGCAGGTCCCTAAAACATAATATAATTTAAATAAATAAGAATTGCATCTGAACTTCAATTTAGGTGACTTGATTGCTTGACATAAAAAAATGGCCTGTTAAGCCACAATGGAATATGCCTACTTTGTTTCCAAGACTCTTGAGCGCAAACATCAGTTGGGGTGAGGTATAGAGTATAGTGCAATTACAAAGTTACAAACAAAAACTATTTCCACCCCCACCCCCCCCAAACACACACACAAACACACACACACACACACACACACACACACACACACACACACACACACACACACACACACACCAGCTCCGCTATTACAAAGCCCCCTCAGGTACATATTTTTTTTCAGCAATGAGATAATATTTTCTTTGGTGGGTATAGATCTTTTTGAGCTGGTCATTTTGTAAGTAGCTCTCAAGTCTGGGCACCCCTGCTTTACACAGTATTGTTCTGTTCTCACTGTAATAGCTACAGTAATTCAAATGCAGGTTCAATTGCACTCCTGTGTGGCACTAATCCTATCGTGCAGTTTTTGGCAAGAATTGTGCTCTTTGTCGCCTTTTTTTATTCTATGTAAAACAATACCTAATGTGCAGAAGGGAAACATGCACTGTACAAACACTGTTTCTGCTACATTTTCTGCTCCAACGTTGTTGTTTTTGTTTAAACCTGAGAACCTGAGGCTGATTCTACAAGATGCCTTTTCTAAACCAGTAGTTATTTTGGAAGATTAACATAGAAGATGTACAGGTCCTGCTGCACTCAAGCTTGTATATATATCTGCTATTTTGGATGCCAACGCTAAAAGCTAAAAAAGCTAAAATGTGCTTTCCTCCAGGAACATTTCTAATGTGAGAGGGTGTCAGACTTGAGTCTTTATGTCTGAGGTGGGTACATAGAATGTAGGTTTGTTTCCCTGCCCACATCCCCGTTTTTTCTACAGGCAGGTGTTCGGCTTAATTTCACCCGTGTTTAGTGATAGTGAGTCCCATACACCGACAATGGATTTTTCTTCTTCTTTTTTCTCCACTGGACCATTCTCACATCGTAGGAATGTTTGGACCAAAGGAGAAGTTCCCAACTTCATTACTCTTTTTCATCCGATTTTGCCCCTCCTATGATAGCCCTATTTCGAAAATAGCAGTCAAGTACTATTTTGTCAGAGCAACTTTCACTTGTAGCTGAGTGATATTTTGACCGGGACATTTCTATAGTCACGTACCGGAGTTGAGTTACTTTGTCTACGACTTCTATAGCGTTTCATTTGCAAAACTCAGACCTTGATTTGCCTCGTGTCTCTTGCCAGAATGGATTTGTCTCTCCTGCGCACTGTTGACCATAGTCCGTGATGACTATGTTAAGACGTCCGTGGCATGAAAGATGTCGATCAATGTTGGTCTGTGTGTGTGTGCGCAATATCAGCCTGGTTCATACAGCTACCGTGTGACAAGCCTTCTGGATTGATGTGCTCTAAACATAATGATGACACGGGGGTTTCGCTCCAGGCGTCTTATGGATTTATCCATCTTTCACACCGCGAGCGAGCGCGGCGCCGTGAATACCTCAAAACCTGAGCTGTGAAATGATGGCCCTGTTGCCGGGCGGAAACCTTGTATCTGCATGTCTCAAAGCTTGTTTAATTTGTATTTTATTTTATGGGTAAATTAATGTCTTACTTCCGCGCGTGACAGTGACGTGTACAAGTATAGCCAAAATAGCAGATGTTGCGAGCTCGTAGATCAAGCTATTTTTGGTTTTTAAGTGCGTTTACATTTTGAACCAATGGAAAGTATTACGGATCCATTGGAACACAGGTTATTATTTTTACCATTTTCTGGGAAAAAAAGACATTTGGACATACAAGGTTTGTCCCCGACAGCATTGATGTATCTCTGTCTCGCTTTGAACGCAGTGACACTGTTTTGTTTGCAGGCGTTGTACCCAGAGGCTTTGTTTAATACTTTTCAGTGGTGTTGTGACATATTGGTTGCAAAAGCCTTGCCCTGGGCCAAAATCTGACCCTTATCCTTTTAATATGTGTCAACGGCTGGTGTTTTGGTTCCCCAAGTAGGACTCGTTTCAGTTTCATATTTATGTTGCTTTAACGGTATTCATTTAGACAAACAATGTGAAACTTTGTTAGTTGAAAAACAATACAAAACAAAGTGTTTATTTGTATTGAAACAAAAATGAACGCTACATTTCTAAGCAGATTTGGTGTGAGGAGTGAGGGTAACCTTAGCAAAATCCGGACATATTATGAACCGTACTGTTTATACACGGAGTGTACACATGTGTATGTGAATGTGAATGTGGGCACATTTTCATGATGGCACCAACACCCAAACTGATATGTATTTGGTTGTGGACCCCCAATTGAATGTGTTTTGTGCATGCCAGTTTTTTTCATGTCATATGAAAGCAGGGAATCATACTGTAGCTTCAAATTGACATATTGGTTGTTCAGTTTGACCCACCAGGAGATATGGCTTATAGCAGGGGTGGGCAATTATTTTTCCCAAGGGGCCAAATGAGAAACAGAAAATATTTTGGAGGGCCGGGCAAAAAGGCTGAACTTAATTATGCATAATATCAATTTTATTTCTATATAAATAGCAGTAAATGGCATTGTTTTGCAAAGCAATGGTAAACTAAATGTGAAACATTTGACTCAAATTATAGGCAGAGTGACTATTTTACATCATGATGATGTACAATAAGAGCACCCCTCACTTCACATGGGTGTGATTCTTTGCACTCTTGCAGGCTTGAGACGTTTCCTTTCCCAGTTGAAAATTATGTTTTTGTCCTGTAAATACTAGCATTTTCTTTTAACAATGAGACCATTAGAGGTAGCTCTCTTAATAGTTCCATTCGGAGGACACTGGAGGTGCCACTTTCACAACCCATGGTGCGCTGCTTACTATCGCAACCATTAAACAACGACGTTCTGAAAACAATAATAAGCCAACCAGTAATGGTATTGTTGAGACTTGGCAGCCTGGCAGGCGCTGTATGTTGATGTGTGCACGTTCGTTCTGCCAGATTTACTTGTTGGTACAACGGTGTCGATCGACTCGTGTGCTGAAAACAGACGATCCACAAGCTCACGGCGCATCGCCCAAGCTGTCTGAACTTCAGAAGCATGCCACATTCTGGGCGCAACAACGCCATACGGCAGCATCTTAAAACATCTTAACTTTATTGGCGAGGCGGGTTAAATAAAGCAATGAAGCATAATGGGATTTAACTTGTCCTCCTGCAAGGAAGTTTGGTAATCAAAGCATGCGCCTGCGCCTACCGTGTTGTGGAGCTGCATGCTTCATGGCTATTTGCATTCACCGACGTAGTCAACAATAAATCCAAAAAGCCGACATTTTCGCATATGAGGGGGGTGAAGGAAGAAAGACAGGTTCTCAATCACACGCAATTCATGTGCACAGTTGACGTGCAGATTGTGTGAACTGTGAGAATGCATGGGCTTCAAAATAAAAGCGATGCGGTTTTAGTCCACCCATAAGGTAATTATAAAGTATGTTTTATTTTCGGATAATGGGATTATCAAGTAATCTTTCACGGGCCGGTCAGAGTCAGCCGGCGGGCCGTATTTGGCCCGCAGGCCGTACAATGCCCAGGTCTGGCTTATAGAGTAATGTCTTGCAGAAAACAGCGAGTTGAGAAAACAGGCTTGAAAGGTTCACTTCTGTGGACTCTTAACATTACACCTAGTTAGATGTTTAAGCATTTATTTCATATTTAAATGTCGATTTCAGCTCTGATATTTATTTCAGACATGCTCTAGTAGTATAGTATGTGAAGAGTCTGCCTGTGCTATTAACTCATTTTGGATAAGATATACAGTAAATAAATTGAGTTTTCTCCTCTGGTGAAAAGCTGGAGGTTGCACGATGGCAGGCTCTCAGTAAAATCTGGTCACATTTGTCAAGATAATGTCAAGACATTTGAGCTTTTAGTTCTAAAATAAAAGTGTATAAGTGTAAGCTGTTCCTCATTTTGCATGGGATCCCCTCAAGCTCCCGCCAAGGACCCCTGGGGGGTCCCTGGATCCCACTCTGAGACCCATGACCTACAGCAGGGGTATATAGGCAACCTTAGGCACCGGTGGCAACATTGGCCCAAAGGAGGGTGATTACTAGTGGCACACTGGCAGAGTTCATTTGTACTATACATTTGTATGTGAATTACATCCTTCACATTCTGCATTCATTAAGAGTCATGCATGAGATGTTGGTGTGGTGTAATTAAACTGTATGTTGACAGTATGGCACACTGACTATCTAGGGAATACAAACATGGCACTTAATTAAAAAAAAAAAGGTTGCAGACCCCTGACCTACAGTATGACTGTGACAAACATGATTAGATAAACAATTTCCAGCTCTTGCTTTTGGGAAATTGCCTATAGGCTGCGTTTTCTGACGATACACCATTTAAATGTAATTTTACTTATGGCTTTGATGACCTTTCATGGATAAAAGGATTTATTTTGATGCTGCAGGGAAGAAGCATTGCACCTTTAGTTTTATTCATTTTTTAACAAATGCCCTACTTCATCATACAAGAGTGTTGCACACACATATCTCATGCTCACAATGCCTCACAATGTGAGTCATTATGAGCATGTAGAAGATGGCTATACAATACAATAATACAATAATTCACCATTTTGTACATAGGCCTACATGTTTTCCACTCGGCAGCATGTAACAAAATGCTTCTTGCTCTTAACAAGTGGAAGTGAGAGTAGTTGAGTGTAACCGTTTTTGACATAGCCTACAAGGTTTCCCCCTCCGACAGTTTGATAAATGGTGATACAAACGCCTTTGTTGAATGACAGTTCTCCCCTTCTCCTGCTGTCATGTGGAGGTTGTTTTTTTCCCTGTTTTTGGAGTGATGTTGAGTGACGTTGAATTGAGCGTGAGCCGTGACCACGTACTTGTAGTCTGTTATGTTTGAAATCTCCTTCAAATGACCACGGTAAAGATGTCCTTTAAATGTGCCACACGGGGTTTGACAAATGAATGTATGCGTACTGTATATAGGCTCGTCCCTCGACCTTTCAGCTCGCATTGTCACTCCTCCGTAATGCTGAAAACAACACATTGTCACTCCCCAAACGGCCTAAGGTGACTTCTTGTGACGTGACCAAACGTCAAACGGGTGCATGTGTTTGGTCCGACCTATTAACAGTCCGACAGGCATTAGTCCGACCGACACCCTACCCCAAACTCTAACCTAACAGGGAAGCCACGGGTGAGTCTTAGCCGGCCACGCATGTGTCCGACTGTTGCATGTCGAACCGTTTGTGTACGTGTATGCGGCCCACGTCAAACTGTGCAGTCCAGGGCACATCAGCACTCCAGGAAAGCGGTGACACAGATCACCCTCCACGGCCGGCTTCGCTCTGCAGAACGCAGGCCAATTGTGTTCGTATAGACGGTTGGCGAAGCCGGATGGTGGGCAGCTACAGTACTTAACCACTATGCCACCCCATCGCCCTGCTCCTCAGCATTCATGACTGGGGGAAATAAATGTTGGCTCCGGTATTTTCTTATTTTATGCCTGTAACGTCAAGGCATATCAGCCAGACTCTGTTGAGCAAAAGCAAAGTGAAGGTGAAAAATAAAAAAGTGGCTGGCTCCTGTGGCGAATACATAAACAGCCCCTAACAAGAAATGGTAAAACAATAAAGTGAACAGACCCAGTCTCTCTTGTCGCACAGCAGGGCCCAACAGGAGCAGCTGGTGGCCGGTTCCAGGTCCCGACCCAATAATTGGAGTCACTGAGTTCCACTGAAGACACTGTGTGAATGCTGATGTGCTACTGAGCCCTGCAGTATGCTTGGCCCCCCTTAATTAAAGAAGTAGGCTAATCCTAAAAATACAATAAAATGCTTATGCTATTTTCTATCAATTGCACTACACTACATGAAGCTTTGAATTCAAAGAAATTTTTTGTTTTGTTTTGTTTTGTTTTGAGCCATTCCTGTTTTTGAGTGTCGCAACCACTCCAAGGAACAGCAATGTCCGTGTTCACCTATGTGACTTTGGTTAATGAGCCAATGACTATGAGTACCAGTAGGGGCGCTGTTGTAGAGAGTTAGTATTAGTGCTGCACTGTTGCTTGCTAATGAGAGAGAGAGAGAGGAGAGGAGGAGGGGGGGGGGGGGGGGGGGAGAGGAGAGTGGGGGAGAGGGGAGTTGCACCACTCAGTTCACACAGGTGTGATTTTCAGCATGCGTTTAGTCCAGAGCGACTTACATTAATCAGATAGCAAGAGAGATGAGTGTGCTGTCTGTGTGTGGAACAAGCTTCTTTCCTTTCTTTGTTTATTGGAAAAATGATAGGTAGTAGGTACTATGAAAATGTTTAAATAAAAATCATTATGATTCTGACGATTCTGATCACAAAACCACATTTTTGTCACTATTGTTATTTCATGTGTTATTCCCCCATCCCCTGCATCCTTTTGATGTTTCCTGTTTACATTTGTTTTTGTTTTGTTCTGTTCAATCAATCAATGATCTCGCACGCACGCACACACGCACGCACACAAAGATGTGTCATAGCTGATCTACTGTACAAGCACCGAAAGCCATCACCTTGCATTGTTTGAAAATGTGGTGTTTTTTTCTGGCAGCCCCATTGTCGTTATAGTCTCTCATTGTTATTATTTGTATTCCCTGAGTTGCAAGTGGCACGTACAAAAACAAACAAACAAAAACAAACAAACAAAAACCTTACCGCCGGGCGACAACGCAACAGCTGGCTAGTTCAGAACAGTGCGCCACAATGTGACGAGATCTATTTACTTGGTTTGGATCCAATCCTTGTCCATTTCATGCCCATGTATGGCGATACCTGATGTTATATAGGCCTGGCCATTTCAGGGCAAATAAAAGGGGGGGGGCAGGCGTAGTTGTCGAAAGTCCTTGAGCAATACTAAATGTCTGTGGAGAATGTGGGGAGAATGTCTGGAAGAGTGCAAGACTGTGAAAAGTGGACGACTAAGTAATCAAATGTCAGGTGTGGGGAATTCGGGAGGTGTAGGCTGGGGTTGCCATGGCAAACAATTGGCTCAGGCAGAGCCTGTAAATTGGACAGGTGGGGGGACTTGGACTCATTAGGTCCACTGGCAGAGCCTGACCAGAGCCATGTCTGGCGGTTCTGGACCCTCTGGTGGTGGTGTGGAACGCGTGTGCCAAATTTGAAGTCTGTGGGGCGAACGGTTCTCGAGATGTGTGGATTTACAGACGTGCGTATACACACACGTACGCAACGTTATACTTCAATAGGCCAAGAAACTCTAGCATACTGAATGGAATCATGGCATCAACAGTTGGCCAATTTGGCCTGTATACTGTACTTCCTGTATGCCAACATTATACAGCTCTAGCCTCAAAGCTGCCTGACATGTTCAGATGTTTAAATTGCAGAAACGTTTGTTTGTCCATGGCGTTTTGTTCTACAAGCTTTGCTTTCTCTCCCTCTCCCTCCCTCCCTCTCTCTCTCCCTCTCTCTCTCTCTCTCTCTCTCTCTCTTTCTTGTGCTGTCCGTGGTTGTTTGAAATGCATGTACGATGCTGAATTGTTTATGCTGCCATCCTTTTTTTGTATCCGTTGTCGGAACATTTCCCTTTGCAATATTCAGCATTTGTGAGACTTGGGGTTTATTGGACCGAAGCATAGTACAGATTCGTTGTCATTGAAGACTGTTGCTGCCGAGTTGGTAGACGTACGGTTTTGGCACTCCTGAATTATTCTCAAACATTGACCTTGGCATGACACTGTTTGAGAAGCTCTGCAGCCTCGTGTTTTGTATACACAGACACTGTATAGTGCTGTTAAGCAGAAAGCCAGACAGTAGAGAAGGTTCTAGTCTAGTGGGTTAGTGATCCTTCGAGAGTACATTACAGTGTACATTATTATCGGGTACAGACAGTGGTGGGGAAAAAAAAGCACTCAATTGTTTCACTTAAATAACTACTCTGTTACAAGTAGAAGTCCTGAATTCAAAATCTATTTGAGTAAAAGTACTAAGGTATCAGTACAATGTACTCAAAGTACCAAAAGTAGAATGTACTCATTGTGCAGAATGTCTCATTTCAAGTTTTCAAAAATAACAAATATATTTGAAAATAGCTGATCTACAAGCTCACAATGCGTCGCGACACGACATAATATGGAAAGAAGTGACCTCTGTCCGACTGCAACAATTTAAGAATAGAGACCCATGTTGTCAATGTTGGGCAGAAACCTTGTACAGTATCTCCTTCACTGTTCAATTATTATTGTTAATGAATGCTCTACTTCAAGACATGCCATGCAAAAGTTTCATCTATGCAAGCCCTCAAGGCATCACATTGCGACACGTTTGTAGATCTGCTATTTTTGCTAGGCCTATTTCTTTGACCAAAAAAAAAGTTACTTTCCTGTAAAGTAACTGTTTTGAATATACATGGTTTCCACCCGACCATTATATTGTTGCTGTGAAAGTTGACAGCTTACTGCAGCCAATGGGTTGACATGTTTATTTTAAAAATGGAATACCGTGATTATTATTTTTTCTTCTTCACTGGACCATGTCTTAGGAATGGGTGGACCAAAGGAGAAGTTACCAACTTAATTTATCTTTTTTTAAGAATATTAAAAAAATAATATGCACGTTTTTCACCGATTTTGCCGTCCCCCGCCCCATGATAGGGCCCATGAAATCAATTTTTTTTTTTTTTGTGAAAGGTCATGATGAAATATTAAAGAAGAGTACCTCAAGTTGCCATGTATTGCTGTACTGCAATATATTTTGATGAGAAATATCTTTTATGGAATATTTTATATTGGTTAGAATATACCCATGTTTAGTGATGGTGTAACAAAAATTATGTTTATATGTTCTAGGGTTAAATCCTGAAAAGTCACAGTGTTGAACATATGAGGCTTCCACTCTACAGAGACGGTATTAGTGAGGTGTGTTTGTTTTCCTGTGAATCTGTGTAATTCTATACTCTGGATCCTTGCAGAACATTTATGGCTGACGGCACAAGGCTGCTATTCTGTGAAGTCATATTTTTTTGTATAATGCTGTGTAAGAAGTGCACCGTTTACAATGTAGGCCTTTAGCAGATGCTCTTATCTAGAGCGATTTACAGGTGTGAGATCAGAAGACGCTGAGTAAGCATGAACTCTATATAGTCGACAAACGGCAGCGTAAATACCGTAGACACATGAGTGAAGAGAAGAGACCAGAGGTGGTGGCTTAGGGGTAGAGTGGCCGGCTGGGAACCGCGAGGTTCCCGGTACGATCCCGGGCTCCTCGAGAGCTAGTGCTGAAGTGTCCTTGAGCAAGACAAGCTGAACCCCTAATTGACCTATAGCTATAAGCCCCTCCCCAAACTGCTATGGTCCAATCACAGCTTAGCATAACATGGGTTAGACAAACCTCTCCACCAATAGTTTTCCTATATGACAAAACATTGTTTAAAAAAATAAATGCCACGCACATATTTTTCCAGTGCATATGGCAGGCCTTGTGTTGTTGGATTTGGAAGAGATTTTGAAGGTCTGGTTCCAAAGATGAACCAGTATTTAATGTGTAAAATCCATGATATTTACATTGGAATGAATGAGCCTGGCTGGAAAGTGTCCAAGTGGGAGTGTCTAAGGGCGCTTTCACACCGGACATGTTTGGTTCGTTTAGCGGACTGACCTCATGCCTCCTTCTATGCATGAGGAGTCCCAGCGGAAAAAAAGAGGAAAAAATAGAAAGAAAAACAAACAAAAAAGCAAACCAATTGAAAAACTAAACTAAGACAACACAAAATCAGGGTATTAAACTCGAGGCAAATACAAAAAGATGGATCAAGTCCAGGAGCTGCTCGTATTGGGCATAGACGCTCAAAGTCGTAACTCGTCCCAAACCGCGGGTGACTTTGACCCCCCCCCCCCCCACCCCGATTATGTTTCATCAGCTCTTTTTTTATTTTTATAATCTACATTGTTATGAACGGGGCAAATAAATAAGCAATGAGTCAGTCAGTAATGTGATTCCGTTTTGCGCTTTTCTTATTTATTTTTTCCTGTTTTGTGTTTGTATTTGTACTATACTCACCGTAGCACTCGATTGTCCTCGCGTGTGTGCCTGCAAAAAGGGCCTTCATGAATAATGTAATCCCGCAGGGGCTTCGGCGTCACCAGATGGAAATATATTTAGCGTCTTGGCGGTTATTAATCCATTTAGGGCTGACGTCATTTTAAAAATGTCTTCTAAGTTTTAAAAACCTATGTTTCTATATCAGTGGTGCTCAATATTTCATGTCAAGGACCCCCAAAAATGATATGTAATTGGCCGCCGACCCCCATCTGAAATTATGTTGATCACCCCCCCCCCACCCCCCAGAAGCAAAGATTTGAGTTAAAAACGTTCACTCTGAAATAATATATGTTCAAAGATTTGAACTATATTTTCACAAATTTTCAAAAATAGCAGAGCTACAAGCTACAACCGCGTTATGAGCTTGTATATCTGCTATGTTTCAATAGCTAAAGTATAACACAATCCTTAAAACACCAAAAGGGGGTTCCCGCCCAGAATGGGTTAATGTTAATAGTAGTACGCCTGTTTGCTTCCAATTCTGCCGGTGACAATGCAATCTCCCTCAAATTTATTTTGCAACGCACACAGCCCACAAATATCGGTAATATTATTATTCTTTTGTACTGTTCTCCTGCAATTCAAGACCACGGCTGTCTCCGCTGAAATGACAAATGGCGTCTGTTGGCAACACATGTGAGGAATGGCGGTGCATTGGTAAAGACATGTGAGGAATGGCGGTGCATTGGTAAACAGCAACTGGCGTTTTTTTTCCCCCTTTCTTTTCCTCCCAGCGCTCATTAAGGACATGATCCATCTTCAAGGCTATTAAGAGAGACATTCAAATCTATTTAAACATTTATCTGAGCGTGAACGTTGTCTATTTGCCGCAGCCCATGTGGTGACATCTATACTGTATTATTTATGGTGTCGGCTTATACATAAGCATATAGCTTAAAGCTATAATGCTGTCTGCTACGCTGATATGTTATTCAGCATACCTCCTTTGGAAGAAACTTGTGCTATTAAAAATCCAAGAATAATTGCATTATTGCCATATTGATGACCTTGCATGTCCCTATGTTTTATTGGTGAGGAAGTGTGTGTGTGTGTGTGTGTGTGTGTGTGTGTGTGTGTGTGTGTGTGTGTGTGTGTGTGTGTGTGTGTGTGTGTGTGTGTGTGTGTGTGTGTGTGTGTGTGTGTGTGTGTGTGTGTGTGTGTGTGTGTGTGTGTGTGCGAGACACTACCGAGCGCGTTAAAACGTGCGAGTTGTCTCGTTGAACGTTGCAGAGTTCGCTAAGCCCAGTGGTTCCCAAACTGGAATGTCTTAGTGTTAGTGTAGTTTTAGTTGACTAAATATCATAAGATATTTTAGTCGACTATATATCATAAGATATTTTAGTCGACTAAATCTACTAAAATGTATTTTGGCTGGCCTTGATGCTGTCGTAATGACATATTTTTACACTTGCTGAAAATAGCAGATCTACAAGCCCACAACATGTCGCAGCGCCGCACATTGTGAGCTTGTATATCTGCTATTTTCAGCATGCAACTAATTGCATAATTACTCATACTGGATCTCTTGTCCACTAGTCCCTTCCTGACATTTTAGTCTAGTTTTTATTTGTTGACAAAATTGTCAATATATTTAGTCTTAGTTTCAGTCACCATAGCTTAGTTTTCATTTAGTTTCCATTTAGTTTTCGCCAGTGGAAAAAGGTAGTCGACGAAATTTTTTCGTCTTATAGTTTTAGTCGACGAAAACAACACTGCAGAATAGTAAATCATGTTCTGGCGAGAGTGCTTGTCCCGACTGCCACTCAAAGTGGCTATACTGGCCAATCACAGCGCGTCCTTGCACAAGTGCACTGGCCAATCGCAGTGTGCCCATGCGTAAACCCGCAACCATTCCCATGGTCGCCTCCTAGAATGCCGCGCTTGGCTACTGCCTGGCTGTAGTTGGTCAATTTGTAGCCAATCAGTGTACATTTTGAGCAGGAGGGAGGGGCACGTTGCGGCGGGCTGCTTTCCACTATAATCATAATTCCACTATAATCATCTAATCATAATTCCACTATAATCATCCTTGTTGTGCAGAATAAGAAGACGTTTTTGAAAAATAGGACACATACTTTAATGAAACGCTCCAAAAACACACATTTATCCTTGCGCTTCCTCTCAATAAGGAGGGAAGTAACTAAATGTATTTAATGTACAAATGTCTTGAGTAGGCCTATTTCCTCTTTTTTTTCTCCAATAGTGCATGTGTTTACTTCACTACATACAGTATCCGATTGTACTGTTCAACTTTTACTCAAACAATGACCCATGCACTTAGGGCCTATAGTTTAATCCTAGGCCATTTCAGAATAGCCAATCTAAGGATGAAGCTCACAGCGTGCCGTACATTTACATCTACGCATATTTTGAGAATACTTTTTGTAATTTACTGAATGCCTTTTCTTGTAGAGACCGGTATTCACATTGCTACTTGTATTACTCTAACATCTCTGTCAGGTGTGAACCTTGTATGTCCAAAACTGTTACTTTTCAGTATTCAAACATATAGGATTCAAAAATGGCAAACGTAGCACATGTACAAGCTAGGGATGCTGCCGATTAATCGATTTTCCGATTAATTGTCGGAGTCTCCGAAATGAAGGCACATTTTCCATCCTGAATGGCAGTAACTAGCGTACAATAATAAATTAGAAGATCTCCACAAAGGTTTACTCATCATTTTAAAACTGTAACCATCAAAGCATGCACTCAACATATAATGGTTATGTTACCATGGCAAGTGCATAATATAAAATCTTAAAAGTTTTATCCGATATTGATGATTTTTTTTTTGGGGGGAGGGGGGGGGGGGGGGGTGGGTTCAATTAATCGATGATTAATCGGCAGAGCTGTCGACTATTCGATTTGGCTGATGGTCACTTTGTGGCATCCCTAGTACAAGCTCGAGAAATGTCGCTTCACGCCACATTTCGAGCTCGCGGAACTGCTACTTTTGAATTGATGCTTTTGTGTGACGTAGGAGGCTAAATTTACAGGAGTAAAAGGATACAGTATGGAGGTATAAAGAGGTTTCTGCCCAGCATCATTGATAAGTAAACAGGTCTGAGTACTTGGGGCGGCGGTGGCTCAGGGGTTAATTGCTCCCGATGTGCTGGTTGGTGCCTTGCATGGTTTCCGCCGACATCAGTGTGTGAATGAATCTATGTAAAGCGCTTTGGATAAAGGCGCCATATAAATGCACCATTTACCATTTTACTTGCCATGGTAGCGCAACTATAGTGCTCAGAGGGTCACGTCTCAGGGAGGGGCGTCTAGAGAGTGGGACAGAGAGGCTGCCTGGTGTTTTAAGACGGCTTTGTGTGTCACCGTTGTGTCCTTGTCCCACAACCACAGCAGCAGTACAAAACATACATGCTGAGGTGGCAGGAAGAGCCCAGACGATGTGTCTCACCGTCTGTGCATTTCTGTCTGTCTGTCTGACAGACAGATGAGACATACTGAGACGGATATAGAGGGAGGCAGATACATCTCGTTTGCTGGATATGTTTTCCACCTGTATACAACTTTAGAAGCATCGCTGCCGTCCTTCTGCTATTTGACCTGTGCTGTGTTCCTCTTCCTCTCTATCATCTCTTCTTCTATTCTATCTATACCTGTAACTGCGACGTTAACAGCTCGCAGAATAACGTTGACAACTCTCGTAATCTTTGATCATTGTGACTTTACAATACGTTGATTCTCTTTCAGAGAGGGAGAGGGAGAGGGAGAGGGAGAGGAGAGAGAGAGAGAGAGAGAGAAGAGCACAATTAAGATGGATAGAGACGAGGCTGAAGGGGAGTGGGACGGGGACGGACGGGGACCCAAACTTGTCTTGGCGACCGGCTGTCTGTCACGGCGGGGTGTCCCACAAACGTGTGGCGAGCAGGCTGTCTGTCTGCCTCTAGTGCATGCCGCGCGCTGCATGGGCTGAGGCGTGTTGCGTTGTGCTAGACGTCCCGTCGGCCGTGTCTGTCCTACAGACGGCCTGGACGAGTGGCGTCTTCATCTGCACAACCGGCTGCTTTTAACGCGACCCGAGGAGGTCTTGGCGTCACGCGGGGATATTGGAAGGTAGACAGATTGTTTATTATGAACAGGATTCTTTTTTTTAAGATCAGATCGTAATCATTGCTAGTATTGACTTTTTGCAATGTTTAGTAACAGTTGGCCCTAAATTAACATTCATTCATTCATTCATTCATTCATTAGTTATTTCAAGTGTGTTGACAATGTTCCAGGATTTTCTTTGAGTCATCACACTTCCAATTGCACTTTGCATCCGGTATCTTGTATGAGTTATATCTCCGGCTCTCCTGATTGGATAATAATTTGTATCCCAACCTGAAAATGTATTTTCTGTTTACTAAAGAGCCTGGGGGATATGTTACTGAACTAACACTCCTTTGCAACAAATACTGTCCAAATGCTGAGCTATTTAACACTTACTTTAACAAAAAGATATATATAATAACTTCCTTATGTTTAAGCCCCATTTCAATATGTCAATAGTGAAAATAGTAGATCTTAATAAACTCACAACGTGTCACATTTCCTAAAAAGTAACGGTTTAAGACATACAAGTTACAGGGGTAGGCGATAGGTGGCCCGCGGGTTAAAACTTTTTACAATATCAGACCGACAGTCTCACATAGGCATTATGTCCAAATAGAGAAATTATCCCCACCTAAAGAAGGTTTATTATACTTATTATACTCCATGTTGAGAATGACTGGCATGGCAATAGCTGGCATGGGAGTGAAAGTCTTAAAGGACCACTTCACCACTTTTCAACCTATCTTCATATAATAGGTCCTCACTAATAATCATGAGAAAATTGCACTTTCTTTTTTCCTACTCGGTCTGTGTCTCATAGGAGGGCTGTGGGCAGTTCAGAAAGTGTCTTCCAGTGACATCATCGAAGCTAATACAAACTGCAGGCTTTCTAGTCCTAAAAAGTTCTCTCGTTCTCACGATAATGAAAATCGAAACATTTTTGTAAAGAATGTGTTTAAAAAATAATCTGCCTAATGATGATGTCACTGGAAGACGGTTTCTAAACTGCCCACAGCCCTCCTAACTATGAGACAAAGACTGAAGATCGTGCCATTTTATCATGATTATTAGTGAGGACCTATTATATGAAGATAGGTTGAAAAGTGGTGAAGTGGTGCTTTAAATGCTAATTTGAATTGATATATTCCTCTAATTTGGCCTTTTTTTTACTTCAATTTACACTCTAAAATTGACATTAAAGTCCAGAAGTTTTCGCTGGCCCCCCATATAAAGTTATGGAGAGATATTGTCCCGAGGACAAACCTAGTCGCCTGCCTCTGACATACAAGGTTTCCACCCGATAACCATGATAATGCAGTGGTCTTGAGGCGCCCACTGAATAGTGACAACACTACTCGTCAACTATGTGCTTCACTACCCACAGTCTCTATGGACACATTTACAGGGATTTATTTTTGCTTTCCTTTGCTGACAACTTCATTGTCATAGTGTCACCACGGTGGCTGGCATTATGAGAGTATAGACATCGACAGTTTGTCAGTTAGAGGTAATACTGCAGAGGCAAGGCAACTTTATCTGTGTGGACGCTTTTGACAGGCCAATTGAATGTGCCCTTATAACACATCACATTAGGCATGACGACATCGAGATATAGAGCAACATAAACACATTTTAAAAAGGAAATTTGAATAGGCCTGCAATACGTTACAGACCTGTAAAGGCTTCATTTGATTTCCTTTGACTCCTTTTCCTCCCAAATTTAGTCGTTATAGGCCAATTGATTCCAAACCGAATCACATGTCTGTGTTGTCAGTCACTGATGTGTCCAACTGGCTCACCTGCCATTGAGGAGCCCTCACCGGGAGGATGCAGAGCATTTGTCCTCCCGCTCCCCACAACTCCCTCCCATCCCTCCCCCGAACACCGGACAACTTATGTGTTCGTAAAAGATGCTCTACAAAGCCAGACGTAATTATCAAGCTTTTAATTTGATGGAAACGCAGTGGTGTGTGTATTATAGCATGAAAAGGTTAGTCCATAGAATGTTAATCCTCATAGACTGACAAAAACCGGAACGGGAAAATGATGTGTCTTCAGTTGTTTCAGGGAAAGGGGCGGAGTCCACTTCCAAGCCCGTATGCAGGAAAAGGTCAGGTGAAATGTTAGCCATTAAGTCATTCTGGACGGGAAC
Organism: Protomyctophum parallelum; assembly: GCF_964188405.1. NCBI lineage: Eukaryota > Metazoa > Chordata > Actinopteri > Myctophiformes > Myctophidae > Protomyctophum > Protomyctophum parallelum. The sequence goes on from NC_139697.1 coordinate 93,737,439, forward strand.
CCTTTTTGGGGTTTTTAAGCATTACTGTATGTTACGCTTTAGCTATTGAAAAATAACAGATCTACAAGCTCATAGCGCGGCACCAAGTGCCGCAAATCTTTGAATATATATTCTTTCCCAGTGAACGCTTTTTACTCAAATCTTTGCTTCTGGGGGTGGTCCCTGGAACAACATAAGCCTATTTTCAGATGGGCGTCTGCGGCCAAATACATATATTTATGTGGGTCCTTGACATGAACAAAAGTTGAGAACCACTTGCATAGAAACATAGTATTTTCAGAAAACTGTCGGGATTTAGAAGCATTTTTTTTAAAGAATCGGCCCCTCAGGTCTGCATGGGTTAATTTCCGAGCCATCCTGCTAGGACTTTTCCCTCTAGATATATACTAAATGGATGAGAGATTGATAATACTTATGATAAATGTTCAGCGATTAAATATTTATAACACCCACAGACAGACTTAACCTTACCCTTTTTTGGGGGCCCATTCTGGCCATTCAAATACACGGTTCTGTCTTCTTTTCCAGTTTTGTATATGTTTGAAATGTGCAGATTTACAAAAATAAATACAAATTTCAAAATATTTTTATTCTCACTGTGATGTGTTGTGATGTTGTAGATCTGCTATTTTGCGACTGACTTGTACGATGGAAATGAGAGAGACAAAATAATTTCTATACGAAGGATGGATATATAGTTGGGTGGTGCAGTAGGTAGGTAGAAAGATATACGACAGACAGACAGACAGACAGACAGACAGACAGACAGACAGACAGACAGACAAATGGAACGTCTACAATATCTGCATCATAACGTCCCTTTATTTGCCATGCTGACAAAATTTGCCATTTTAATTCCTCCTCGTGGAATGAAATGGATATTAGCGCTCACTTGACGACCCCCGCTAATCCCCTCATGCTACCTTGGCCCTGAGCACTGTAATCTCTCCAATAACCCACTGAGACCTGAAACGCTTTAATAGCGCTTAACCAGTTCAACCGGTATTGGAAACTAGCAGATTTGCAAGCTCATAGCGTGGCACCGACAATCTTGTAGATAGACTTGTATTTTAGAAAAATCGTGAAAATGTCTGCAAATCTTTGAATATTCGTTCACAGCGAACGTTCGTTTTGAACTCAAATCTTTTGCCTGGAACAAAATGTTTTCAGATGGGGGGGGGGGGGGGGGGGGGGGTCCGGTCCGCAGCCAAATGCAGCCAAATTTGGTGTTCCTTGACATGAAACAGTTTTAGAACCACCGACAAGTAAACATATATTTTTGTTTTCTCCCCCAGAAAGCTGACAGGATTTTGATTCTGTACGTTTTAGTACAGACTCTGGGCCTCAGGTGTTAACACGATAAGCGCACCGAGGGCTTAGGATCGGCGCCCTGTGTGAAATGCGACGCACGCCCCGAGGTGTGACATGTCACCGCGCTCTGTGTGAGGAGGACTACACTGCTGGCTGTGTCTCTGCCGCCGTGGCTCATGCTGCTCATCTGGGCTGATTATGCAGGACGGGGTGGGAATCCAATATGTCAGCAGCCCACGCCGTTTTGAAGCGAAAACGTTTGTTTAGAGGCGGGGGGAAAAGAAATCCACATCATTCATGTTGTTCCTGCGTTGGCTGTCGACATGCTTGATGATCAACTACTACACACCATCGCTGGAAATAAGACGTGTCGTCAAAGACGAGCGCTTAAAAGGAATGCTAAATGCAAGCGGCATTGCTGTAACTTTGTATAATGAATTAAATCTGTATGGTAGACTAGAGTATGTTGATACGATATAACTTATGCACTTGGGGTAGTTGTTGGCCCCCTGCTCTTCTGGACTGTGTCAAAGGACCGACGTTGAAGCCCTTGTAGTTAAGCCAATTCAAATCCACCATCTTGGATGGGAAAACCCTGTATTATGCCATGGCTTCAGGCATGGCTTCAGGGTCCACTGTTAGACCCTGGTTAAGGCTCTGTGTGCTACAGTATTTCAACTCAGTCAACAGTGTGTCTTGGACTCTCTTCATGTTCGCCTCGTCTACCTACTTAGACATATTTCAAACGTTTCACCTTCTTGTCGAGATGTTTTGAATACAGCAGATCTACAAGCTCACAATGTGTCGCGACGCACTGTGAGCACATTAACCAGTGGTAGAAAAAGTATACTCACATTTTTTTTACGTAAAGTGTTAGTTAGTAAAGTGTCAATACTGTAATCTATAAATACCCTGTTACAAGTAAAAGCATGGGATTAAAAATGTACTTGAGTGAGAAGTACAAACGTATTGGCATCAACATGTACTTAAAGTGGCAAACGTAAAACTACTCATTATGCAGAATGTCTCATCTCAAGTTTTCAGATGTATGAAGATATTTTTAGCTTGGAGATAGGCTACTTCTAAATGGCCAAAATGTACAGTACAGTACAGTATATAGGGCTGAAGTGGTTACTGTATGTTTTGTTTCAAACTCTGCACTCGTAACTAAAGTTTTCAAATAAACGTAGCAGGGTAAAAGTACAATATTTGCCTCTGAAATACAGTGTAGAAGTAAATGTGCTGGCAAATGGAAATACTCAAGCAAAAGTACAAATACAACATTGTACTTGGAGTACAGTACTCAATTAAACGTACTTAGTTAATTTCCACGACTGATATTAACACATTTTGCTGCGGACCCCTGGAACCCCCTTAACCCATTCTGTACGGGAACCCATTTTGGTGTCGGCATCATGTTATGCTTTAGCTATTGAAAAATAGCAGATCTACAAGCTCATATCGCGCCACCGAGTGGCGCGATACGAGCTTGTAGGTCTGCTATTTTTTTTTAAATCGAAGAACGACTGACATTTTTAGAATCTGATCTCAGGTCAGAATGGGTTCATCAGGACCAGTGTGTCCCCGGCGGAAACCTCGTATGAATCTGATCTCAGGTCAGGCTTGAGAAGCGCTGAATTAAACAAGTTGTTTGTGACCGCATCCTTCACCAGGCATAATGTTCACAATAACCATATTCCACAAAATGATTCAGGGAACAATCAGAGTAATGATTGTGATTTGTATAACAATTTAATATAAATGAATCATAACAGCTGTGTGAGTAAAGTAACAGTTGTGTGTGTGACTGAGCAACCAAACAAAACTAAAACAACAAATTATTCATTTATTTTCTATTAAAGTCTTTTTCAATTTTCATTTTTCCACATGGTTATTCGAGTCATGGCAGGATATTTGGGATATTTATTTTGTTATATTTTGGATCTCTCTCTCTCTCTCTCTCTCTCTTTCTCTCT